>NC_136487.1:97051952-97166952 GCF_053919585.1 Euprymna scolopes
TAATTAATAATGTACGCCTAGCCCTTCTCACTTGGTGGAGAGAGAGAGACCGCTGTTTTTAATGTGATTTCATGTGCGTCAAAGCTTCATTACGATCATCTGTCCGAGTCTTTATCTTTTCGCAATAACTACAATCAAGACTTCGGTGCAATTGGTTGCACAACAGAATTTGAAAATATTCAAATGCTTTCCATAAAAGAAATTGTTTATTTTCTTTCACCTCAGTAACGGAAGCCGCTGTGTTACCTGAGGATTACTAGAATAAAGTTTCCATTAAATGTCGCTTATCAAAGTTGAGCTGTTATTTCTGTCTCGTGATGGGACAGGGGATTGGACGATTTTGTGGTTGCCGTAGTAACCGGTTTGTGGTTGACAAACAAGTGAAGAGTTACCCTTAATCTGAAAGCCTCGGTGGTAGCAACGCAATCTTAATTCAAGTAACGGATGTTTTGTCTCGAAAAAAATTTATCCATCAGTAAATAAACGTCCTCTGTACACGTCATAAACTAATATGCCAAAGCCCTCATCTTTAAAATATAGAAACATTTTTTTTTTTGAGTTGGGAACATCTACTCAGGCAATATTATTATCTAACGTTTTCTTGTGACGAGGAAATTAAAAGAAAGCATTGAACGGTTATTTAGTTCCACGTAGTAGTAGTAGTAGTAGTAGTAGTAGTAGTAGTAGTAGTAGCATCGTCGTCATTATTATTATTATTATTATTATTATTATTATTATTATTTACATATTAGTTATTACCAGTGATCAATCATCGGAAAAAGTAAATGGTGTTTGAGCAACAAAGTCTATTCAGATTTCCAGTACTCTTCGTTTTTTTTTTTTTTGTTTTGTTTGTTTGTTTTCACCATTGCAAACCACTTTGTATTTTCGCAATATCCGTCTACGAGTAAGTTTTTGATAATAATGTCCGTTAAATTTATAAGAAATGTTAGTAAAAACAATCCTCCGAAGGATTTCAGCAATCCTGGTTCACTTCTCGTGGAGGTCTTGATTATGCTCCTGCACCCTCGTCCATCTATCCTCCTTGACCTTTTTCGCGTATTTTGTGTTGACACTGGTGCCACAATTTGGGAGGAAGGATCAAATTATGGGATTCGTGTCAGTTTCAGTTCCCTTGAATTCGTATAATTTTCTTTATGTTTCAACTTAGTCAGTGTTGCATGGTTATGCTGGTTGGTTTCAGCACTTGAGGATTTTCCTTAATATTTCAGCTGTTTTCATCAGTGCTGTACTCTGTGTGATTATATTGTGACTTTGATACTAATATATTCAAGTCTCTTACCAGCTTTTTCGGAAATGTTTCCAATTGTTCCTAAAATACAGTCATTTTCTTCAGGTTCCATGTTTCCTTCAGCTCTCTCGCAAGCTCAATGTATCTGCTTCACCATGCGATCTGCTGAAAAGGCAAAATGTTTTTTCCATCTTGTTTATGATTACGTCCAGTATCCGCGTTTGAGCGAGTTTGTCCGTTTGTATTTCGATATCGCAGAGGATTGCATAATTTTCAGTCTTCACTACTGACTCCAGTTTGTGTTTGTACCCTTTTTCTGCATGTTCAAACAGCAGACATTTTCATAGTTTCCAACTTACTGTCATCCACACGTGGCCATGTCTGTATTTGTGTTTCTTATAAGCTAGTTTGCTTCATTCACCGATTTACCGTTTCATCTCTTTGTTTAGTCTACATTTGCTGTTTTAATGAATCTTGTCTGTTTTGTCTTTTATGTAATTTGTTTTGTACGATTGAGCAGCAATTCAGTTTTTCTGTGTAGGTGTAATTTTCTCTCTCTCTCTCTCTCTCTCTCTCTCTCTATCTCTCTCTCTCTCTCTCTCTATCTCTCTATCTCTCTGGACACATACAACTCTATTTTATATCGATACCGCGAGGAATAAGTCGGCATAATTTTTTCAAATTAGTACATAAGAACAAAAAAATTGCAGAAAAAAAAAACCAACAAAACCTGATCTAATTTCCCCTCCTGTTTCCCAATTTTTTGTTTGAATTTTAAATATTGCTTATCCGGAGCAACGCCGACAAAGAATAGACCAACTTTGTTGGTGTTATGAACTTTTTTTTTACTTTTAACTACCTTTAATATATATATATATATATATATATATATATATATATATATATATATATATATATATATAAAGAGACAAAGGAGGGGGAGAAACGAAAAGATAGAAAAAAATAAAATAATTAAAAAGAAAAGAGTGAAGAATAAACCAAAGAAATGCACATTTTTATTAATTGCATACATACGGGAATATTTTTGTTGTTTTTGTTTCTGATATTTTTGTTTGTTTTTGTTTGTCTTTTGTTTGTTTATTATTTTTATCTCTTCTGTTCCTCTGTGGGGAAAACTCCTTGCCACGGATCAATTTTTAAGCGCTCCGTTGTGTAATGATTTTCTTTTTTTTTTTCTTTTTTTCTTTTTTTTTTTTACCCAGTTTGCATTATATAGTGATTTGGATCCTCTAAAAGTACGAGGTATGCATGGATTTCCAAGTGCGCAATTATTCAAAATAGCGTACGCTTAATATGTCATAATTTTAGTCGGGGCGTGGTTCCCAGGTTGAAATAAATTGCGTTGTGTCTGCAAAATTGAGTAAATGTGATGTAGATATTTTTTGCTCCTCCTCAACGGATGCTGGACAGAAATGATAACAATGCCATTACCGTCTACCATGAAGAAAAACATGTGTAATAAATATGACAACAGAATGTGCTTTTTGTTGTTTTGACTCTCGAGTATATATCCGTTGATATCTTACATGTTTTTATATACAGTGTTGTGGTTCTCAGTTGATTAACTGTGTCAAATATATACTCGAGAGCCAAAAGAGCGATGAAAATATTCTGTTGTCCTAGCCCTTAAAATCCATAGCAAAAATTATATACAGTTGTTATACTGTTAATCCATATACGAGAACTATTGAAAAGATACGGACACAGTTCTACAGTTGCTGCTATGAAGAAGAAAAAAAGAGGCAAACGACCTCTAAGCATAATCACAACTATTACAGCTTTTCTACGAGGGACGTGCAATAAGTAATGCCCCTGACCCACTTCCAGTTGTCTGATCTAGCTGAAATTTTGCATGTGCAATGATTTATATCTCTACGGGTTATGTGGCAAATAACAGCTCTGAACTAATTGTTCTGTTTTACAGGTGTTTGACTGAGTCAGGTGTGAAATGGAGCCTGTTGAATGTCGAGCAGTGATCCGGTTTTTGTATTTGAAAGGACGCACACCACAGGAGACTTTTGATGAAATGAAAGAAACTTATGGTGATAATGCCCGATCATATGACCTTGTAAAACGCTGGCATCGTGAATTCAAACATGGCCGGAAGTCCGTGGAAATAGCTCCCAGACCTGGTCGCCCTTCTCCTTCTGCCATTGATGAGGCATCTGTTCATCAAGTTGAAGCTGCCATTTTGGAAGATCGGCGCATTACTATTCGCCAAATAGCCCAAGATGTTAAGATTAGTACAGGGTCTGTGGAAACTATCATTCATGACCATTTGCATATGCATAAGGTGTCTGCCAGGTGGATTCCCAGGTTGCTCACACCATTCCAGAAGTTAGAACGCGTCAAATGCTTGAGGATGAATTTGGAGATGTGCCAAGAAGATAAGTCAAAGTTTTTCAAAAGACTGATTACACAGGATGAAACCTGGGTCCATCATTATGATCCAGAGATCAAAGCCCAGCCAAGGCAATGGAAGCACTTGGACTCACCACCTCCAAAGAAGGCAAGAGTGCAGTCCTCCGTTGGCAAGGTCATGCACACAGTTTTCTGGGACCAGGACGGCGTAGTGATGACAGATTTCCTGGCAAAGGGTATCACACTTACAGAAGCCTATTATGCTTCACTTTTGAGGAAATTGAGGGAAGCTATCAAAATTAAGAGGCGGACAAGATCAGCAATGGTACCCTCCTCCTGCAGAACAATGTTCCGGTCCACAACTCGCATGTCGCCAGATCAGAAGCACGGGCGTGTGGTTATGAAATCCTCCCCCATCCTCCCTACTCTCCTGACGTTGCACCCTTTTGCTTTCACCTCTTCCCAGCCATGAAGTTGTTTTTTGAAATAAAAGCGTTTCCCAGATGATGCAGCCTTGATTTCTGAAGTCACGTCGTGGTTGGAGAGCCAACCTGGGGTGTTCTACAAAAACAGTCTCCAGAGCTGCATCAAACGATGAGAGAAATGCATAACTGAATGGTTCCTATGTAGAGAAAGACTAATAACTGCGCCAAGTTTCGTTGCTCTACTGCTATAAGAAGTGGGTCAGGGGCATTACTTATTGCACGCCCTCGTATTTCTATTTTTACTACTACTACTACTACTACTACTACTACTACCAACGTATCAACAACACTATAGGTCGAGCTATGTTGAGAGACATGTTTGTAAGAAAATTTAAGCTAAATATAGGCTTTACGTGGTTACGAGATTCGTTTGGGCCAAGCTACATTATTCTCCACGTTAAATGGACTCTGACTATCGGTACGATCCTGGATATGACCTTAAACTATATCCGATGGTGAGGCACCAGCTTGCGGGTTTGGGGGAGTGTGGAGCCACCCTTTAATTGCCATTGCTCCCAGGTCCACTCTGACCCGGAGTAGTAGTACCTGTTAGGATCCCAACTATGGGCTAAATAGAAACTGACTTTAAAAAAAAAAAATATATATATATATATATATATATATATATATATTCTATTAAGAAATTGTTCTTCAAAATCACTCGATTCGGCATTAAATAACCCAAAAGGGTTGATATGCCGTAAAACAAAAACAACCAACCAACAAACCGACTATCGGTACAGTATAATAATAAATTTGACGACTAGAATCATCCTCGAAAGCATGAAAAATTAATTTATTATTATTTTTTTATTGGTTAGTTTATTATTTAACCATTTTTAATATCAAGCTTCTGGTATTGTACCGATAGACATTTTATAAAACATTTACAAATTAAATAAAACATTTTTATGAAATAAATGAAAATTCTTTAGATTTTTTTACATAATCTTAGTAATCAAATTCAATCAAGTAAATTTATTTTAAAATCTTAAAATTCTGGATTTCATAGTGGAATGGTGCCTTCGTATATCTTAACTTAATTTGGAAATTGTTTGCAAGTACGTGATAAATATTCCTTTAAAATACAGTAGGAAAATCACCTCATTTTTCGTTATGATCGTCCTGTCAATTTGTAAACTATGTGTGATTGACTAACTACACATGGTTTGCTTGTTTTATTTTATGACTAGCAAGAGCCGCGGAAATGTCATGGTGTTTTCTACATTAATCTGTAAATACTGTCAGAAAATAATTCTTTTTTCGAAATAATAAATAAAAGAAAAATTCTTATTCTTCCGTGAAACTAATTCTCATTATTACCTAAATTTACTTTAAATATATTAAATAAATGTATCTTCTTTATTTATTTGCATGTGTAGCAAATTAGTTCTTTTTTAAGCAATAAATATTTTCTGACTTCTTACTGTAATAATAAGTGTCACCTAAATATTATGCAAATTAATGAAAGGAATGCTGCGTTTGTAAATGTACCGTACTTTGGGGTAATTGCGCCAAGTCCGGGGTAATTGCGCCAACTAGCTAAAAGTGTTCTTTTGGCAACCACGCATATAAAGAGCACTTTTTTCTTTTTCTTTTTTTTTTTTTTTTTTTTTTTTTTTTGGTGGTGTAATTACCCCCGGATTTGGCGCAATTACCCAAAAGTACGGTATATATTACAGACTGTAGTGTTTTAGTCTACTGGATGACAGAATTTAAGTTAGTAACAATTCATTTTAAAATCGGAAATCGGATTTCTTTACCTTAACAAAATTGGATTAATGATCAATTGCCATCTTTTGCTGATGAGGTGATGCATTTTGTAATATGTGTCAGGTGATAACGTACGTATGAACGCGAAATATTATATAGATTATTCGACAATTGTTATAAGATGTGTAGCTTTATGAAAGTGCATTTGCGTCCTGCACTACAACTCAGCTGGTTTGACTTGAAGATCAGACAACATGTATAACGTGGTCATATAATCCGTGGATTCTCACGCACTTGTGGTTCGCTTAAAAAAGAAAAGGTTACGTTTATAAGCTTGACAATCATCTCAATTATCGGTGTCAAAATTCATGAATGCATTTCCGTTGTTGTTTGGAAAATGTATAATGAAAGACAAACAAAACGAAATGCCATTGGAAGGAGAAAAGAGGCTGGAATCATTTGAAATAACAAAGAAATAATTCAACTCACCGACAGCAACACTTGTTGGCAGATATAAACGACACACACACATGTTCACACCAAATTTATTAATATTATAGTATTTTTATAGTATTTTTTATCAAACCGAGCATAAATGTCAAATATTTGTAAGTGTATTTTGTGCGATTCCTGACTTTTAGTCACGTATCACGAATGATATAATTGAACCGTTATTCTCCATGGCGCGCTCAAGTTGTTTTAACTTCATCTATTAAAGAGAAGCGATTGATAGTTGATTTCTCCCAGACTATTAACTGCTTCACTTTTCTTGATGCATACCCCTTGCCATGAATCGAAGATTTTATAAATCCATTCTACTGCTCCGTTCAATGTCTTTCTGTTGGTTACAAAAACCTATTCCGATATCCTTGTCAGGTTGCCATTACATACTTACTGTTGTCAACGAATATAGTCGGTTTCCTTTCGCTTTCCCTTGTTGTGATTACTCTTCTCAAATCGCAATACAGTACCTGATGAATATTTTCTGTATCTTCGGGTTCCTTCATTTATCCATTCCGATCGGGGAACTTCGTTTATGTTGGGAGAATTCAAACAATTTCTGCTACGACTTGGGTTTGGCTACAATAACAGCCAATGTGGGCGCTATAATAGAATTATATGGAACACTGTCTTATTGGCTTTGGAATCTCAACAGTTGCCCATTAACGTTTGGTAGGACTTTCTTCAGGATGCTTTACATGCTATTCGCACTCTGTGTACAATGCATTAATGCCAACCCTCACGAACGCATGTTCAATTTTGAAAGGCGTTCTTCCACTGGCACTTCATTGCCTGTTTGGTTCTGTGAACCTGAAAAGTGTTATTAAAACGATTTGGTTGCAGGAGCAAATATGACCATATTATTGAAGTAGTGGAACTCTTCGAAGCCAGCCCTTCACACGTGAGAATTCGTCACGGTGATGGTCGGGAGGATTCGGTAGCGTTGAGACATTTGACCAGTATTCCACGTTGTCACGGTCCTGGTGAAAATCCATGCCAAATCGACCTCAAAGTTCTGCTGAGAACGTGGACCCAGAAAGTCTGCCATCTTCGTTTAAGTCACGAGATTCAGATTTCCTCAAAGTCTGAGACTTCTGACTTCTGGTGGTGAGCTGCCTTTCCGCCGTTCTAGCAGAACTCGTAAACCAGTCCAGCGGCTGGATTTATAAACTTTCTAATAATAATCTCTGTTTCAAATGGGGGGAGGGTGTTATAATTTTCTTATAATAACTTTCTTGTTAAAGTATGGTAAACTATGTTAAAGTGTCAACAGACCAATAAATCTCCTGTGTGTCATGAGTAAGTTGCTGGAATCCACAATAAATAGAGAAGTAGTCAACCACCTCAGCAGAAATAACCTTCTTATCGACACGCAATATGGTTTCCGCTCTGCTAGATCTACAGCAGATGCGCTAACGGTTATATCTCATAGGATTCGTGAATCTCTCGACAAAGGCTTAATTTCTAGGGCAATTGCTCTCGGCATATCAAAGGCCTTCGATAAGGTTTGGCATAAAGGCCTACTACACAAGATTTCCAGCTATGGTATAACTGGAAATGTTTTCTCTATCATTAAGTCATTTCTCTCAGGTAGGATCATAAGAGTAGTGGTTGATGGGCAGAAATCAGAGGCCCACAGTATTAATGCTGGAGTCCCTCAGGGCTCCATACTGGGCCCAACTCTCTTCCTGATCTACATCAATGATCTCCCAAAACACATACTAAAATCTTTCGTTGACATCTATGCTGATGACACGACCATCTATGGCAACACATCAAAGGCTGTAAATGATGATGTTCTCTTTTATTCACTCTCCTCTGATCTTGAGCGCGTGGTACAGTGGGGAAAGAGGTGGCTGGTTATTTTTAATGCATCTAAGACCAAACTCCTATCTCTACATCATAAACGCTCTGATCCCCATCTGGCATCAATTGAAATGGATGGCTCTCGTCTAAGAGAGGCCCCAGGCTTTGATAAGCTCCTGGGTTTGACCTTTACACCTGATCTTAAATGGAACACATACATCAAGTCTGTGGCCAAGGTTGCTGGGAAAATGGTGGGATCCTTCTACCGCTCCAGAAGATATCTCACTAATGATGCAATTCTCTATCTATATAAGAGCCAAGTACGTCCAAAGATGGAGTACTGCTGCCACATCTGGGCGGGGGCTGCTAAAAACAGCCTATCCTGCCTTGGCAGAGTACAAAATAGACTCCGTGGCTTGGTGGGGGATGCCCTTTTCTCTACTCTGCAACCTCTTTCCCACAGAAGAAACGTTGCGAGCCTGTCATTGTTCTATCGTTATTTCCATGGCAGGTGCTCGTCTGAGCTCCATTCTCAGCCCCCCCTCGCCAATCTTTTTCAAAAAACACCCGACTAGCTGAAACCACCGTCAATAATTTTCCCCACTCCCTATCTGTGCCTAAATCAAAACGTAGATACCATGAACAAAGCTTCTTTCTTAGAACTGCACGCTTGTGGAACTCTGTTCCGCTTGCCTATTTCCCTCCCGACTTCAACCTGGATGTCTTCAAGTCCAACACAAACAAATTCCTGATGAACCGCCCCCCCCCATAAGTAATGACACCTTACAAATTCTCCAATACTATTGCTAAAAATAGTTCAAAAAGTATCAAGACTTAAATTGTACGTTTCTTAATAGACACAAATAAACAAGAACATTTTCTTTTTAATGTGGTGTTCTCAAAACGTCTGAATGATATAAACAATGTATTAAATTATATGAAGCGCGTTTTTGAAAGTTGTGATTTTATTAATCTGCTCTTTTTTGAACAAGTGTTCCTCTTGAATTTTAGACGTGGTGGAGATCTTATTGTGTCTTTCAATTTTTTACATTTCGCTCTTTTTTCTTGTTCTACATTATTGTTTATGTATGTTGATTCAAACAAGTGACAATTATTTCATTTTCAAATGAGTATAATTCTAAATTATATACGAATCAGTTCTTCGATAAAATGATAACAATACGACAAATGCAAAGAACGAGCAAGAACTGAGGTAATCTCGTCAGCATCAGACAAAGCCAAACTCTTTGTCAAGAACTTTGCAGCTAATTCTACCCTTTGCGACCAAGACCACCAATATTTCCTCCTGTATCAGAAAACACGCTATGTGATATACGTATATCTGTACGTGATGTTGCCAAGCTAATCAAAAACCTTGATTCGAGTAAAGCAACTGGCCCTGATGGTATTCCAATTATAGTACTCAAAAAACTTCAACCTGAATTAGCGCCCATACTTACAAAACTGTTTAAACGTTGTTTTAAGGAGAATAGTTTCCCATCTCTCTGGAAAATCTCATCAGTATGCCCTGTATTTAAGAATTCAGGTGATCGCTCATCCCCCTCTCAGTACAGGCCAATAAGTCTCCTGTGGGTCATGAGTAAGTTGCTAGAATCTGTGTTAAATACAGAAGTAATCAACCATCTCAACAAAAATAACCTTCTTAGTGACACTCAATATGGTTTCCGTTCTGCTAGATCTACAGCAGATGTCCTTACAGTTATATCTCATAGGATTAGAAAATCTCTCGACGGTGGCAATCTTTCTAGGGCAATTGCTCTTGACATATCTAAAGCCTTTGATAGGGTATGGCATAAAGGTTTACTTCATAAGATCGCTAGCTATGGTATAGCTGGAAAAGTCTTCTCAATTAGTAAATCATTTCTTTCTGATAGGTTCATAAGAGTAGTAGTTGAGGGGCAAAAATCAGAAGCTCACAGTATTAATGCCGGTGTCCCTCAGGGATCCATCCTGGGCCCAACTCTTTTCCTGATCTACATTAATGATCTTCCCAATCATATCCTTACATCATTTGTAGACATTTATGCTGACGACACTACCATTTATGGTACTACATCTAAGACAGTAAACGAGCAAGTTCTCTCCAATTCTCTCTCCTCTGATCTTGAGCACGTAGTACAATGGGGAAAGGAGTGGCTGGTTACTTTTAATGCATCTAAAACCAAGCTTCTCTCTTTACATCATCAACATTCTAATTCACGTTTGTCATCAATTGAAATGAATGGCTCTCGTCTTCAGGAGGCCTCAAGTTTTGACAAGCTTCTGGGCTTGACCATTACTCCTGATCTTAAATGGAACACGTATATCAAATCTGTTGCCAAGGCCGCTGGAAAAATGGTGGGATCTTTCTATCGATCCAGTAGATATCTCACTGCTGATGCTATTCTCTACCTATATAAGAGCCAGGTACGTCCAAGGATGGAATACTGTTGCCACATCTGGGCAGGAGCTGCTAGAAAGGACTTGTCCTGCCTTGATAGAGTTCAAAATAGACTTCGTAGCCTCGTAGGAGATGTCCTTTTCTCCTCCTTGCAACCTCTATCTCACAGAAGAGATGTTGCGAGTTTGTCTCTGATGTATCGTTATTTTCATGGAAAGTGTTCAACTGAGCTTCAATCTATGGTCCCCCCTCGCCAAACTTTCACAAGAAACACTCGTCTAGCTGTAAACACTATCAATAATTTCCCCTACTCTTTATCTGTGCCTAAACCTAAACGTAGATTCCATGAACAAAGCTTCTTTCTTAGAACTGCACGCCTGTGGAATTGTCTTCCGTTTTCCTGCTTTCCGGCTGACTACAATATGGTTGTGTTCAAGTCTAAAGTAAATAAGTTCTTGATGAGCCGTTCCATATAAGTTATTAAATTTACCAAATTTTCATTACTAATGATTACTATATTGACCAATTTCTACTGTACACTCTTTAACCCTTATCCTTGAGTGGCCTCTGGGCCTTGATAAAGTGGTGATGCCTTTGTAAAAAAAAAAAAAAAAAAAAATCCCACGATCATTCTCTATGAATGGGTAAAACTGTCGGCTAGCAGTCGTCACTCTGATCGTGTTTGCCTGTCTTTTTGACGAATGCCTGCCTCTCATTTTGTGTAATTTATCGTCTTCTAAACCCTTTATATATCACAACTATATGGCGTGATAATTACTCGTTTAAAAATCAGATGTTTTTTCTTCAAATCATAAGAGTTCAATATTTTACTTTCTTTAAAGAATCCAAAATTCTGGCAAACGAGAAAAGAATCCATCGCTCTCGTAAAATGCATAAAATATCCATTTCGATGATTCTATTACGTCATCAAATTCGATTGATATCTAAAGATGTTTCTATTACATCATCAATTTCGATCGATATCTAAAGATGTTTCTATTACGTCATCAATTTCGATCGATATCTAACGATGTTTCTATTACGTTATCAATTTCGATCGATATCTAACGATGTTTCTATTACGTCATCAATTTCGATTGATATCTAAAGATGTTTTTATTACGTCATGAATTTCGATCGATGTCTAAAGATGTTTCTATTACGTCATCAATTTCAATTGGTCTAAAGATGTTTCTATTGTCATCAATTTCAATTGGTCTAAAGATGTTTCTATTACGTCATCAATTTCGATTGATATCTAAAGATGTTTCTATTACGTCATCAATTTCGATTGATATCTAAAGATGTTCAAAGATACAGCGACTGAAACGATGTAAATATTTTTTTAAATGGGTTAAAATGCATTCAATCTGTGCATTTAGTGATAAAAATATTACAAACTTCAGCGTGACAAAAAAAAATGAAAATGCTATTTCACAATTAAGGGTGCATTTTTAGAATGACCTCATTAAATCTAGACCTTAATTACAATAGTTCCTTACATCTCCTTGACAATTCATCTTGTTAAAGTTGAATAAAGTAAAAATTAAATAAAATTTTAACCTTACGTGACAGAACAACGAAATGGTACTTAAAAGTTCGTAAATTCTTTATTTTAATTTGAAATTCATTTTTCAAATCTAAGTCAATTCAAATTTTAGCACGACAGGCGAACAAAAATGCTATTTCAAAATTAATTGTGATGGACGAAAATTATATTTCAAATTCAAGCCTGAGAGAACAATGCAAATACTATTTTAAATTTAAGCGTCACAAATCGAACGACAGAGTAACTTACAGGCATTATTGGACGCATTTATTTTAAATTGAAGCATGACAGACCGATGTGTGAAAATGTGTTCCAGCAGTAATAGCAGCTACAACAAAAACGACCTCTGTAATATATTCGATGTTCATTGGTTGAAATGCTTAGTACTTATAGGTCAATTCTGTCAAAATACTCAATCCCGATTGGTTACTGGGACTGAATTTCAATCAATCAGAAAGAGCACCTCTTACTACTGGCTACATAAGCAAGAGCCCAACCCATCATTAAAGACTTAACTTGTCAAACGAATCCTTATCAGTCAACACGACTACACAGAACCAGTGAGGATAAACCAAATGTAAACTTAGCATATAGGTTATAAGTCATCAACAGACAACACAAGAAAGCAGTCATGGATTACGAAACATAGCAACAGCTTATAGACACAGTCTCGCGAACTTGCACACTAGTCCATACATATGCAGACAAGACAACACTTTCATCATTTTGACTTTTTGAACTTTTATTAACTTTTTCTCTTGGTTGTTCCGCATGCATATTTAGTGATTCCAACTAATAAAACCTGTTAATAACCTATTGACCAACAGACAAAGCTCTTCGTGGTAATGCATGGTCGCATGTAGAAAACAAACTGATCACTGCCCAAATCCGAATCTGAACGATGCTAATATAAACATTCTGACAAAGTCGTTGCGAAAATGTGTTTATCGTTTGTCTAATGGGCGTTATATACGAAATAGGAAAACCGATTTGATTGACGAGATGAATGGCATCAAGTTGGAGGCAAACAGGAAATAATTAAAAAGCGCCGGATTAGAAATCACTTCCTCGGATGTGACGTCATCGTTACGTTGAAATGTTGCATGAATTGGATAGAAGATTACGTGAATTGAAAAGAGATAGCAGTAAATGGATGAAAGGAGACCAAGTGATGCGAGGAAAATGATAGCATTTTTAATGCTTTAGAACCAACTTTTTAAGAAAATAATCAACTCTTCATTCTAGATTGTTCTTCGTTCTTCTACATTTGGTATAATGGTTCGCAAGACGAATTAAAAGTAAGACCCCCGCTGGGTCTTCAGAGCTTATTAAAAGGATTAATCTCACTCACTTCCTGCCTGTTTCTCTTCTAAATCATCTTAGCCTATAAATTGGTCTCCCCCTCTCTCTCTCTCTCTCTCTCTCTCTCTCTCTCTCATATATATATATATATATATATATATATATATATATATATATATATATATATATATATATGAAAAGAATGCCCGTCCTAGGACGGATAAAATTAATTCCTCGAACAAAACAGTTTTGTACCACTTATATGTCCTCTTACTATGAAGATTAAAATCAAGATATAATGATACTAAAACTTATGTCTAGAATGCTTATTCCAAGTGTGATCAAAATCCATTAGATAATCTTGATTTTAGGAAAATGTCTAAAATGTAAGGGATTTAAAGAAAAAACAGTCTCATATTTTCAAATTCAAATTCAAACATACAAAAATTTCATAATTAGATACAAACCGAGCAAGATTTGTATGTTTGAATTTGAAAATATGAGACTGTTCCATATTGTTAAAACCCCTTTAAAATGTCCCAAAGAAATTGAAGTTTGGGGAATATTTATTAATTGATTTTTAATACCTATTATTACAATTTCACAAAAATCGAAGGTATCTGAATTTTAACGATGGACTTCCGCCACAACCTGTTAGATAGTGGCAAGCAACCCCCGGAAGGAAAAACATTCGATGGGTTGTACACACGCAAATAAATTCAAATTCACATTATTATGACTCTTTACACATAGCAGATGTGTTCCATTATTCATAATAATCGGTTAATTAGTTTGGGAGTATATATACAAATATATAAACAAACCTAAGTTTATCTGTATATAACTGTGTGTGTGTGTCTCTCTCTCTCTCTCTCTCTCCATAAAATTAAAGGTCGTTAACGTAACATATAGAAACTAAACTAACTATAACCTATATAACGGAAATAGAATTAAATTTAAATTTAATAATTGTTATTCGTAATAAACTAACACATAAAACATTTTAATAGAACAAAGACAATAAAAAATTAAGTAACTGCAAAATATTGTAATGAACAGATTAATGAATAGATTAAAGTAGACTAAATCATAATATAAGTATGATGTAAACTAAGTGAGAAATTGAACCTAGGCTGCTATAAAGGGAGTAAAATGAGAACTACAAGTTTAAGTATAGGAGATTAATAAAGATAAACATCAAAATATTAGGTTACGCATATAAAGGAATTTCGATAAAATAATGAGTCGATAAATGTGAACAAAAATAGAGTTATGTCCCTTAGATCGTCTCAATAATGTAGGAATAGTAAGGAATTGAAAGATAAAGACAATCTGTTTATATTAAGATAAAGCTAGAAAAGATAGATTTACTATTTAAATTAATTACATAACCAATATGAGGTGAAGATAAATATTAATTAAAATAATTTACATAAACCTTTTAATTGTAATTTTTCCGAAAAAATAGCATGTAAAATGGAAAAGAATCAACAAATATATTGTAACGTGTAAATAATAATTTATACAAAACTAAGGCAAATTGATAAATGAATAGTTGAACATATAAATGAATAGTTGAACATATAAATGAATAGTTGAACATATAAATGAATAGTTGAACATATAAATGAATAGTTGAACATATAAATAAATAGATTAAAATTTAGAAGATTTAGATTAGAATATGTGAAGTAAATCAATAAAATAAAAAAAATCAGAGAGGAAAAATAATTGTAAAACTTTTAAAATACATCAAAATGAATATAAAAATAAATTGTAGAATTATCATCTTACAATAAGAAATACGAAAGTGTGATACTCAATTTGAAGGTAATCGAAAAAAAATAAATAAATGAATAAATAAAAGAAAATAAACGAAGTGAGTCAACTGCTTGATTCCTTAAAATAGTGATTATAAATATGCTCATAGATATATGACAAATGTATTTTGGTGTCTGCAGAGTAGCTATTTTGGGAATATATTTAAATGATATAATCTTTAAATTTGTCCGAATGACTATGAAACAATTGTAACACATAAAGAAATGATGTTATTATTTTATATTATAATAGCTGCTAAGGAATAAAAATGGATAAAAATTGGAACTTAGCAGGCGTAAATCGCCTAATAGTGATATTTCTACGTATGCGCAAATATATATATATATATATATTCATTAAAATCGATTAAATTTTAATGTTTTCTTATCCATCTGACGAAAGCTTAAACGGCAACAAGCGCTAAATGTTTTGTTTTGATTTTAACTGATAGAACTCAAGTCATTGTTGCTTGTGATTTAGAAATTACTACTATATATTGGTTACAATATAATAATCAATAGAGGATTGGCTCTATGATAATAACTAGGATATATATATATATATATATATATATATATATATATATATATATATATATAGTGTGTGTGTGTGTGTTTGTGTGTGTGTGTGATATAAAATATATACATACACAGGTCAAAAATACAGTGAAAAAAATGAAGAAAACAGAAATTCGTGCAGCCATAAAGTACCTGCATTTGAAAGGCATGACTACCTTACAAATTCATCATGACGTAGAGAACATTAGCAAAGAATGTCCACTCATATGCGACAGTCACACGTTAGAGAATTCGAACGTGGCAGGGACAATATTGAATATAACCCCAACAGCAACAACCAATGATAACCTCGATTTTGCCCTGCTGATTGTCATGCAATATCGTCAAATATCATGTCTCGTCAGGTAGCAAAGGGTCTTGGGATAATCATTGAACGAGCAAACAAAATTTTGAGATTCTCAAATGTTTCTTCAACACTTGACACTTGAGCAAAAACGCATGAGGGGCATTGTGTTCAAGCTCAATCTTGAACTGTTTGTAGCTGATGATTTTCTTGCTCGAATCATCGATAAAAGTTCATCACTACGAATTGGAAACCAAAAAGCAATCAAAGAATTGGAAGCACACATCGTCTCCGACATCAAAGAAGGTCAAGGTGGTTCCTTTAGCTGGCATGGTCATGACTTCTGTTTTCTGGGATTTTCGTGGTATTATACTCACCGAATACCTTTCTAAAGACCATTCTGTGATTGACCAGCATTATTCTTGACAGCTAAAATGTCTATGGAAAGTAATCAAAGAAAAAAGCCCTAGAATGCTCACAAGAGGAATTTTCTCCCAACAAAACAATTAGTCCAAATCCATGGTAACAATTCACAATTGTGAATTCGAACTTGTTCCGCATATACATTATTTGCCAAACTGACCCACTACAACTTTCATCTTTTTCTTTAAATGAAAATGCCTTCGATGGTCGCCATTTTGTTAATGATGATGATGTCATAGTTGTAGTTAACGGGTTTGAGTTCCAAACAAATGAGTTTTTCTACAACAGAATAAAAGCACTTCAGTATCGTTGGAGCCAATGTTCAGCTCTTGAGGTGGAGGTGGACTATGTTGAAAAATAAACTATCTTGCATTCATTATTCCGTTTAGTTTACAACTTTTCATTCGACCCTCGATTTACGTGGATGTGGTATGTATATCTGTAGTGTGTATATACATATGTTTTCTTTTAAACGTTAATTAGCATTTTCACACATATGACATTGCTGTTCTACAGCAATTTAGTGTGCCTCACATAAATGTGCATGGCATGCATAGTCTGGTATGGGTACGTAGTTGAAGTGGAATATGACAGACTCTCTGAATAAATGTTAATGTATCAAAGTATAAATCCGAAACACAAACTAAGTAAATGTTTTAAAGATGTTAACAAGGATAACCTTAAGACCCTTTGCATGAATACGAAGCACTCAAAAAGGACTGTTTCAAGTCTATTGATTTAGTAGAAGCACGTCTATAATGGTTGTGGTAAATTTGAGACAAAACGGTTAGAATATCTTGATACGTGTTTGCGGAAATGGTATGTGTCAAACGCCCCAGATACATTTCAGCCTAACAATGTGCCTAGTCACGACCACCATAAAGGAGGCCTGGTCAGTAAAAAAAAATGACATCATGTCTGGGGTACAAGCAAGCAAGATTTGTCAAACAGTAAGACTGTCGCTAGTGAGTGAGAGCTTTTTACAAAAAGTATCAGAAAACTTTAAAAAAACTTGCACTGAAAATTAAAAATAAGTAACACGATTTATACTGAAACTAAATTTGTTCAATTAAAAAAGGAAAAACAAGAATTAATTCAAAAGGAAAAGTTGTGTGTTATTTCTGTGTTAAAAACAAATAAACATTTCGTTGTTTCATATATTTTAAAGATTAAAAGTTTTTTATTAATTACTTTAAAATTTGCATTTAAACAAAAAAGAAAGGAACATGTTCTGATTTGTATGAAACTGAACTTTATATTAAAATTCATATCAAAATATAAATAAAAAAACAAGACTTATTATGTAAAATTATGTATGCTTTGATCAAAAGACAAACAAATATAGGCTGAATTATGAATTTAATGAATAAACAAATTAAAATCGAACGATAATTTTTTTTAATAAATTGAACAAGTTTTAACGAAACTAATTTTGAAAATTAAAATTTAATGATAAGATTTACTGAAAATCAATGATAAATAATTTTTCAAATGAAATCGAACGATAAATAAGTTTTAATAAAAACTTTTTAAAATATTATGCAAAAAACATTCTGACAAAAATAATAAACTTGAAACATTATTTTTATACACACATATAAAACAAGTTTTAACTGAATTTAATAAATTTAAAAGATCTAAAGAAATTAAAATTCTCAAATCACAATCAAAACTATAATCTTAAAGTTTATTAAATTTTCCTTATCTAAAAGTAACGATAAATCCAAAAATATTGATGAAAATCCAATGCAAAATTATTTGTTTAACAAATTAAAAAAAACTAATTTTCAAATTTCTGACAAAAAAATCGCTTTTTTAGATCCTTATAAGAAAATATACTGTTTTAAGAAAAATAGTTCAACATAATGTTTGCTGTTTGTCGAAAAAAAAAAGCAAAAAATACATCCTTTTAATTGCACGTGTTCAAATGTAAAATAATTTTTTATCTTTCGGAAAATAAAATGCAGACAGATTTGGACCAGTTTTAAAAATCTCTCAGCAATTTCTCTGAGAAAAGAAGCAGAAAATAACTATTCTCGTAATAGTCGTCGATTACCTGTTGACATTTTACTTTCTTCTGTGACGTCAGCAGGTCATGTGAATTTAGAGGAATGGTCTCCCATACGGTGATCGTGGCCTAGTGTCTATGACACAGCCTTTCTGTTGAGTACTGGTCTACTCAGCTACATTACATCCCATTGTATCATTTGGTTATACAAAGGATAAACGGGGGAGGAACATGTAAAAATAGAAATCAGTGATCTCGTGTATCACACCTACAACAAGACTTATAAATAGATCGCACTGCTCTCCATACCAGGGCCAACATTCACCCTCATATTGCTCACCAGATTTTCAACTTATACAGAATACTCTCTACCAGAGACACAATGTGGTTTCCACGCTAACTAAAAAATAATTCATGAAAAAACAAATACAAGAGAAATGCACTAAACAGAATATGCATTCCTATATAGTTTCTTTTTATTTTATTTTGGCTTTTTTTTTATACTGTAACAGTTGTTGCCATTAGACTTAAGTTAAAATATAATTCTTAAAATTATTATATTGACAACCTGTAAAAAGTAAATTGTTTATAAAACTATCTCATAATTCCCTTAACTACAGATGCTAAACCAATAACGGTTTGTTAGGTCCTTGCAACTGATTATTTCAAATGTCCATTAAGTGACATAGATTAAGTGTAATTAGTATTAGAAAAAAAGTAATAGATACCCATTCCTTTTCTTTCATCCTCTAATCGGAAAAAAACCTGGACTCGATTCTCAGCGACACTCTCCGCTCTAACCAGGTTCCACCCGGTTCTCGAGAACTCAACGGCTTTACTCTCCTCAAACATCTTAACTCCCGGCCTTATATTATCTCATTTATGCAAATTAATGCGCAATCGAACCTGCTGATTCGTCGCCTTCTCGTCTCCCATCGCTCGGGTTTCGAGTTCGCACATACAGCCCACCTCCGTGACTGCATTCACACTTCAATTTTCAATACACGCCCCCCTGATCTCATGATCATAAACTTGGGTAAGGAAGTAGTATCCGTCTTTGCTAGACACAGCTAACGCTCAACACTCCGCTAGACACACCTAGCTCTCACTACTCCCCGACAAAGACAGATACTACTTAGCAAAAGTGGGGCTACACGGCTAGACACAAAAATTGATTTTTAAATTTCTCATTTAAAAACGACTTTACATACAAGTCGACTCAATCGCATTGTAATTCTTTTTCACAGCGACTACTTTTTCTTCAAAAACAAAATCGACTTGAATTGTACTCTCACCAAAATAACTATCGTTCAAAAACTACACCTTTTTTTCTCCTTCTCAGCACGATACGATTTCATGTTAAATTCCGTATTTAAAAATAACTTTTAAATACATACAAGTCGTCCGAATCACATTTTAAGTTCTTTTAACAGTGACGACTTTTTTTTCAAACGTAATAAAATCCGACTCGAATTGTACTTTTATAAATAAATGCCGAGTTCTAAAGCGTGCGAAAAATTGATGCTGACTACTTTTCGTTTTATTTTGCTAAAATATATGCTTAATAGTTTATATCCTTCTACGTTTTATTTTTGCAAAAAAGGCCCAAAAATATTTAATATTTCGTTCATAATTTAGCTTGTATTTACTTAGTGTGTACTCTTTAATATTTTCCAATGCCGTTTTAAAATTGATTGAGTTGTCATTGAAGTTATGTTTATAAATTGAGTAACGATAACACTAAATATTTCTTGAATGAATTAACCCTTTTTAAATGTTTTTATATATATAATATATATATTTATATATATATAAATGTTTCTTGAATGAATTAACCCTTTTCTATAAGAGAACAAATGTGCTAAAAAAAAAACTTAACGACCTCGAAAACTTAACGACCTCGAAAACTTAACGACCTCGAAAACTTAACTGGGTCAGTTTGTTTTTTTGTTTTTTGTTTTTTGTTTTGTGTGTGTGTGAAGGATAAAACGTTATTGACTCGTTTGTACTAGAAAAGCATTTCTTCGCGTTAATTCTGGTTTTTATAACTATAAATTATCCCGAAGTGTTTTTCGTTTATCCAAGAGTTTGACGGCGAATTTTAATTCTCATACTACATACATGAATGAGCACATCGGTCATATAGCAATGAAAGCCCTCTGTATCATTTCAGATTAGGAATATGGTAAAACAATGATGTCTACTTACACACACAGACGTACACACACACAGAGACACACAAACGTAAACACACACACACACACACACACATTTTCCTCAATAATACCCTGCACGGGTTTGAAACCTTCGCAGATTTTAGCCAAGGTGTTTCACATAAAGTAAACCAGGGGCAAATCTATTCAATGACAAACTAAAAAAGCAAAAAAAAAAAAAAAAATGGAATGTTCTAGTAATCAAGCTTGGCTTTGGTGACGACATTATCTTCGTAGCGTACAAAACAACTACTGAGATGCTCAACAAATAATCACCTGATTCACAAACTCTTTAAAGCTATTTGGAATTAAGAAGGCAGAACTTATGTACCATTCCTCACCAGCATTCTATGATATTGGCCCAAACATACCAGCTCAAGTAAATAGTTTCAAATACCTAGTCGTCACTGTCAGAAGCAACAAAAACTTGATGCATAACTTAATATTCGTATATCAATTGCTTCCAAAAACTTTGGCGAATTCAAAGAATTAGTTTCGTTCAATAAATGTCCCACTATCAAGAAAACATGTGCAGAATACTGTTTGCATAGATCTCACAACCCCGGTATGGAATTCTGTATTGAATGATATATAAACAAGCTAGGTAAAAAAAATAAATAAAAAATAAATAAAAATAAAAACAATAAAAAAAAATTTAAAAATAATAATAATAATAACTTGGAATGCCTCCTGGGTTTGAACGTGATTAATCTCTAGGGTATTCGACCATAACGCTGTTTTATTTTAATCGTTTTCCCACTTTTTTTTTCACCCCGTAAATGAAATAAAACGCGATTTTAATCGCTTTTTCATTCTTTGTTTTAAAAATTCCCTCGATATAGCTTTGAGAAGCGAGGGTCGAAACCGGTCAGCTGGCTCCCCATTTCTCTTTCTTTCCTCTCCTGTTCTCCTTTTTTCCCCCTTTTTGGAGAGGATTAAAGAAATATATATATATATATATATATATACACAAATTTACTTTTAATCATGAACCATAAGTCTTCCCTTCCTAATTGCTATATTCAAATTTTGTATCCCTAAAAACATTATGATATATATATATATATATATATATATATATATATATATATAACTTGAGTTCCTGCAGCCATAATCGAAACCGAAACCAAAACTTATGAAGAATTCTTGATAAAATTATTTATAAAAAAAAGTAGTTGACTTAAGTGCCATCTTCTATTAATATAAATCTCACCTGTCTGTTTAAATGTATGTATGTATGTATGTATGCCTGCCTAAAACTTTCGATAGATTTTCCCTTGATCGGCATAGTTTTGAAGCTTGACCTTTCAGACAACAAATATCGAAAAATTGGCTAAAAACATTCATTCCTTCACCCTCAGCTGGGCAGTTTTCTACAGGAAGTGGTCTCTTTTTTCGCCAATATTTTCGAAAGTCACCCCCTCTTTTCGATTGACTCGCCTTAATTTAAACCTACGTCACTTCCGGTTTGGCGATGAGCGCAAGAGCTTATGCATCACATTTTTTTTCACTTTCTTTTCCTCCTTCGTGGTACGGTTCGAGCCTGCCTGCCTACTACCACTGTTTTTTTTTTGCACTCACAATTTTCCTTCTTTTTTTGGGGGGGGGGCTCAACCAGCACCCTTACACACACCTCCACTTTCTTTTCTGCCTTTGCGTCACGGGTTCGAGCCTGCCTGCCTACTACAACTTTTTTTTGTTTGTTTGCTCAACACACATCTACAAACACCGGACAACGCCGGGCACCCAGGCTAGTCTGATATAAATGTCACCTGTCAGTTTAAATGTATGTATGTATGTATGTATGTATGTATGTATGTATGTATGTATGTATGCCTATAACTTTCACCAGAAGCAACTGATTTTCACGAGATCGGTATCGTTTTGAAGCTCAACCCTTCAGACGACAAATATCGAAAAATTGGCTAAAACATTAATTCCTTCACCCTCAACTAGGCACTTTTCTACAGGGCGGGGTCGCTTTTTTCACTGATATTTTAGAAAGTTAATCCCTCTTTTCAATTGACTAACCTTAATTTAAACATTCGTCACTTCCGGTTTGGCAATGGGCGCAACAGCATAGACGTCGGGGGGTTTTTTCACGTTCTTTTACTCCTTCATGTTCATGGTATGGGTTCAAGCCTGCTTGACTACCTGCCTACTACAACTTTTTTTTTTTTTTTTGCTCAACAGACACCTCCAAACACACGGGCAATGCCAGGCACCCAGGCTAGTCACCTATAATCTAAACCGAAACCAAAACTTACGAAGAATACTTGGTAAAATTATTTATTACAAGAACTGGAAGTACATAACAATTACACGGCCCGGATGTAAGCGTGACACAGAAAATAACACACACGCTATCGTATTAATATATTATAATAATAATAATAATAATAAAAGAACAACAACAATAATAATAATAATAATAATAATAATAATAATAGAATTATTATATCTTATTCTATTTTTTACTTTTTGAGATCCTTTGAGATGAAGCTTTCATAATTGGTGTATTCACTCTTTTGCAGACTGTTATCCTCATCTTCATAGGTGTTGTTTCACCACGTTTCGGCCAACTCAGCCTCTGGTTTTCTTCAGGTAGTTAACTGCTATGGAATAGGAATGCTGTCTTGCAACTGTATCCCGAGTAATTACTGCCTTCCATAGTTGTTGTCATCTCGCCACATTTTGGCCAACTAATCATCTGGCATGCTTTGGGTAGGATTGAAACTGCTATCTTCAGACAATGCTCACCTGGAATCGTATAGACTCAACACCACAGAACCTGAAGGGCAATCAAGGTTGTATTTTATGGTCTTGTAAATTTGTGTTTTTATCTGATCTTCCATTGTCAGATCCGTACTGAATGGTATTATTTATTTATTTATTTATTTATTTAATCCTTTGAGATGAGGTTTTCCTAATTTGTGTATTAATTCTTTTGTTGATTGTTATCCTCATCTTCATATTTCTTGTTATTTCATCACGTTTCGGCCAACTCATTCTCTGGCCTGAAACAGCAACAACTATGAAGCAAAATAATGAATACACCAATAGAATTGTTGTCACTCAGCCTCCAGGGAACACCATAGGTTGTTTTCAAAGAAAATTCATTGCTAATAAAAATTATTGTAATAGTAACTGATGTTGTTGCAATATAAAATGATTAGAAAGGATGGTGAGATAACACAACCTACATCTCTTCTACAAGCGCAGGGATGGTTTTGGAATCCTGAGGAGATGTATTGCCAGACAGATTCCAGAGAAAAGCAATGGCTGATATCAGCAAGAAATCAATGGTAACCGGCTATTGCAAGAAGGTAGAATGATTTTAAATAGATATCAAAAGAAGCAGAGAATTCAGGAAATCTGGAGAGAGTCCAAATGAGTAATCACCAGAAATAACCTATGTGAGAATTTCTAATGATTAACACAATAAAAGAATACAAATACAGATGCGATTGCGTTGGAAAGTCAGCCTACTAGGAATCTGAAGGCATCTGTACTTTGAACATGCAGAAGAAAGAGTACAAGAACAAACCAGAATCCGTATTAGAAAATGAAGATCATAAAATTCTTCAGAACAAGAAAACAGAGAGATTTATTCAAACAATGTGACCAGATGTGTTAAAAACTGGCAAATTTATAAATTTCGCCATCTCAGCAAGTTACAGGATGTAGATCAAGGAAGACTGAAAAATTAAATGTAGAAATTGTTTGATAGCTGAAAAGAATATACAAAAAGAAAAATTATTGTAAAAAAAAAAGAAAATTATTGTCATACCAATAAATGCAGAACTAGGAATAGTTTTAAAAAACTGAAAATAAGACTTGTAGAAAATGGAACCAAAGGTAGGATTGACATCATATAATGTATGCTATTGATGCATAAGTAGCAAGCCAAAGTGGCACCAAATATTTTGTTGAAATTTCCTAAAATTTAAATGATTTACTAAAAAAATTATTCTTGAGTTTTTAATAGAAAATTCCATTTTCCTTAAAACGCATATTTTTTTCAATGCAAACAAATTAGATAGTAGGAATTACATTTTTAAAGCATTATTTCGTAAGGTTAAATTTAAAAAATTTTGGAAAACCATAAAATTCTGTTTAATTTTTTTTATTAAAGGAAAAAATTAAAAATCATTTTTTCTGAGACTTTTGGTGACATCCATCCTAATCATAGACGTTTTTTTGTTTGTTTTTTTTTTGGGGGGGGGTATATTTTGTTGGTGATCATTAGTCCATGGGTGATGACCCTCTAGAAGAGAAAACTGTACGTCCAATCTTGTTGATGATTCTTTAAAGTCAAATTTGGTTAATGTGTGTTACGTAGTTGGTGCAAAAATGGAACAGGAGTCATATCTTTTGAAAGCATAAATTTAGGGAAAGTTTACTTGGTTTTCTAAAGGTTTCAAATTTCAATTAGATAGTGCTTGGTTTAGATAATATAGATATTTATTGGGGTTGTTTCTTGGTTTTTGTTTGTCGTATTTTTTCTAATATGTAGAGTCCAACATTTCATAGTGGCAGCACAATCAACCATAAGTTTAATTATCCATATAAATGGCTGATTGATTTAGGCATGTAAAAGATGTGACAAAAGTACACTTTCTCTTTTCTCCACTTTTGGTCTGATTGCTGAGGTAGTGACACGTTTGCCAAATCTTTCTTTTCTTAAGCAATACATTTTCATTAGTTGATTGATTAAGTCTAACAATGAAAAACTATTTAATAAATTAAGTAACATCTATAACACAAGTTTAAAAATAGTGGGTACATCAACATTGAAATTAAATATAAGAACAGAATATCAAAATAACAAAAAGAAAGAAAGTAGAAATATTATTTGATAATCAGGCCTTTCATTTCCTCTGATTTCCAACAACCAAGTGACGATGAAGTGACAAGCACTTCATTGGAAAAAATATGTTTCATTTATTTATTACATTAAAAAATAAAGCCAAATTTTATGTTGTTGTTCTTCTTCTTCTTCTTCTTCTTCTTCTTCTTCAAAATCCATTTCATATATTGTGTGTTACAAACAGAACCATAAATGAAACTCACACCAAGAATGCAGGTATGTATGTAAATAACCATGGGAAAGAAAAAGAAGCCGATTAATCTGTATATGTCAAGAAAATAAGGGAATTGTAAGTGGAGAAATAAATCTCGCTTCATGAGCATAAAAGTAGAGACACCTCCTTCCCGCTCCGAGCTTCTCTACAAAATATTTGTTGTGATAACCATCGCTTGTCTATTCACTGCACTAAATAATGATAAACTTTTGGGGGAAGTATGTAATTGTATTCTTATCTCTCATATATATCCATCAGAACTGGAGCCACCTACCACCGAACCCCATGAGCAGTGGGGGTAAGCATACCCTCAGTGGGACACCCAAGCATATCTGAAGGGAGGAGCTAAAGCATACACCGAAGGGGTTGCCCAAGCATACTATGGCAAGGCTTAGAAAGACTGATTCAGAAGCATTCTGATGAAGAGAACGAATGCCTACTGGAGAGAACTTGAATGCCTACCAGACACTATCCTCAAGAATCTAAAGTTTCTCTCTACAGGATTTTATCAGAACAACTGGCATGAGGCTGAAAGTAAGCGCTGACCAATTATTCAAAATTACATAGTATTCACAGCACAAATAAGATCTCACTACACTGATTTTTGCAAGGAATGGTGCACCTTTTCCAAGTAATGTTACCTGAAGTAACCCTCACCTGAAGCTGGATACTCCACTAAGCCAAACTAGATGAATTCTTGTCCTGAAATCCAGCAAGACTAAAAGATCACACGAAAGATATACTACAACATATTTAAATTGTTAATTGGTGGCAGAAAAATTATGTTCCTAACTTCTTTACTAACTTGTGTGAAAGGCAAGGAAAACTTTAATGGAAAACGTATTCCATATAGAAATCAAGTGTTAGTCACAGGAAAGGGGCTAACATTTGATTTCTATATGGAAAATGTATTCCATATAGAAATCAAGTGTTAGTCCCAGGAAAGGGGCTAACATTTGATTTCTATATGGAAAATGTATTCCATATAGAAATCAAGTGTTAGTCCCAGGAAAGGGGCTAACACTTGATTTCTATATGGAATATGTATTCCATATAGAAATCAAGTGTTAGTCCCAGGAAAGGGGCTAACATTTGATTTCTATATGGAATATGTATTCCATATAGAAGTCAAGTGTTAGTCCCAGGAAAGGGGCTAACATTTGATTTCTATATGGAATATGTATTCCATATAGAAGTCAAGTGTTAGTCCCAGGAAAGGGGCTAACATTTGATTTCTATATGGAAGATGTATTCCATATAGAAATCAAGTGTTAGTCCCAGAAAAGGGGCTAACACTTGATTTCTGAGAACTTTGACTGCAGTAAAATGAAACACGGAAAAGCAACATTCTTAGTTTTATTTTGTGCCTTCAGAAAAATTATAAAGATTTTCTTTTTAAAATAACATTTGCCTCTCTCTCTCTCTCTCTCTCTCTCTCTCTCTCTCTCTCTCTCTCTCGCTCGCTCTCTCTCTCTCTCTTTGTTTGAGTGCGCAATTAAAAACAAAGTTCTATACCAGTGTTGTTACAACCTATTCAGATTCTGAATTATACTAGAGATTGAACTTTCTAATTCTGGATATTAAAAATATAAATTTGCCCAGATGCGAATTTAGAATGGAATGTTCTGTCTCTTTCTAGTTTGAGTTTCGAGTTGACTAGTTGTGTTACACTTGGCTATACATTTGGACATGGTTTTGACAAGTTTATTGCCGAATGTCCGATTTGCAGATCACAACCATCATTCACAGATTGATATTCAATCATGATCTTTTTAGACATCTTAGCATGGTAGCAGGATTCATATCAATAATAATTCTTTTTAGACATCTTAGCATGGTAGCAGGATTCATATCAATAATAATTCTTTTTAGATATCTTAGCATGGTAGCAGGATTCATATCAATAATAATTCTTTTTAGACATCTTAGCATGGTAGCAGGATTCATATCAATAATAATTCTTTTTAGACATCTTAGCATGGTAGCAGGATTCATATCAATAATAATTCTTTTTAGACATCTTAGCATGGTAGCAGGATTCATATCAATAATAATTCTTTTTAGATATCTTAGCATGGTAGCAGGATTCATATCAATAATAATTCTTTTTAGACATCTTAGCATGATAGCAGGATTCATATCAATAATAATTCTTTTTAGACATCTTAGCATGGTAGCAAGATTCATATCAATAATAATTCTTTTTAGACATCTTAGCATGGTAGCAGGATTCATATCAATAATAATTCTTTTTAGATATCTTAGCATGGTAGCAGGATTCATATCAATAATAATTCTTTTTAGACATCTTAGCATGGTAGCAGGATTCATATCAATAATAATTCTTTTTAGACATCTTAGCATGGTAGCAAGATTCATATCAATAATAATTCTTTTATGATATCTTAGCATGGTAGCAGGATTCATATCAATAATAATTCTTTTTAGATATCTTAGCATGGTAGCAGGATTCATATCAATAATAATTCTTTTTAGACATCTTAGCATGGTAGCAGGATTCATATCAATAATAATTCTTTTTAAATATCTTAGCATGGTAGCAGGATTCATATCAATAATAATTCTTTTTAGACATCTTAGCATGGTAGCAGGATTCATATCAATAATAATTCTTTTTAGATATCTTAGCATGGTAGCAGGATTCATATCAATAATAATTCTTTTTAGACATCTTAGCATGGTAGCAGGATTCATATCAATAATAATTCTTTTTAGACATCTTAGCATGGTAGCAGGATTCATATCAATAATAATTCTTTTTAGACATCTTAGCATGGTAGCAGGATTCATATCAATAATAATTCTTTTATGATATCTTAGCATGGTAGCAGGATTCATATCAATAATAATTCTTTTTAGACATCTTAGCATGGTAGCAGGATTCATATCAATAATAATTCTTTTTATACATCTTAGCATGGTAGCAGGATTCATATCAATAATAATTCTTTTTAGACATCTTAGCATGGTAGCAGGATTCATATCAATAATAATTCTTTTTAGATATCTTAGCATGGTAGCAGGATTCATATCAATAATAATTCTTTTTAGACATCTTAGCATGGTAGCAGGATTCATATCAATAATAATTCTTTTTAGATATCTTAGCATGGTAGCAGGATTCATATCAATAATAATTCTTTTTAGACATCTTAGCATGGTAGCAGGATTCATATCAATAATAATTCTTTTATGATATCTTAGCATGGTAGCAGGATTCATATCAATAATAATTCTTTTTAGATATCTTAGCATGGTAGCAGGATTCATATCAATAATAATTCTTTTTATACATCTTAGCATGGTAGCAGGATTCATATCAATAATAATTCTTTTTAGACATCTTAGCATGGTAGCAGGATTCATATCAATAATAATTCTTTTTAGATATCTTAGCATGGTAGCAGGATTCATATCAATAATAATTCTTTTATGATATCTTAGCATGGTAGCAGGATTCATATCAATAATAATTCTTTTTAGACATCTTAGCATGGTAGCAGGATTCATATCAATAATAATTCTTTTTAGACATCTTAGCATGGTAGCAGGATTCATATCAATAATAATTCTTTTTAGACATCTTAGCATGGTAGCAGGATTCATATCAATAATAATTCTTTTTAGACATCTTAGCATGGTAGCAAGATTCATATCAATAATAATTCTTTTTAGACATCTTAGCATGGTAGCAGGATTCATATCAATAATAATTCTTTTTAGATATCTTAGCATGGTAGCAGGATTCATATCAATAATAATTCTTTTTAGACATCTTAGCATGGTAGCAGGATTCATATCAATAATAATTCTTTTTAGATATCTTAGCATGGTAGCAGGATTCATATCAATAATAATTCTTTTTAGACATCTTAGCATGGTAGCAGGATTCATATCAATAATAATTCTTTTTAGACATCTTAGCATGGTAGCAGGATTCATATCAATAATAATTCTTTTTAGATATCATAGCATGGTAGCAGGATTCATATCAATAATAATTCTTTTTAGATATCATAGCATGGTAGCAGGATTCATATCAATAATAATTCTTTTTAGATATCTTAGCATGGTAGCAGGATTCATATCAATAATAATTCTTTTTAGATATCTTAGCATGGTAGCAGGATTCATATCAATAATAATTCTTTTTAGATATCTTAGCATGGTAGCAGGATTCATATCAATAATAATTCTTTTTAGACATCTTAGCATGGTAGCAGGATTCATATCAATAATAATTCTTTTTAGACATCTTAGCATGGTAGCAAGATTCATATCAATAATAATTCTGTTTAGACATCTTAGCATGGTAGCAGGATTCATATCAATAATAATTCTTTTTAGATATCTTAGCATGGTAGCAGGATTCATATCAATAATAATTCTTTTTAGACATCTTAGCATGGTAGCAGGATTCATATCAATAATAATTCTTTAGGGTTATCGCTATTTTGAGGACGTCATCGTTTCTTTTTTTTTTACATAGGAGTCAAGACATGGAGGCCACTCGAGGATAAGGGTTATTGAGTGCACAGTAGTCAATGTGATAATATCGTAGTAATCGTTAGTAGTGGAAATTTGGACAGCTCATCAAGAATTTGTTTATGTTGGACTTGAAGACTACTAAATTGGAGTCAGCTAGAAAACAAGCAAACGGAAGAGTTTCACAGGCGTGTAGTTCTGAGAAAGAAGCTTTGTTCATGGAATCTACATTTAGGTTTATGCACAGATAAAGAGTAGGGAAAATTATTGACAGTGGTTTCAGATAGACAAGTGTTTTTCATGACAGTTCGGTGAGGAGAGGACAATAGATTGGAGCTCAGTCGAGCACTTGCCATGAAAATAATGATAAAGCAGAGACAGACTCGCAACATCTCTTCTATGGGAAAGAGGTTGCAGGGAAGAGAAACAGGTATCCCCCACTAGGCTACGAAGTCAAAGCAGGATAAGATGCTTCTAGCAGCTCCTGCCCAGATGTGGCAATAGTTCTCCATCCTTGGGTGTATATGGCTTTTATATAGATAGAGAATTGCATCAGCAGTGAGAAATCTGTTGGAGCGGTAGAAGGATCCCACTATTTTTCCAGTGACCTTGGCAACAGATTTGACATACATGATCCATTTCAGATCAGAAGTAAAGGTCAAGCCCAGAAGCATGTCAAAACATGGAACCTCCTCAAGATGAGAGCCATTCATTTCAATTGATGCCAGATGGGGATCAGAACGTTCATGTAAAAATAGCTTCGTTTTAGATGCATTAAAATTAACCAGCAATCTTTTCCCCATTGTACTGTGCACAAGATCAGAGGAGAGAGAATCAGAGAGAACTTGGTCATTTATGGCCTTTGGTGTGTTGCTATAGATGGTAGTATCGTCAGCATAAATGTCTACGAATGATCTTAGGGTTATTTGGGAGATCATTGATGTAAATCAGGAAGAGAGTTGGGCCCAGGATGGACCCCTGAAGGACTCCAGCATTAATACTGTGAACTTCTGATTTTCTGCCCATTAACCACCACACTTATGAGCCTATCAGAGAGAAATGATTTAATAATTGAGAAGACATTTCCAGCTATACCGTAGCTAGAGATCTTGTGAAGTAGACTTTTATGCCATAGTCTATCAAATGCCTTTGATATGTTAAGAGCGATTACCCTAGATTCGCTAATCCGATGAGATATAACTGTTAGCACATCTGCTGTACATCTAACAGAACAGAAACCATATATATATATATATATATATATACATATATATATATATATATATATATATATACAGACAGGCATATGAAAATGAAAATATAACAAAATATCTAGATACTAGAAGAGTCAGCAGGTAAAAAGTCTATCTATCTATATATCTATAAAAGTGAAAGTGTGTGTGTGTACATTTCCCTACGCAATAACTCTGTCAATTTTTAGTCTACAGACTCGAAATTTGATATACAAGGTACTGAGATTTGGGAATATCGATGTGATCGGTTTTTGGCCAGAAATTTAGCGATTAAGGGGTCAAAGTTCAACGATCTGATCTTTGAGAACTCTACCAAACTCCTCCGACAATTTTGGGTCCAAACACTTGAAATTTTAGATATAGGTTCCTTGACATGAATCGAACTTAATAACTGAAGTTGAGCCCAAAACAATAAATTTTAAGGGGGCATAATAGGGGTCAAAGTTTTACAAAAAATTGACCGCTTTTTTTTTTTGCTCAACATACACTTCCAAATACCCGGGCAACGTCGGGCACCCATGCTAGTATATCTATGAAAGTGAAAGTGTCTGTCTGTGTGTCTGTGTGTGTACAATAACTCTGTCAATTTTCAGTCTACAGACTCGAAATTTGATATACAGGGTATTGAGATTTGGGAAAATCTATGTGATCGGTTTTCGGCGAGAAATTTGGTGATTAAGGGGTCACAATTCAACGCCGGGCACCCATGCTAGTATATCTATAAAAGTGAACATGTCTGTGTGTTTGTCTGTCTGTCCTTCTGTCTGTGTACATTTCCCTACGCAATAACTCTGTCAATTATTAGTCTACAGACTCGAAATTTGATATACAGGTTACTGAGATTTGAGAAAATCTATGTGATCAGTTTTTGGCCAGATATTTGGCTGTAAAGGGGTGAAAGTTCGACGATTTGACCTTTGAGAACTCTACCAAACTCCTCCGACAATTTTCGGTCTAAACACTTGAAATTTTAGATATAGGTTTCTTGGACATGGATCTAACTTAATAACTGAAGTTGAGCCCAAAACAATAAATTTTAAGGGGACATAATAGGGGTCAAAGTTTTAAAAATTGACCGCTTTTTTTTTTTTGCTCAACATACACCTCCAAACACCCGGGCAACGCCGGGCACCCATGCTAGTACTACCTAAAACTGTTTTGTAGATAAAAATTGGAAAAAACAAAATTTCATGATAAAACATTTTATAAAATATAAAAGTTACTTTCAATAATAAGAATATACATAGAGCCAACACGTGTTTAGTTAAAAAGCAGAAGAAGTCACAAGTTAAAATGCCCAAAGTGTGAATATACGCATGAGTAATATATGTGAGTATTTAGCAGCGTGTTATTCTGTATGTGTGTACATTGGTTTACCTTGTACTTGTTAATGCATGTATAGCTCTGACTAGCAATTTGTCTCTATTCACCTGACTTTTGTTGTGTGTAAGAATGTGTGTGTGAGATGAATAATTCTTGTATGTGAGTCATTGAGTCTTTTCTGCTTCCTCCAGTCAAAAGTCGGTAGGGGGAGTAAGCAGACGTTCCGGAATCGTTCGGTGCTGCAACCAGCTTGAGAATTCTGTGAATTTAAGCTGTTTGTTTGAAAGTTAGAACTTTACTTGAGCTTCCTACATTAACATGTATGTGTTACTTTTGGGGTTTTGAAAGATTTTTATTGATTGAAAATATTTGGAGTCCATACATTTCTGTGAAAACTAACTTGATGAAGAGAACTAATCTCAACAAAGCAAAAAAGGAAAAATGGTAGCAATTAAGGGCATTTGCTTTATAGCATTTGGTGGAATGACTTAGTGATTAAGTCACAATAAATGCTTTTAATGGTAACCAAACACAAAGATATGCAAATTGTATAAATAACAAACTATCACCCTGTATTGTTAAGAATGATTTTCTAATGCATCTAGTAAAGTTTTATATTCTTCAACGCTAAAAATTATATTTCCACATATTCATATATTCTACATCTTCATTTTTTCATCAAATCTAAAAATTATATTTTTTACATCTTCATTTTTTCATCAAATCTAAAAATTATATTTTTCATCTTCAGTTTTTCATCAAGTCTAAAAATTATATTTTTTACATCATTTTTTTCATCAAATCTAAAATTCTATTGCCATTGTCACAGCTTACCGATTGTATCTGATCAGGATATGCCGTTTGTTATTGGCCATTTAATTTAATATTAAAACACACAATCAGTCAACTTCAATGTAGATAAAGGCAACACAGATATATAAAAAGTTTGAATTAAACTTTATATTTAATAAAATATTAGCTTCGATTATGTTCAAATTGAATAGTTCATTGCGGAAGAGTTAGAAGTAAATAAAAGGAATTAAAGAGACATTTTTATAAATTTACTTATTTGTGCATGATATCTTCCTTCTGGCTTTGGGGAGTCAGTTTGATGAAAGTATATGCGACGCTAACAGCAAGGGCTGGATTTTTTTCTCTATCGACTTTAGTGTTTTTCCTCTCTCTCTCTCTCTCTCTCTCTCTCTCTCTCTCTCTCTCTCTCTCTCTCTCTCTCTCTCTCTCTCTCTGGTTCACAAAAATTCTTGGGTTTTTATATCCGCCTGTACTCTCACAAAATAGCGAACTGTTCATATTATAATTTTGTGTGCGGAAACGTTTTATTGACTAGGAATTAATTTTATAACTATTTTTCTTTTTAACTAGGAGAATGCGTGGAGCCTGGCAGCGCACCGATATGTGTATCAGAAATTTGGAGGAATTTTTGATACCCCTAACAGAAAACTGCGAATAAAATGTAAAAAAACTCGTAATTTCTCTTTTTAAAATGGGTTGTTTATTTTCTGTATGGAATATACTTCCAAAATAAACTATTAAAGTTGTTTAAAAAATAATATTTTTTAAAAAACAGTGTTTACAAAATGTTTACAAAATGCTGGCGTGCCTTCATGCAGCCATTTTTTTACTTAATAAAATCAATTAAATTCTGCGAGTTAAATATTTTTCAATTTTTAAACTTTAAAAATCTATCAAAATTTTTCTATTGGTTAAATTTTTACGATATTTTCAGGTTCAATGTGAAATTTTATGCTCGTTCCACTAAACCAAATATAATATTTTAAACAAACGTTTTTTCAAATTCACCCCCTCCCCCATTTTGAAATGTCTATTAAAATTTTAATGATTAATTTATGTACCAAAGTTTTATATATCACAAATTGAAGATAAAAAATCAATAAAGAAAATATTCTAATTTAAAACAAAAAATAAGAATATTTTTTTGGAAATTTATCTGTAAAGCTCAAAGTGTAAAACCTTTTAAAAAAAAAAAAACACGTTTATTTATTTATTTATTTTTTAATGAAAGCTCATGTTATGCTTATATGGTCAAGTAAATACCAGACGCTGACGGCAAATTTTTCTATTTCATTCAATGTTTTCTTTTTTTTAGATATTTAAAAAAAAAAATCAGTCGATAAAGAAGTATTAAAATATATCAATCAAAAACTCGTGTATTTCATTAAAAGAATTTTTTTAAAAAATCGATGAAGTGGATTTTTTGTTTTAGGGGAGAAACTTATAAGTGAATGTGCGTTTATTTTTAACTGCGGAGGACGAAAAATACTAATTTTGGTTAACACACGCAATAAAAAAGAGACATTATTCATGTCCCTTGGAGGAATTCATATTTGAAAAATTTCATATAAGCAGCAGCAGCTCTTTAAGCTTGCCCCAAAACACGTTACGAAAATGCGATTTTCTACGACCTTCGCTTTAAAAAAATCCTTTTATTTTAAAAAAATACATAGAATTTAAAATATAAATATGGATAAATTCTTAATAATGAAGAATGGAACTACCCATTTAATAGTATTTGTTTTAGTCAAGTGATTTTTTTGGCATTTATATATATACATATATTTATAAGCAAGTCAAAATATGTTGATTTTCTTTATTTTTTTAAAACTCGCTTTAAAAAAAAACAAATATTGCATAATTTGCTATTAAACCTGTTTTTGTTTTTTTTAATTTGGTCTTTGCTCCTTTAATTGAAAAAAAATAGGGTTTGACTTACATTTTTCAAGTAGCTTCGAAAAATAGTAAGTTGAATTATTAAAGTTCTGACCATCATTTTTAATGGCCATATTCTGATACACCGCGAGCGCTAGCCACTTTCTGAGCGCTAGTGAAGATAAAAGATCGATAAAGAAAATATCTTTATTGATCTTTTATCTTTACTTTGTGATATATAAAACTTTGGTACATAAATTAATTATTAAAATTTTAATAGACATTTCAAAATAGGGAGGGTGAATTTGAAAAAAAAACGTTTGTCTAAAATATTATTTGGTTTATTGGAAAGAGCATAAAATTTCACATTGACGCTGAAAATATCGTAAAAAGAATTTAAAAAATTTTATTTTTAAAAATTGAAAAATATTTAACTCGTAAAATTCAATTGATTTTATCACGTAAAAAAATGGCTGCATGAAGGCACGCCGGCATTTTGTAAACACTGTTTTTTTTATAAATAAAAAATATTTCTATTATTTTTTAAACAATTTTAATAGTTTATTTTTGGAAGTATATTCCATACAGAAAATAAAGAAACCACCTTAAAAAGAGAAATTACGAGTTTTTTTGGGGGGGTTTAAATATTTTATTCGCAGTTTTCTGTTAGGAGTATCAAAAATTCCTCCAAATTTCTGATACACCTAACCTAGCGCACGGTCACGGACGTTTAAACATTTTGTATTTGACAATGGACGAGTTTCCATTTGTTTGGAGTGAACTTACTCGTCCCCACAAGGGAACCCATTTGATGATGTCATTAATTGATGTATGTTTTGAAAAAGTGACTGGCACTATAACGATAAGAGAATAAGAGAACAGAATAAATTCCCCATATTTTTAGTACCTATTTACTATGCCTCCCCACGGGACAGAGTTAGACACCAGGGTCGTTTTTTAACGTGGAGAAAAGGTACAAAAATAAAAAATTGTCTCAGTCGTGGAGGACTTCCTCCACCGAAAGAGAACAAGAAATGGAAGTGCAGCATCTGAAGAACAGATACTACACTTTGATCTTGACCAAAAAGGCCAAAACGTGTTTGTTCAAAATAATTACAGGGAAATAATCAGACCGAACTTATTTGGCAAATTTCAGAGTAACTTCCCTTGAAGAGATTACTGCTGACGATTGCGAAAGCGCCAAAATGTCTGACACACCAACTTTTGGAAATGTGGTGACTGGTGGTTCATGCAGATAAAAAAAAACAGTTGACAGGAACACATAAGTAAATTTGGAGATTGGCGTCCCATGATGACTCAACGATTTGTCACAGAAAGTCACGAAAAGGGGTGCAGAATACTTCAATGTATCAGAATATACCGTATGAGAACTATGGACACCAGTAGGTGTATCAGAATTTTTGTGGGAATTTTTGACACCCCTAACACGAAACTGCGAATAAAATATAAAAAACTCGTAATTTCTCTTTTAAAAGTGGGTTGTTTATTTTCTTTATGGATTATACTTCCAAAATAAACTAATAAAGTTGTTTTAAAAGTAATAGAATTTTTTTTAAACAGTAAAGAAATTAATTAAATTTTACGAGCTCAGTATTTTTCAATTTTTAAAATTTGAAAATCTATCAAAATTTTTCTATTGATTCAATTTTTACGATATTTTCAGAGTCAATGTGAAATTTTATGCTCTTTCCAATAAATCGACCATAATATTTTAGACAAACTTTTTTTTTATTCACGCCCTCCCATTTTAAAGTGTCTATTAAAAAGTAAATAATTAATTTACTCACCAAAGTTTTATATATCACAAATTGAAGATTAAAGATCAATAAATAATATATTCAAATTTAATACAACAAAAAAGTAGTTATAAGCTTGGAAAGAAAGGGGGTCGAATGATTTCAAGCTTCCCATTTTGAAATGTCTATTAAAAAGTAAATAATTAATTTACTCACCAAAGTGAAGATAAATGATCAATAAATAATATATTCAAATTTAAAACAAAAAAGTAGTGTTTTTTAGAAATGTACCTGTAAAGTCCGAAGTTTAAAACCTTTTTTAAAAAAAAACACGTTGTTTGTTTTTGTTTTTTGTTTTGTTTTTTTTTGTTTTGTTTTTTTAATGAAACCTTGGTCCTTACTCCTTTAATTGAAAAAAAAAAAAACTAGGGGTTGAATTACATTTTTCGAGGAGTTATAAGCTTAGAAAGACGGGGTGGAATTATTCAATATTTTTCACAAAATTTCTGACAATGGCCTTATCACATCATAAAGGAATCTTTTTAGCAGACATTTGAAATAATAAAGTTTAAAAAAACGTGGTCCATTTTTTTATATATACACAGGAATCACCACCTGTCAAGGCCCGAAAGCCACTCGAGGATAAGGGTTAATGGGTATACATTAGTCAATGTGATTATAGCATAGTAAACATAAGTAGTGGGAATTTTGTAAATTGGATTACTTAGGGGGACGGTTCATCAAGAACTTGTTTATGTTGGACTTGAAGACAATCAGATTGTAGTCAGTTGGAAAGCAGGCAATAGGAAGAGAGTTTCACATGCGTGCAGTTGTAAGGAAAAAGCTTTGTTCATGGAATCTACATTTAGGTTTAGGCACAGATAAAGAGTGTCAGAAATTATCGATGGTAGTTTGTCCTCCTACGCCAGTATTATGATGTTTGTTTCAATTTCCTTTCAAATAAAGAGTTTGATTTTATAGTTTTCTGTACCACTAACCCTAAGTCCGAGTGGCAACAAATAAATATTTCTGCAAAATAATCCGCAAAAATAAAACTAAAAAATAGTATTTGCACAATAAAAATGAATTGGGGGAAAATTAAGGCGCTGTTTTATACAAAATCACTGTGCAGAGGGAAACAACTTCATTTTACAAAGAAATTCGTTCATTTTTTTTTTTATCTCATAATTTAGGACGCTACTATAACGTAACTTTTATTAAAGCAAAACAAAAAAAGAAAAGCTGCGACGAATTTTATTTTAATCTAGCAAAGTCGATAACATTAATAATACAAAATGTAGTTTTTACATGACTATTGAGAGAATCGTTTCTGTTTTAATGTCAGTTTTTTTTTGTTTGTTTTGTTTTTTCGACTACATTACAAAAAATGAAAATGCAACGATAATTGTAGAGGAATTATTTTTTCATCTCATAATTTAGGATGAGAAAACCAACGATATTAAATCAAAACATTACAAAAAAAAAAAAGAAATTGCGGCGTTTTTTTGTTTGTTTGTTTTTTTTTTTTGTTTTTTGTAACAAAGTTGATAACATTAATAATGCAAAACGTAGTCTTCCATTACCGCGACGGTATTTTTTTAGATTAGTTCCACCTCCACAATTTTCTTTTAAATGACAACTTCTAAGGGTTTTCGACTATGCTGACTACGAAAATTGCATTGAAATTTTGCAGAAATAATTAGTTATCGAGATATAAAAAGTTGTATTATGCATTGTATTTTTTGGCGGCCATCTTTTTTACGCGCGTGCAGTGTCAGTCATAGATGAGTAGATTTGTTTATGGCGCGCGCACGCGCGTAAAAATGGCCGCCAAAGAATACGATGCATAATACACCTTTTTATATCTCAATAACTACTTATTTCTGCAAAATTTCAATTAAATTTCGTATGCAGCATAGTCGAAAACTTATAAAAGTCGTCATTTAAAAGAAAATTGTTGAGGTGGACCTAATCTGAAAATTTACAGGGGGGGTATTACTTTTTTAAATTAACAAATAAATGTTATGATAAGATTCTTTTGCGAAAATAAAGGAAAATGCAATGATAGTTGGAAGAGGAAATTGTGATTTTAACAAACAAACTCTTTAATAAAACAAGGATGAAACTGTTTTTTAAAGCTGTGACGACGTTTTCGTGTTTTTTTTTGTTTTTTGTTTTTTTTTTTACTGTAACAAAGCTTATAATATTGATAATTAGAGGACTAGGATATATAAATCCTAATCCCGTTACAAAAGAAAATAATGAAACGAATGGAATGAAGGAAACAAAACTTAATGAATGTTTTAGATATAACACGTGTTCATGTCCGCATTCGGGTGTAACCATCGTTTGTTGCGAGACTTGTAGTATAGAAGAAAAAGGAAATGTGTGTTCATCTCACTATCGTTTGTTCACGCGTGAGAAGAGAAGTGAGTAATGTAGTGGAAATGGGAATGATAGTTCAGCGTGTAGACAAAGATAGAGGGTTGACATCAGTAAAGCTGTGCGCCATGTTAGCAGTCAGCTACGCAGAGGTATTCTCAGGCACAAGTTGTATATATAGAAAGAGAAAGATGAGAATGTCAATCCAGTTCATGGAGAGAGAAAGCGTATAAGGTGTACGTACTGTTTGTTAGCTTTTTGCCCCACATGGGAGCAAGTGGTGTGAGGCAGCTGGTCCGTAGACCACTCACCTCAGAAGGCGAGTTGGAAAAGAAAGAAGCTGCTTATTGCTCTTGCTTTTATGGTTGTATCCGGTGGTCTTTTGCGCATGTGTGGATTTCCTTTGAAAGGGGAAGTGACGTTGTCTATGTGGGCATACGTGTGCGTGTATGTGAGTACATGTGTGTACGTTAGCGTGTGTGTGTGCATACACATGAATGTGAGTGTATATACACGAACGTGAATATATGTACATGTGTGGACGTGTGCGTGTGCGCGTATGTTTGTGTGCGTGTATGTATATGACAAGTAATATAGCTTGAGATGTGAACGCATGTTTTTGTGTGAGACTAGAAAAGTTTTGCACGCAATACAAAAAATGGAAATACGACGATAGTTGTAGAGGAATTGTAATTTCTATTAAGCAAAATTGCGATTTATTTTATATGAAACATATTTTTACATGAATAATTTAAACACGATATTGCTCCCTGATACAAATTAATATTCTTGGGAATATTTGACCAGTTTCTCGTTTCTGCCATCATATATATCGTTATTATTAGCGTCCTAAATTATGAGATGAAAAAATGAACGTATCTCTTAGTAAAATGGAGTTGTCTCCCTCACAGTGACCTTGTGTAAAACAACGTCCAAATTAAAAAGCACATTAATATTTACAAAATAAAAATGAAAAATGACAGAAAGAAATCCGCACACATTATTATTTGAAAAATAATCCCCAAAAAATACAATTTATTCCAACAAAAATCGGAAATTAATATTTGCAAAATAATCGGCAATAATAAAAAATGATAAGCATTTGCGATACAAAAATATAATAATAAATCCGCAAAAAATCAATGATAAGTTGATAACGGTGGATTTTTCCCCGTCATCGTTTGAAATTTTCCAGTGAAAATTAGTCGTTAAAATTGGCAGCTATTTGGGGAACTAACCACTTCAGTATAACCAAAGAAAGAAACATGGGGGAGGGGATCGTTAATGTGCATGTGCACTGGTCACTGGTTGTCAAACCTGTTTATTTCGAAAGCTGTTCTTTAACATGGGGAGGTTGAAAATAAGAAAATGCCTTTCGGAATAAATACTCCCATCCCTCACATGTTAAGAACGACTTTCGGAATAAACACGCCAACCTCCCCATGTTAAGAATGGCTTTTGGAATAAACAGATTTGACAACTAGTGCACTAGTGCAGTGCACATTGACCTATATATGTGCAGTAAATTAAAATCTACGCTTGTTCGATAGACAAGTTGATGATATCACAGTTGTTGTTCGTCTGATTACCATTAACGAATGACAGTGACCTTCACTGCTGCAGTTGAATACAATCTTTAGGGTGAAGGGCAAAAACATGTCTAGCCGTAATCTATTTTCCGCTTGTCGGACTTTCGGCGTTCAATTCAATCGTATAAACCAAATTCAAGTAAGTAAAACTTTATTTAAAAGATACAATAGAATGTTTAAGATCGAACGTAATTATCAGTATTTTGCATTAAAAAAAAAGAAATGTATTTTGCAGCAAAAGATAATCATTAGCTTTTTTTTTTTTAACTCATTCATTCATGAATTTCATTTATTTACTAAATTTTATTATATTTTTAGAAATGGTTAGCTTATTTGTAATCGCCTGAGCCCCCCACCCCTACTACTACATTTTTTGCAGGTCAGCATGCTGTTATCTTATGGGATTGCTTTTTAAAATCCCAGGTGTCGCATCTTCCCGTTGTGTGAGAGAAATAAATATACTATCCCCATGTTAATTTTTACGATATTTTTGCGACGGACCTGAACGAACTTTCCTCCTTGCCGTAAAATTATTATCGTCGATAACAGACTTAGCTTTCATATTGGCAGGAAATAAATTTTAAAAAGTTTATTTTTACTTTTAATGTGGTTTCCGCTCTGCAAGATCTACAGCAGATGTGCTAACGGTTATATCACATAGGATTAGTGAATCTCTTGACAAAGGTTTCCTTTCCAGGGCAATTGCTCTTGACATATCAAAGGCCTTCGATAAGGTATGGCATAAGGGCCTTCACAAGACTTCCAGCTACGGTATTACTGGAAATGTTCTCTCAGTTATTAAATCATTTCTCTCTGATAGGTTCATAAGAGTAGTGGTTGATGGGCAGAAATCAGAGGCCCACAGTATTAATGCTGGAGTCCCCCAAGGGTCCATTCTGGGCCCAACTCTCTTTCTGATCTACATCAATGCTCTCCCAAAACACATACTTAAATCATTCGTTGACATCTATGCTGGTGACATGACCATCTATGGCAACACATCAAAGGCCGTAAATGACAAAGTTCTCTCTAATTCTCTCTCCTCTGATCTTGAGCGCGTGGTACAATGGGGGAAGAGGTGGCTGGTCACTTTTAATGCATCCAAAACCAAGCTTCTATCTTTACATCATCAACGCTCTGATCCCCATCTGGCATCAATTGAAATGGATGGCTCTCGTCTTGGGGAGGCTCCATGTTTTGACAAGCTTCTGGGTTTGACCTTTACTCCTGATCTGAAATGGAACACGTACATCAAATCTGTTGCCAGGGACGCTGGGAAACTGGTGGGGTCCTTCTACCGCTTCAGAAGATATCTCACTACTGATGCTATTCTCTATCTGTATAAAAGCCAAGTACGTCCAAGGATGGAGTACTGCTGCCACATCTGGGAAGGAGCTGCTAAAAACAGCCTATTCTGCCTTAACAGAGTACAAAATAGACTTTGTGGTTTAGTGGGGAATGCCCTTTTCTCTTCCCTGCAACCTCTCTCCCACAGAAGAGACATTGCGAGCCTGTCTTTGTTTTATCGTTATTTCCATGGCAGGTGCTCGTCTGAGCTCCAATCCCTCGTCCCCCCCTCGCCAATCTTTCACGAGAAACACTCGTCTGGCTGAAACTACTGTCAATAATTTTCCCCACTCTCTATCTGTGCCTAAATCCAAATGTAGATTCCATGAGCAAAGCTTCTTTTTTAGAACTGCACACCAATGGAACTCTCTGCCGCTTGCCTGTTTCCCACCTGACTACAACTTGGACGTCTTCAAGTCCAACATAAACAAACTCCTGACAAACCGCCTCCTTAAGTAAGACACTCTATCAAAACCACCCAATACTAATGATTACTACAATACTATCTCATTGATTACTGTACACACAATAACCCTTATCCCTGAGTGGCCTTGAGGCCTTGATAAGTGGTGACCCTCATGTAAAAAAAAAAAAAAGGACTCGGGGAATCGCTTTTAAATTATAACGTTCTATTAATTTTGTCTTTTACACTTGTACGGTCAAACACACCTAAAAAAATGCATTCACTTCTTGTTCTAAAAATAACAAATCTATAAATATAAAAGCGAAAATGTATGTATGTGTGTGTGTATGTATGTATGTGTGTGTGTGTGTGTGTGTGTTCGCTTTTTCTGTGTGCCTACAAAAGGCTTCTTTCAGGGAAGCGGTAGGTCGGTTCACAACTTTTTAAAACTTTTTATATCACATACAAATCGTAATATCTCACAGTTAACAACGAAGCTCGCCTGTCTATTTAATTTGCTCGATTTCGGGAAGATGAATATTCAATATTTGTCGCTCGCCGCATGTGGGTTAGTCTTTTCCCTATAACATCTTCGGGGAAAAAAGAAAAAAGCGTTCAGCAGTAAATACTATCCCGCAGTCAAACCTGACCTCATTAACTCATTAAAACAAGCACCTGCAAGTAATTAAATAAATTCAAACGTGTTTCCGTAAGCATGTTGCGGTGGGGCAATGGTTAACGTCGCATTTTTTTTTTTTTCACAACTTTGCCTCAACGGTTCGGGTTCAATCCTCATACTTACTTTTTTTTTTTACCCCCCCCCCCCCAAACACCCAGGCAACGCCGGGTACCCCTCGCTAGTAAATAAATAAAACCTAATTACACGCGCAAACAAAAAAGATAAATTTCAGAGGCGCAAAGATTTTTAAAAGTACGCCCATGCAAATTCTGCGAGGGAACAAAACTTAAAATGCGTTTTGTTCGGCGAGCGTAGTTGAAAGCATACCATGTGACAAAAGAGTGCACCTCTCGGCCAATCAGCGCTCAGAGAAAAATGTAATTTTCAAAACTTTTTTCTCACATCGCCTGGGAGCTGATCGACAAATACTTAAATGAATTCACTTGCTCACTCACTCTCACTCTACACTCTGCATTCCTCACTCTTTGCTCACTGCTTATTCAGATCCCCCTCTTTTGTTTATTAAATTGTTAGGTGAAGTACAAAATAATTAACAAGACTCCATGTTAAAAGTGGGTTTCTGATGTTATTTCAGCAGACTGCAAAAATTCTTTGAATTGAATAAAAACGGAGGGGGGGGAGGACAATGGGCTTAATTGGAGGGGGGGGTCAAGCGGATATTTACCTATGTATACCTACAATGTAAGTGGTTATGTTTTTTTTTTTAGCTCTTTGGGTTTGTTAGGGTGATATATTATGGTAGGATGTTGGAAAGCTAATGCTCAACATAAAAATCGATCTTTTTAAGAGTCTACAGGCCAAAAACATAAATTTACTGACAGACAAAATTTAGGCATTTCCAGACAAAAAATGTCTGTATCTTTAAAACTATTCAAGCTAAGAAGACAAATTGATACTGCATGAAACAAGCTTTTCAAATATTCAGTTAGAATGAGAAAATACATGACTTAAATAAAAAAACTAATTTATTAATTCAATGTATCAGAAAACTGATCATGCATCATCATCATCATCATCATCATCAATCAAAAAGCACAACAAAGACTCATATTCACTGTTGTAACTATGAATTTCAGTTTTAAGTTGCTCACAAGCTGTGACCTAATGGCTTGCAATGTCTGCAGTTTAAACATTCTCTTGTCTTCATAACAATGGGATACCTCTTGTCCCAAAGTCTGTTAATACAATCTGATAAATTGTCAAATTGGTTTGTCTTTCGAGACTTGTTTATCCGATACTGACATAGGAACTTATTTGCCTCAATGCCAGATTCTGTATAGTTGAACAGACTAATGTTGCCAAATTGCAATTAAGTCAACACTTGCCCTAAAACAACATGAGTATTTGGAGTGATATCAATTCATGGAATTGAACCAACATAGAGATATGTAGCGTAACAAAATTCTTTGAAGTCGTCAATTTCACTTTCCCATCTGAGTTAATGATGGTTAAAATGACAGCCATGTGCAGTACCAGTTAATTAATTTTGGCTCTTAATTCGTTACTATCGATTCCTTGGGTGAGCAGTTTTCGGTTGGATCTCATTGAGGTTGTGGAATGTGAGCGACTGAAGTGATGCAAACAATTGGGCAGACGTAAATTGCACTGGAGGCAATGGTACTTCACACCACTGTACGGAGTTGAAAGTTTTTGTACTGTTGACCTCCGCTCCTTCTTAAATTTCAACAGTTTGCCATACAATGGAAGAACATCAGAGCATCTTTCAGGAGTAAACGAATGTCTGTGTAAATCTGTTTGGTCATTTTGCCACTCTTGTAGATGGCAGATGCAACCTCCAATGAAATGTGTTGGTTTGGGATGGACTCATTGCATAGGATAGAGTATCCTACTTTAGCAACCGCTTTGTTTTGAAGGTATTTGTTCTTCAGACCAAAGGCAAAAATTTTGATGGGGAAAGTGTTCTGTGCTTGAGTAGCAGCTTTGGTCGAATCCATATAATCGCTCAGTCGTTGGCGTTGTTGACGGTCACTGACTTCCTCCAAAGGATGCTTTGCCTTCGATGCATAGGTGTGATGTTGGAGAACTACCTTCTCATCAAATAATCTGGATGAACTAGCACTGAACGATTCTTGTTTTGTTATTGCTAAAAGTCTTTGAACACAACTTTAATGTCAGAAGTTTATCACTAGGTGGAACTTCTAGCTTGGATGAGACCTGTTTTACAACTTCATCGAAGTCTGGCTCTTTGTTGAATTGAGATCTCTTGCAGTTCTTGAAAATCTCAATGCGAGCAATGTTTGTCATGTCATTCATTATGATTGTGTATCGAAAATAAAATAAAATGTGAGATGTTGAAAATAAGAAAAATGGAAATATTCCATTATAATGGATGAATTTTGAAAAAAATCAAGAATTTTTTCTGGTTTATGGCCAATAGCTTTAAAAAAGGTAAAAATCAGGATTTTCCAGAAAACAGTGCAGTTTCATGGTTTTCTGATGTCAGATTTGGATTCTGCACCCCAAAAAAACATAGGAAAAGTGGCCTGGATGATGAAATTTGAGTAAGAATGGATTAAACAGTCATTGTGGGTCGTCCAAAATTATGGAAAAATGGGCAAGTTCAAATTTTTTCAGTATGTTAGAATTAATATGGTTCCCGAGAGCGAATTTTTTCCCCTCAATTGGATTATGATAACTTTCTATGTCTAGATTCTTATTTGTGAAACATGAGAAATTTCATTTCGGGGCTTTTTTGCAATCTTTCGTTAAAATATACCGGCTAGCGGCAAATTTTGGGCTTTTTTTATGGAAAAAATGCTCATATTTTTTTTATGATAAATTTTGTGAAAAAATAAAAAAAAAACAGGTAAAAAACTTGTTCATATGTTCCATTTTTTATAATGAAGTAAATTCAGGGAATCTGGCATTATCTAAGGGGTTCATAGAACATATTTAGGGGTTTCTGGAAGAAATTCTGAGCAATTCTTCAGATACACCCGAATTTACTCCTTGGTAAAATCATTGTAGTCACAATTTTGCAAAAAGTTCAAAATTTGCAATCTTCAAACAGGCATATCTTTAGAAATAATTGAAATGCAATTGCAGGCTCTGAGTTATTCAAATATATAAGTTTCATAATGATTTGAAGAAGTTGCTAAAAATCTGTATGTCCATTTGCTAACCCAGACCTAACAATTTGATAAATAAAAGATGTTGTAAAAGCTGAATTAAACTTGAAAATCGTATCTAAAAGATAGTAAAGTCTGTTATGTTGACAAATAAGTGTCCTATATCGAAACATAGACACCATAGCCACCGATGTGTCATGTGATTTGTGTTTATGTAAAACGCGAATTGATGAACTGCATGAAACTGAAACGAAAACATTTTCATACTTTTGTGTCTTGCTTCAATGTTGACTTTTTGTTTTTGTTTTTCTTACTAGCATTTCAGCCCAACATTGCCCGGGTGTTTGGAGGTGTATGTTGAGCAAAAAAACAAATGGTCATTTTTTTTTAATTTGACCCCTATTATGCCTCCTTAACATTGTTTTGGACTCAAATCAAGTTATTAAGTTGGATCCATGTCCAAGAAACCTATATCTAAAATTTCAATTGTTTCTACCCAAAATTGGCGGAGGAGTTTGGTAGAGTTCTCAAAGGTCAAATCGTTGAACTGTGACCCCTTAACAGACAAATTTCTGGCCAAAAACGGATTACAAAGATTTTCCCAAATCTCAGTATCCTGTATATCAAATTTCGAGTCTGTAGACTGAAAATTAACAGAGTTATTGTTTAGGAAAATGTACACAGACACACACGCTCACTTTTATAGATATATAGATTGGTTATTGTTATTGAAAAAAAACAAAAACAAGCAAGATGACGTCTTGCAAATGTTCAGTGGCTGTCCTTTACTTTCATCTTAAGGACTGTTTTTACTACAAAATTGCGAAACTATCTTGGTTTAGTCTGATCACTTATGGACTTTTCTCCTCAGACTCTGTTGATATTGAATATTTACAAATCGTTAGGTTTTAGGAATCATTAGATTTTTAACTTGCACAAGAAAATCAGGTGCATTTTTTTTTCTGTTTCCATCATTATTATTAAAGGCTTTTATGCTTCAAAGTAGCAACCAAAAATCATTATTTTTTAACAACATTCGATCATTTGGACAACTACTCTTCTCATTTTGGATGATATTTTAACAACTTTTCGGACGACACAACTTCTGACTTTCAGTGCATCTTGTTCAACTCTGGAATCTGTATAAAATCTCAAATGGAGCTTTTTATTTAATCCGTCGGGTAAATTGTTCTCATTTCGACATGCATGATTAGGTAGAAGTTATAATTCTTAGTTATATCCTTTGTATTGCCTGTACTGAAGATTGAACCTACATCCTCCAGTAGATGGTCACTTAGAACTGATTATAACTTATTACTTTATCCATTGTGCCACTGATCCATGTTTTGTGGAAATAACATCCAAGATGAGAACAGTAATCTGGATAATCTAAGTTATGAATCCTCACCTCCAAAATTCCAAAACATAATCTACGACATCATTTCCTCTTTTTCAGTCCACCAATGTACCTGCCATTTTGTGTCTGCCTCACAAATCACAACGCAACTATTCAACAGCCCCACAACAATGTGTAAGTTTCTAGAATTTTTTCTTTTTTTTTTTTTACCTCTTACTGATTATGTCGTTGCTTTGCATCTTTTGTGGGAGGAGGAGGAGGGGGACTGTTTCTGATTTCATATTCTCTTTGTATAAGATTTCTCGCTCTCAATCTTTATAGGAAATTTCTAGAGCAAGAATGTACTTGTACTCTACACTTGTACTAATGAATGTTGAAGATGATAGCAATCTAACTGTATTTAATGTAATCTTCTGCTTTTTATTTTTTAGCCTTTCATCTCTCTTAGAAAATATTTGGAAATTTAGCATACACAGCTGAAGAGCATTGTTAAGTCCACACAAAATGTGATTTTCTGTGGACTATTGTTATTAAAAGGAGCCTTAGGAACTTAGTTTTCTTCTTTAAAATTCTGTTTGAAAGTTTCTAAAAGGAAAAAGATATATATTTACATGTGAAAGTTTAGAATGAAAACTTTTAGAATGAAAACAAAAATTCAGTGAAAATTGCGGTTTGAATAAATCATGTTTAAATTTCTCTGGAAAGAAAAATATGCATTTTCTGAAACTATTTTAATGATAATTATTAGATTAAGTGAATTAATAACAAAAATTACCCACTTTTTATTAAATTTGCATAATTATCCGAGAGAAAAAAAAAAGGATGAGTTATTTCAAAGAAACTGAAGTGTAAATAAACATGGCGACTACATTTCAAAAAAGTATGGAAGCTTCCTAATCACATTATTTTTGGTTTTTATATCGAAGATACGGTTTTATAATATTTTAAATTTTTTAATACCCTGAAATTATTAATGGCGTGGTACTTCTCCAGATCAACCCCTCATATCTAAAAAGAAAATTGCACAAAATCTTTATTATGTTTTAATTAAGTTAAAAAAAACTGTACACCAAAACTGACATTAATTTGAGTATTTTTGTTTTAAAAACTTTAATAAGGCCAAAATTGGCCACCGATAACTTCCACCAGTAAAATGGGAGTTTATTATTTAAAAACAAAAATACTTGATGACTTTGTATAATTTTTGGTGTACTTTCTATTTTTAACCAAACAGACAAGGCAAGTACACAATAATTTTTTTTTTTTTTTTTTGCTATTTTGTTTGTTTTTTTTTTGTTGGTTTTTTACAAGCAAGATGTATGGAAATACAGGAGTTCATCTGGAAAATATCTAAAGATGTCAGTGTTTTTTTTTCCTTAGAATTTGAAATTAAACTTCTGTAAAACGTTGTTCCAAACCTTATTTTTCTATACACATTACTTACTGCATCAATTTTACTTGATGATAGTAGACTGACGGTTTGATCCAAAGAATCCAAATAATATATATATATATATATATATAAAAAGTCTTCTAGCAAAAACATGCAATTATTAGAATATTAAAAAGTTGGGTTCAGTTACATTACCTAAATTTTATAAAGTTCTACAATTCTTACACAGTTACCTTACCTAAATTTTATAAAGTTCTACAATTCTTACACAGTTACCTTACCTAAATTTTATAAAGTTCTACAATTCTTACACAGTTACATTACCTAAATTTTATAAAGTTCTACAATTCTTACACAGTTACATTACCTAAATTTTATAAAGTTCTACAATTCTTACACAGTTACCTTACCTAAATTTTATAAAGTTCTACAATTCTTACACAGTTACATTACCTAAATTTTATAAAGTTCTACAATTCTTACACAGTTACATTACCTAAATTTTATAAAGTTCTACAATTCTTACACAGTTACATTACCTAAATTTTATAAAGTTCTACAATTCTTACACAGTTACCTTACCTAAATTTTATAAAGTTCTACAATTCTTACACAGTTACATTACCTAAATTTTATAAAGTTCTACAATTCTTACACAGTTACATTACCTAAATTTTATAAAGTTCTACAATTCTTACACAGTTACATTACCTAAATTTTATAAAGTTCTACAATTCTTACACAGTTACCTTACCTAAATTTTATAAAGTTCTACAATTCTTACACAGTTACCTTACCTAAATTTTATAAAGTTCTACAATTCTTACACAGTTACATTACCTAAATTTTATAAAGTTCTACAATTCTTACACAGTTACATTACCTAAATTTTATAAAGTTCTACAATTCTTACACAGTTACCTTACCTAAATTTTATAAAGTTCTACAATTCTTACACAGTTACATTACCTAAATTTTATAAAGTTCTACAATTCTTACACAGTTACATTACCTAAATTTTATAAAGTTCTACAATTCTTAGACAGTTACATTACCTAAATTTTATAAAGTTCTACAATTCTTACACAGTTACATTACCTAAATTTTATAAAGTTCTACAATTCTTACACAGTTACCTTACCTAAATTTTATAAAGTTCTACAATTCTTACACAGTTACATTACCTAAATTTTATAAAGTTCTACAATTCTTACACAGTTACCTTACCTAAATTTTATAAAGTTCTACAATTCTTACACAGTTACCTTACCTAAATTTTATAAAGTTCTACAATTCTTACACAGTTACATTACCTAAATTTTATAAAGTTCTACAATTCTTACACAGTTACATTACCTAAATTTTATAAAGTTCTACAATTCTTACACAGTTACCTTACCTAAATTTTATAAAGTTCTACAATTCTTACACAGTTACATTACCTAAATTTTATAAAGTTCTACAATTCTTACACAGTTACATTACCTAAATTTTATAAAGTTCTACAATTCTTACACAGTTACATTACCTAAATTTTATAAAGTTCTACAATTCTTACACAGTTACATTACCTAAATTTTATAAAGTTCTACAATTCTTACACAGTTACATTACCTAAATTTTATAAAGTTCTACAATTCTTACACAGTTACATTACCTAAATTTTATAAAGTTCTACAATTCTTACACAGTTACATTACCTAAATTTTATAAAGTTCTACAATTCTTACACAGTTACATTACCTAAATTTTATAAAGTTCTACAATTCTTACACAGTTACATTACCTAAATTTTATAAAGTTCTACAATTCTTACACAGTTACATTACCTAAATTTTATAAAGTTCTACAATTCTTACACATATCATAACGATTAATTCTCCTATATAAATAAAACAGTAGATGTATGTGTGAAAATATTTAACCGATAAACTCTTAAACTACTCGTCACATAACACTGAAATTAACAAGAAATAGAAATCCTACACCAAGGATGGTTTATAATAAATGAAATCTTTGTTTGGATGGAGTCATAACCTGTACAGAAATGTCTGCAAATTGAAATCAGTTTGCCAACATATTTCTATGACTTTTGCACATGCGTGAATTCATTCATAGCTTGAAGTGGCTTAATTTTCAATCTTTTTTTAACTATTTGTTGATAGCTAAAACGATAAGGAACATGGCTGGAGCACTAAAGTCCATTAAATTAACTGATTATAGCCACAATTTATTCAATGAAAAGAAAAGGCTAAAACAATTATTTATTAATAATAAATTAAGTTCAAATTTGTAAGAAAATGATTATTTATTAATGAATCAAAAATACAAATGTACATTTTATTTTTCCAAATGATTGACAGTGAATTGTGAAACTGATGCTCTGAAACTGATCGTCTAGTGAGTTGCAAATTCTGTTTATTCATTTATTTTTTTTACAATGTTATTAACCCATACTTTTTCAAACGAATCGTTAATAGAAATTATTCCTTTTTTTTTTTTTTTAATTATTATTTTAGTAGTTCAGGACCTCAACTTTTTTATTTTCAAGATTATAAAAGAAATTTTCTTAAATCAATAATTTCATTAGTCTGAAAAATTAATTTTTTTTTAAAACTATATTGATTTCATTAACACAGACTTGGAGGCTTTTATCATAATATATAAGAACTTGAAAAAAAAATTTAATTGTTAACATCTATGATGAGTGTCATGGGATGATATATTTTCCCCTTTTTATATGAAGAAATTATAATTTATTACACAAAAGATCACATTAATTATCCACATAATAACATATAATAGAAATGAAATATAATAAACATAATTATTAATATAATTAATAATTATAACAAAATAACAATACTTAAAATATTATATAATAATATAATATATAAAAAATAATAAATTACTTAATTAAAAGATTATATAAAGTAAAATAAAAAGTATTAAGAATTTGAATGTAAAACGTTTATTTTTAGCGTCTCTAGAGATTTTCAAAATAAGGAACAAAAAACATTCTAAACTGTTTGTTCCCAAACATTCTCTAGCGATCGCTGTAAATAGCGAACAAGCGTTATTTATAACTCAGTTATAGCAACAACCACCTATTATAACTTTGACCGAAGGAAAACACAAGAAAACTTGAGTCGTTAAAAAAACAGATGAACCAAACAAGATACAAAAAAAAATCTCTTTCATCAAAAACTGGTAAATATAAATTTTTCTGAATTATATTTGACCAAAAAGCATTTTATTATCTTTTACTTTTCATTGTTATGTTTGCGGTGTTTCATTACCCCTAGACTAGGAACAAATCCGTAACAATGAGTTATAAAAAAAATAAAAATTAAATTCATTTGAGTTTTTTGGGGGGAGGGGGTCAATACTTAAAAAAAAACTTTAGTGTGTTTTATTTAATTTTTTTTTTTTTTTGATTTTTACACAAAATACATTCACACTAAGATTAAAAATAATGGGTTTGTTAAATTCCGTGGTCGATAATTGATAAATACTGAAAATTTAATTAAAATTTATTGATTCCTTGAATTTTGGCAAATTTTTAATTGAAGGGTAGGGATCAAAATGTTTCGGGCATTTATTTTGCATGTATCTAAGTATTATCAAGTCAGAATCGAGTGAAAAATCCAGTGAAAGGTACAAACCGACGATTTAAGTTGTTTCTTTTTCAGCACTTATCTCTGTGGAGGCATACCTCCCTCGCCCCCCCCCCTCCATTCACAATAGCCTATTATGTCTCGGTGGTTACTTTGTTTGGTGTGAATAAAAATAAAGAAAAAAAAAGAATTCTGGGCTAAAGAATACTGAAATTATTATAATCAGGAATTATCACTTTAGTTTACAAATGCTAAATACAAGAGCACTTCAAAAGTGCAGACATTCATTAAGGACGAAATATTTATCAACACACCAAGTTAAAGTGATAGATAAAAATGAAAGATTATACAAGGGAAAGAACTTTATTTTGAATAACCGAGTTATTTCCCTTGCATCGCATATGCATAAAGCGTCATTTTGTCATCTGATGATAATCCTTAATCAGCATCTGGGTGACTAGGTGCAATTTAATACATCTTTGATTATATTTTCATGGAAAATTTATGAACATTTGCCAACAAACAAAATTGTAGAACTTTATAAAATTTAGATAATGTAACTGAACCCAACTTTTTAATATTCTAATAATTGCATGTTTTTGCTAGAAGACTTTTTATATATATATATATATATATATATATATATATTATTTGGATTCTTTGGATCAAACCATCAGTCTACTATTCCTATCTTGAGAACAACATTTCGGTCGACTTAATCTCTGACTATCTTCGGGTGTATTTTGTTGAAGTCAGAAATATTTCTGTCTAACTCAATGGATAGAGAACTTGGTAAAATTCATTTGTAAAAGTTAAACTCTTTTGGAGGTTGAATGTTCAATCTTCAGTGTGGGTGACACCCAAAATACAATTGCGAATTACTTAGGACTTTTATTCAGTCAAGGCTGACAGAACTAGAGCATACTACCCCCGTAGATTAAATAAAGGATTCAGTTCAAAATTCCCTGCAACTTACTGAGTTTGATAAAAAGATTCCAGAGTTTTTACAAGTTTTGGCACCTGAAGAAGATCGAAGGTTACATCAACCGAAACGTTGTGCTGAAGAATTCAAATAATATGAATAATTAATCCTCATCTAAAAAAATTCAGAACCGTAAAAAAATGTTTTTTATAATTGCATTTTTATAATTTCTTTTATTTATTTGTTAACTTTGTATCTTTCTAGTTAAAGCATGGTGGTAGGCACACCGTTACCCTCCTCTCTGGTGATGGAATTGGACCAGAACTCCTGAACCATGTCAAAACTGTCTTCAGGTAAAAGAATCTTGCAGCTGTGTAAATGTGTGAATCAACTTTATGATTAAAGAATGACTGAGTCACCTTTTAGACTGGCTAATCTTGTTGGCAGAAATGAATGGTTTTAACTCTTATTTTTGTTTCTTTTATTTTATTGAGACAAAAAGACTAAATAGATTATCACACAATCTTATTTTGGGATAAATATGATACAAAGCAATATTTTTATCATAATAAATAACATAGAGATAAAATGAAAGATTTGAACTGTCTGACCAAAACAACAATTTAACGCTGGTTGTTTTGCTTTAAAGTTAAAAAATATCTTTTTACAAATTTATTTCATGACTTGTAAAATATTGTTAAGGAACTTTGAAAATGTGATGTCACTGTTTAGCAAATCAACTCTGCATTGGAGTAGAAGTCGTTATCAGTCTCATGAGTATATATAATGTGAGTAGATATATTGACAAAATTTTCATTTTCTTTCTTGAAAACACACAAATAGAAAATCTTAAGAAATAAAATATGATTGAACCTTTTCATAAAGTTTATCCATTAAACAGACCAATAACTCTATATAATTTCTAGATCCATGTAAAACATCTAACACCAATCTAACCATGAACGTATATTGCAAAACTACACACAAAAATCATGCGGTATTACTCATGTGATAACAAAACATCAAAATGGATATAAATAGTTGTTTCCTTTATTCACGTAGAATTTGTGGTTCACAATGTCTAAAAAAATTCAAATCTATTACAAATTTACTGAAAATATTGCAATAGCTCACATATTTGATATTAAATGCAAGGACAAAAGGCTCTACAACAATTTCTTTTATGAAACTTTTAAATCTAAAGCAGGAAAATATATCATCTATTTCTCACCAGCTATGGGTTAAATAGTTGTCTGTCTTCAATAATATTGGGTGCATATGAAAAGGTTTTACATGGTTATTCTTTTAATAATAGTTTGAAAACATATAGATGATCTCCATTTTTCATTTTTAGTCTGTTTATAGCATGATGTTGTTTGAAATAAAACCCAAATTGAGTAGCTGTTTGAAATAGACAAACTTTGAGAATAGTCTGCAAAATCTAAGATTGAAATCAAGTTATCTTCAAATCTAAATAGTATAAAAATTGTAACAAAAAAGAAATAAATAAAAAAGATTTCAAGTTTAAAACTGAATAGGATTAACATGTTTTGATTATAGGTAATTTCCTAATGATTTGTAAAGATATTGCAAAATTTAAAGATTTACAACAGAAAATGTAAATTTTGTTTGGTAAATTTATTCATTGTTTTCCACGAAAATGACAGATGCTGTTCATTCAACTGATCCCCAAGAAGTTCTTCTGCCAGTTTATTCATTTTTTTTATTCTAGGTTTGCTGGAGCTCCGGTTGATTTTGATGAAGTAACCATGAATGCTTCTACCTCAGATGCTGCATCCATGGACAAAGCTTTGCTCTCTGTCAAAAGGAATGGAGTTGCTCTTAAAGGTTAGTTTATGATGCAAAGTTCTAAGTTTTTCTCAATTCATTATTTTTATGAAAGATACTCAACTGAGTTTCAATTTCTGGTTTCTCTTTTTAAAACATTCACAGCAAGAACTTGTCTTTTGCCATAATATCAAAAGAATTTTCATAAATAGTTACTTTCCAAAGAACAGATTACTACAGGATTGATTCCCTGCAGGATATATAACACAGGTTGACTTCAAATCTCAACAAATATTTGTCATAAACCATTCTTATAAACAACCGAATTTTATGTCATTCATCATTTTTAATCCTAATATTTATTATCAATTAATTGTAAATTTATCCCTCTCGTTAGTCCTATCCTTGATTGGTTTTTAGCCTTAATAAGTGGTGATTCATTAGCCAGTTCATTTAATATGATACGTAGAGTGTTCGCTAATGAGCTGTGAGATTGTTGGGTTCAATCATTGGCCAAGTCATGCAAAACACTTCAAAAATGTTACTTGCTGGGCCCTTTTGTTAAACATTGAGAATTATAAGGTGAAGGATCAAGGGTAAGTGAGGTAATCCTTAAAACGGGTAATGCCCTATCCTATACTCCAGTGTAATGAAAAGGGAGCCTTTGGGTCGCCCACAACTATAGTCGACTGCTTTACTAATTTTTATTTGTTATATTAGTCAATAAAAAGCTGACCAAAACAGATATCCGCTTCTTTTGTTCTATAAATAGAATAGAAACAACGTTTATTTTCTCTTTATTTTCAAAGTAGAAACTTTTTATGTTTCCATTTTCTTTAATTCATTCATTTTTCAAGATGACATCCAACCATGTTTATGAACATAGTCTTCTATGCAATTGGCAATCCATGTTCAAGCTTTTGAATTCACTTTCATTTATAAGCTTATGAACAGATCCATTAGATGTGTGTGAAATAGAAAACTAGACAAGATTCTCAAATATTGGTAGATCAGCTCATTTCAAAGGTGAATAACATAAGTTCTAGATGAAAACTGGTGTTTATAAGGCAATTTACAAAACAATTCTGATCAACAGATCTGGTTGTACTTCATTGGGCCTAATAAGCTGGCAGAGTTTTTTTTTTTAATATGAAAAACGTCATCAATAAACCAGAACTAAACAGTTTGGCTGTCAGAGTATTTACATCATTTACTGATCGCCAATTCTTTCTAACTAGAACATCTGAAAAGGAAAGATAAAAGAATGAACCAGTATTGAAGAATTTGGTTATTTGATCTTGAATTCATTGAAACTATGGCATCGAGCAACTGACTTTGTAAACTTGTACAAAATTGTTAACCAACAACGAGAGTTGGAGTACTTTTTGATTTTCATGTGTCTAGCACATAGTAACATGTTTACAGAGTCAGAAAACTGTGCAGCTCTCATCAGTTTTGGAAATATTTTTTCATGTTTAGAATTGCTGAAGTATAGAACTATCTGCATCAGTTGTTGGCCGCTGAGACACTGCATCCTTTAAAACCTCATGCTTCTTTGAAATTTGCAAAACCATACATTTGATCTCTCCTTCTATGCACACGCATTCATGTAAATGTACTTTTGTTGAATTGTAATACACCTGAGCAATCTCTACACAATGATTTCATTAGTTTTTAGCAGTCATTTTGAAAATGCTACCTTTTCAGCAATGAAATTGGGCTCAACTTTTGACATAGCTCATATGAAAAACAAATGTCAAGATACATAGTATAAATGATGAAGATGAATGAAATGATCCTTTTAATCAGTTTACAATGACTGGAAAATGTTTTGAACTGGGATGGATTGAACTTGTCATCGAGAATGGTTCACCAGTCTCATAATAATGAGCTAATGAGTAAATAAAAGTAACCTATTTGCATCTGAATTTTAAACTTTCTTGATTGGATGCACATTAACTATCTTTCTATCGTTCTCTTTCCTCTCTGATTTTGTTTCTTTACAGGAAACATTGAAACCCGAATGAGTGATCCCAGCCAAAGATCAATGAATGTTTCACTCAGGTAATCATTATTTTCCTTTGCTAAAAAAAAAAAAAAAAAAAAAGGGCAGAACATATTATTAATAATGATTAAAATGTGCATAACAATAACATCAATTCATGTTTGATGGATCAAATGAATTTTAGAATCACAAATTATTCTAACAAATGAAAGGAATAGGTTTAGCATGCCACTGTATTTTGCTTGCATCTAATTATTATCAAGTCAGAATCGAGTGAAAAGTCCAGTGAAAGGTACAAACCAACGATTTAAGTTGTTTCTTTTTCACTACTTAGGATCTCTGTGGAGGCATACCCCACCGCCCCCCCCCCCCCAATTCACAAAAGCCTATTATGTCTCGGTGGTTACTTTGTTTGGTGTGAATAAAAATAAAGAAATAAAAAAATTTTGGGCTAAAGAATACTGAAATTATTATAATCAGGAATTATCACTTTAGTTTACAAATGCTAAATACAAGAGCACTTAAAAAGTGCAGACATTCATTATGGACAAAATATTTATCAACACACCAAGTTATATTGATAGATTTAAATAAAAATGAAAGATTATACAAGGGAAAGAACTTTATTTTGAATAACCGAGTTATTTCCCTTGCATCGCATATGCATAAAGCGTCATTTTGTCATCTGATGATAATCCTTAATCAGCATCTGGGTGACTAGGTGCAATTTAATACATCTTTGATTATATTTTCATGGAAAATTTATGAACATTTGCCAACAAACAAAATTGTAGAACTTTATAAAATTTAGATAATGTAACTGAACCCAACTTTTTAATATTCTAATAATTGCATGTTTTTTCTAGAAGACTTTTCTTTATATATATATATATATACTAGCGAGGGGTACCCAGAGTTGCCCAGGTGTTTGTAGGTGTGTGTGAAAAAAACCCAAAATGTTAAATAAAACAGGTGCCCGTGAAAAAAAAACGAAGCCTTGACGACGCGCAGTTGGAAAATAGTAAAGTGTGGAAAAAAAACAGGTGCGCATTTTTGATTGCCGTGACGGCGATAGCTATTCAGCAGTTAGCATTTTGTGCGGGACAGTTTTTAATGAGGTCAATAAATCGGTTTGTTTGTTTTTAAAAACCCGCTCCCTGTTTATTAGGGGGAGCGTCTCGTCTCAAAATGAAAGTTACCGTCTGATATGACGAAGTCGACATTGACCAAACGTTACTTAGCTCTCTAGAGACCACTGGCTTTTGGCCAGTGATTAGAGTCGAGTTTCGCTTTTTTTTATACCGAAAACCGAATGTAACGCGTGCCAATGCGGGAAATGTCGAATAATTAACGTTTGAAAGTCAATAAAATTAAATAGACAGGCGAGCTCCGTGGTTAACTGTGAGATATTACAATTTATAGATGATATAAAAAGTTTTTAGAAGTTGTGAACCGAGCGAGCGCTTCTCTGAAAGAAGCCTTTTGTGTACATTGAGGAAAAGTGTACATACATACATACATTTTCGCTTTTATATATATAGATTCTTTGGATCAAACCATCAGTCTACTATTCCTATCTTGAGAACAACATTTCGTTCGACTTAATCTCTGACTATCATGGGTGTATCTTGTTGAAGTCTGGAATATTTCTGTCTAACTCAATGGATAGAGAACTTGGTAAAATTCATTTGTAAAAGTTAAACTCTTTTGGAGGTTGAATGTTCAATCTTCAGTGTGGGTGACACCCAAAATACAATTGCGAATTACTTAGGACTTTTATTCAGTCAAAGCTGACAGAACTAGAGCATACTACCCCCGTAGATTAAATAAAGGATTCAGTTCAAAATTCCCTGCAACTTACCGAGTTTGATAAAAAGATTCCAGAGTTTTTACAAGTTTTGGCGCCTGAAGAAGATCGATGGTTACATCAACCGAAACATTGTGCAAATGAGAACAGTAGTCTGAAGAATTCAAATAATATGAATAATTAATCCTCATCTAAAAAAATTCAGAACCGTAAATTTTTTTTTTTTATAATTTCTTTTATTTATATGTTAACTTTGTATCTTTCTAGTTAAAGCATGGTGGTAGGCACACCGTTACCCTCCTCCAAATTCTTACACATCTTTTAAACATAAACAAAAGAGCACTTTCAAATCGACCTGAGCCCTCCCCCCCCCTTCCTTCAGGGGCATTAAACTAACCACCACTTTCTGAGATAGAGCTCCTACGATTAACCAGAACTATACCTCAACCCACAATAAAACGTTGAGCTAATTGCAGTATAAGATTTTCTATGAAAATAAATGTCAAAACTTTTTCTATTTATTTAAACTAATGAATAAAAGTTACTTTTCTAACTACTTATCATTCATTTGACTAAGTGGCATATGAAGGACATTAAGCATTTTATGCTGATGCATTTCACTTGCTGACATTTCTTTGATTCATGTTTGATGACAATGAAATGCTCTAATTCTTTCCATTTTCAACAAAACTTAAAAAATCTGTAAAAGTGAAAACAAAGTCAAACATATAAAATCACTAATTCATTATAGGGATTTCAGATTATAAAGAATATCTATACCTTTGGTTTACTGAGTTTAGATTAAAAAATATTTCAGTTATCTTGTCATATGTGTATTAGTTCACGCACATATTTTTTAATCTTAAAGGAAATTAAAAATTATAAATCTTAACTTGATTAGCTCTCATTGAGCATTTGATTGACTACACTACATATACTCCTCCGCTTATTACTACAATAATATTACTTATATTAATGGGAAATATTGCTAATATAGATGATATTTAAAATAATAATAAAATATTTATAATGGCTGTATTTTTATTTTTATTTTTTATTAGATTCAAAATCCACTGAGAAAAAGAAATGTTCAACATTTTATGTTCAGTTACTCATTGTTTACTCAATATTCTGATGAGTCATGAAGCCCCTGTTTAAAAAAAAAAAAAGAACTTACAATTCATACAAAAAATGTGCAGTTTTTTAAAATGTACTTTTTCTTTTTTTCTTTTCTTTTTTTTTCTAGGACCACCCTCAACTTGTGGGCGAGTATTGTGCATTGTAAAACTATTCCTGGTATAAAAAGCCGACATGGTAATATTGACATTGCGATCATTCGTGAAAACACTGAAGGAGAATATTCTAATCTTGAGCATGAGGTAAAAATGAATAAAGGTTAATTATAAACTGATATTAAAAATGAATAAACATTAATTATAAACTGATATTAAAAATGAATAAACATTAATTATAAACTGATATCAAAAATGAATAAACATTAATTATAAACTGATATTAAAAATGAATAAACGTTAATTATAAACTGATATTAAAAATGAATAAACGTTAATTATAAACTGATATTAAAAATGAATAAACATTAATTATAAACTGATATCAAAAATGAATAAACATTAATTATAAACTGATATTAAAAATGAATAAACATTAATTATAAACTGATATCAAAAATGAATAAACGTTAATTATAAACTGATATTAAAAATGAATAAACGTTAATAATAAACTGATATTAAAAATGAATAAACGTTAATTATAAACTGATATTAAAAATGAATAAACGTTAATTATAAACTGATATTAAAAATGAATAAACGTTAATTATAAACTGATATTAAAAATGAATAAACATTAATTATAAACTGATATTAAAAATGAATAAACGTTAATTATAAACTGATATCAAAAATGAATAAACGTTAATTATAAACTGATATTAAAAATGAATAAACATTAATTATAAACTGATATCAAAAATGAATAAACATTAATTATAAACTGATATTAAAAATGAATAAACGTTAATTATAAACTGATATTAAAAATGAATAAACATTAATTATAAACTGATATAAAAAATGAATAAACATTAATTATAAACTGATATAAACAATGAATAAACATTAATTATAAACTGATATAAACAATGAATAAACATTAATTATAAACTGATATTAAAAATTAATAAACATTAATTATAAACTGATATAAACAATGAATAAACATTAATTATAAACTGATATTAAAAATGAATAAACGTTAATTATAAACTGATATAAACAATGAATAAACATTAATTATAAACTGATATAAACAATGAATAAACATTAATTATAAACTGATATCAAAAATGAATAAACATTAATTATAAACTGATATTAAAAATGAATAAACATTAATAATAAACTGATATCAAAAATGAATAAACATTAATTATAAACTGATATAAAAAATGAATAAACATTAATTATAAGCTGATATTAAAAATGAATAAACGTTAATTATAAACTGATATTAAAAATGAATAAACGTTAATTATAAACTGATATTAAAAATGAATAAACATTAATTATAAACTGATATCTAAAATGAATAAACATTAATTATAAACTGATATTAAAAATGAATAAACATTAATTATAAACTGATATCAAAAATGAATAAACGTTAATTATAAACTGATATTAAAAATGAATAAACGTTAATAATAAACTGATATTAAAAATGAATAAACGTTAATTATAAACTGATATTAAAAATGAATAAACGTTAATTATAAACTGATATTAAAAATGAATAAACGTTAATTATAAACTGATATTAAAAATGAATAAACATTAATTATAAACTGATATTAAAAATGAATAAACGTTAATTATAAACTGATATCAAAAATGAATAAACGTTAATTATAAACTGATATTAAAAATGAATAAACATTAATTATAAACTGATATAAAAAATGAATAAACATTAATTATAAACTGATATTAAAAATGAATAAACGTTAATTATAAACTGATATAAAAAATGAATAAACATTAATTATAAACTGATATCAAAAATGAATAAACGTTAATTATAATCTGATATTAAAAATGAATAAACGTTAATTATAAACTGATATAAAAAATGAATAAACATTAATTATAAACTGATATTAAAAATGAATAAACGTTAATTATAAACTGATATAAAAAATGAATAAACATTAATTATAAACTGATATTAAAAATGAATAAACATTAATTATAAACTGATATAAAAAATGAATAAACATTAATTATAAACTGATATTAAAAATGAATAAACGTTAATTATAAACTGATATAAAAAATGAATAAACGTTAATTATGAACTGATATTAAAAATGAATAAACGTTAATTATAAACTGATATAAAAAATGAATAAACATTAATTATAAACTGATATTAAAAATGAATAAACATTAATTATAAACTGATATTAAAAATGAATAAACGTTAATTATAAACTGATATAAAAAATGAATAAACGTTAATTATAAACTGATATAAAAATGAATAAACATTAATTATAAACTGATATTAAAAATGAATAAACATTATTTATAAACTGATATTATAAATGAATAAACATTAATTATAAACTGATATTAAAAATGAATAAACATTAATTATAAACTGATAAAAAAATGAATAAACGTTAATTATAAACTGATATTAAAAATGAATAAACATTAATTATAAACTGATAAAAAAATTAATAAACGTTAATTATAAACTGATATTAAAAATGAATAAACGTTAATTATAAACTGATATAAAAAATGAATAAACATTAATTATAAACTGATATCAAAAATGAATAAACATTAATTATAAACTGATATTAAAAATGAATAAACATTAATTATAAACTGATATTAAAAATGAATAAACATTAATTATAAACTGATATAAAAAATGAATAAACGTTAATTATAAACTGATATTAAAAATGAATAAACGTTAATTATAAACTGATAAAAAAATGAATAAACGTTAATTATAAACTGATATCAAAAATGAATAAACGTTAATTATAAACTGATATTAAAAATGAATAAACATTAATTATAAACTGATATCAAAAATGAATAAACATTAATTATAAACTGATATTAAAAATGAATAAACATTAATTATAAACTGATATTAAAAATGAATAAACGTTAATTATAAACTGATATTAAAAATGAATAAACGTTAATTATAAACTGATATTAGAAATGAATAAACATTAATTATAAACTGATATCAAAAATGAATAAACGTTAATTATAAACTGATATTAAAAATGAATAAACATTAATTATAAACTGATATTAAAAATGAATAAACATTAATTATAAACTGATAAAAAAATGAATAAACGTTAATTATAAACTGATATTAAAAATGAATAAACATTAATTATAAACTGATAAAAAAATTAATAAACGTTAATTATAAACTGATATTAAAAATGAATAAACGTTAATTATAAACTGATATAAAAAATGAATAAACATTAATTATAAACTGATATCAAAAATGAATAAACATTAATTATAAACTGATATTAAAAATGAATAAACATTAATTATAAACTGATATTAAAAATGAATAAACATTAATTATAAACTGATATAAAAAATGAATAAACGTTAATTATAAACTGATATTAAAAATGAATAAACGTTAATTATAAACTGATAAAAAAATGAATAAACGTTAATTATAAACTGATATCAAAAATGAATAAACGTTAATTATAAACTGATATTAAAAATGAATAAACGTTAATAATAAACTGATATTAAAAATGAATAAACGTTAATTATAAACTTATATTAAAAATGAATAAACGTTAATTATAAACTGATATTAAAAATGAATAAACGTTAATTATAAACTGATATTAAAAATGAATAAACATTAATTATAAACTGATATCAAAAATGAATAAACGTTAATTATAAACTGATATCAAAAATGAATAAACGTTAATTATAAACTGATATTAAAAATGAATAAACATTAATTATAAACTGATATAAAAAATGAATAAACATTAATTATAAACTGATATTAAAAATGAATAAACGTTAATTATAAACTGATATAAAAAATGAATAAACATTAATTATAAACTGATATAAAAAATGAATAAACGTTAATTATAAACTGATATTAAAAATGAATAAACGTTAATTATAAACTGATATAAAAAATGAATAAACATTAATTATAAACTGATATTAAAAATGAATAAACGTTAATTATAAACTGATATAAAAAATGAATAAACATTAATTATAAACTGATATTAAAAATGAATAAACATTAATTATAAACTGATATAAAAAATGAATAAACATTAATTATAAACTGATATTAAAAATGAATAAACGTTAATTATAAACTGATATAAAAAATGAATAAACGTTAATTATAAACTGATATTAAAAATGAATAAACGTTAATTATAAACTGATATAAAAAATGAATAAACATTAATTATAAACTGATATTAAAAATGAATAAACATTAATTATAAACTGATATTAAAAATGAATAAACGTTAATTATAAACTGATATAAAAAATGAATAAACGTTAATTATAAACTGATATAAAAATGAATAAACATTAATGATAAACTGATATTAAAAATGAATAAACATTATTTATAAACTGATATTATAAATGAATAAACATTAATTATAAACTGATATTAAAAATGAATAAACATTAATTATAAACTGATAAAAAAATGAATAAACGTTAATTATAAACTGATATTAAAAATGAATAAACATTAATTATAAACTGATAAAAAAATTAATAAACGTTAATTATAAACTGATATTAAAAATGAATAAACGTTAATTATAAACTGATATAAAAAATGAATAAACATTAATTATAAACTGATATCAAAAATGAATAAACATTAATTATAAACTGATATTAAAAATGAATAAACATTAATTATAAACTGATATTAAAAATGAATAAACATTAATTATAAACTGATATAAAAAATGAATAAACGTTAATTATAAACTGATATTAAAAATGAATAAACGTTAATTATAAACTGATAAAAAAATGAATAAACGTTAATTATGAACTGATATCAAAAATGAATAAACGTTAATTATAAACTGATATTAAAAATGAATAAACATTAATTATAAACTGATATCAAAAATGAATAAACATTAATTATAAACTGATATTAAAAATGAATAAACATTAATTATAAACTGATATTAAAAATGAATAAACATTAATTATAAACTGATATTAAAAATGAATAAACGTTAATTATAAACTGATATTAGAAATGAATAAACATTAATTATAAACTGATATCAAAAATGAATAAACAATTATTATAAACTGATATTAAAAATGAATAAACATTAATTATAAACTGATATCAAAAATGAATAAACATTAATTATAAACTGATATTAAAAATGAATAAACGTTAATTATAAACTGATATTAAAAATGAATAAACGTTAATTATAAACTGATATTAAAAATGAATAAGCATTAATTATAAACTGATATTAAAAAATGAATAAACATTAATTATAAACTCATATTAAAAACTAATAAACGTTAATTATAAACTGATATTAAAAATGAATAAACGTTAATTATAAACTGATAAAAAAATGAATAAACGTTAATTATAAACTGATATCAAAAATGAATAAACGTTAATTATAAACTGATATTAAAAATGAATAAACGTTAATTATAAACTGATATTAAAAATGAATAAACGTTAATTATAAACTGATAAAAAAATGAATAAACATTAATTATAAACTGATATTAAAAATGAATAAACATTAATTATAAACTGATATTAAAAATGAATAAACGTTAATTATAAACTGATATTAAAAATGAATAAACATTAATTATAAACTGATATTAAAAATGAATAAACGTTAATTATAAACTGATAAAAAAATGAATAAACGTTAATTATAAACTGATATTAAAAATGAATAAACATTAATTATAAACTGATATTAAAAATGAATAAACGTTGATTATAAACTGATATTAAAAATGAATAAACGTTAATTATAAACTGATAAAAAAATTAATAAACGTTAATTATAAACTGATAAAAAAATGAATAAACGTTAATTATAAACTGATATTAAAAATGAATAAACGTTAATTATAAACTGATATTAAAAATGAATAAACGTTAATTATAAACTGATAAAAAAATGAATAAACATTAATTATAAACTGATATTAAAAATGAATAAACATTAATTATAAACTGATATTAAAAATGAATAAACGTTAATTATAAACTGATATTAAAAATGAATAAACATTAATTATAAACTGATATTATAATGAATAAACATTAATTATAAACTGATATTATAATGAATAAACGTTAATTATAAACTGATATTAAAAATGAATAAACGTTAATTATAAACTGATATTAAAAATGAATAAACGTTAATTATAAACTGATATTAAAAATGAATAAACGTTAATTATAAACTGATATTAAAAATGAATAAACGTTAATTATAAACTGATATTAAAAATGAATAAACGTTAATTATAAACTGATATTAAAAATGAATAAGCGTTAATTATAAACTGATAAAAAAATGAATAAACATTAATTATAAACTGATATTAAAAATGAATAAACATTAATTATAAACTGATATTAAAAATGAATAAACGTTAATTATAAACTGATATTAAAAATGAATAAACATTAATTATAAACTGATATTAAAAATGAATAAACGTTAATTATAAACTGATAAAAAAATGAATAAACATTAATTATAAACTGATATTAAAAATGAATAAACGTTAATTATAAACTGATATTAAAAATGAATAAACATTAATTATAAACTGATATTAAAAATGAATAAACGTTAATTATAAACTGATATTAAAAATGAATAAACATTAATTATAAACTGATATTAAAAATGAATAAACGTTGATTATAAACTGATATCAAAAATGAATAAACGTTAATTATAAACTGATAAAAAAATGAATAAACGTTAATTATAAACTGATATTAAAAATGAATAAACGTTAATTATAAACTGATATTATAGAACAATTTATGCAAAGTTGAAAGAAATCTTTTATTTTATTTTAAACATTGCATACAACTTCAGTTATTAAGAGTTGAAGAATCAAAAATTTTATAACAAAAATTTATTTTGGTTCGTCTAATATGATTATTCATTTTTTTATTTCTAATTATATTCACTAAACCATTACGTATCACGATAAAAATCGGTTGCAGTTTAATAAAGATTAGAGAATTGTTGAAATCTTGTTCTAGTGGGCAATTACCCAAGTTCTTTCCAGTCCATTCACCGATGCCATATATCCATGTTTGGATGTCTTCTACCCTTTCATTCCCTCTACTATTCCTCAGATGATAATCTTGAAGTTCAGTTCAATTTTGTTACAAGCCTGCACCATCCCAGCTTCCTCTTCTTTATGGACAGATGTTCATAGTTCATATGTTGCCCAATGGTGTTGCAAACTTCCTCATTCGTAATACACTATCTGCCAGAGATTTCAAGAATTCTTTTGAAATATCTTAACTGCCTCTTCTCTGCAGCTCAGATGCCCCAAGCTCAATGATTCAGATGTTTAAATGAAGATGGGGATTGCCAACAGGTGGAGATATTTTTATCTCTCCAAATTAGCTCAGTTTTTCCAATCGTCTGTGTTTATTAAAATTTCAATCTTAAAACCCTTTTTACTGATGACTTCATTTTGAACTGCATAAGTCTTTCGTTATGTCTGTTAAGTCTGATTTGCTCTTAATTGGTTCAAAGCTGTTATAGCATAACTGGAAAACGTTCTATTCAAGTTATTCACTAAATTGGAAAGTTCCTTCTGACCAGGCCATTAATGTCATTGATAAAGTATAGGCTTTTGATAATCTGTGCTCTAATATTACAAAATGCTCTTCATGATAATCAAAAGGAAGTTGAACAGTGTAAAAAACAGGAGAATGCCTCGACTAATTCTGACTGATATAATGCACTATAGCTTTTGTATACATATTTTATTTGATGCTTTGGATTAACTTTTGTTCACTTATAGTAAAGTGTGGCACACTCTGTGAAACGTCTTTCTGAAATGTATAAAAAGATAACAGCTTTCTTGGTGATATTGGCACTGAACTTGATGAATATTTCAAAGTAAATTCAAATGATTTATGCTGCTTTCTTTTGTCATTTAAAAAAATCTTTGTATCATATGTTTCGTACTAATCAGTTTGTGCAATATCAAATAAAATAAATAAAATAATCATTTTTGATGCATTATGTAGTAAAATAAAAAGTAAATATTTTAGAGAATGAAATCGTAAAATTTCAATTTTAGATGCAAAATTAATTTATTCATAATTTAACTATTTTAGTTTAATCCATTTTTTTTTTTTTTTTTTTAGTAGAAAGCTAATTGATTGAAATTAAAATTTAAGAATTAATCCTTTGTAAAAGATTTTATCAAAACAAAGGATAGATAATTTTAAAATCTTTTATGGCCTTAAAATAAAAGAATACTGAACATTTATTATTTTTTCAAATTTATTCTTCAGAATGTGTCTGGTGTTGTTGAAAGTTTAAAAATCATTACAGCCCAAAAATCTACAAAAATTGCTGAATATGCCTTTGACTATGCTGTCCGTCATGACCGCAAAAAAGTTACTGCTATCCACAAAGCGAATATCATGTGAGTAGAAAATGATTGACATTTTAAATATTAATCCACTAAATTTGACTGGTTCTATTTTTGGTAGCAGATAGGCAGGAAAAAAAATAATGAAAACAACTTTGAAATTTTGCATTGATTCTAAGATGATTGAGAATTAAATATTTGAATCCTTCCAATGCCCTTTAAAGACCAACTTTTCAACTTTGCTGACATACATGACATTGAGGTACCTTCTTAAGAGTAGCAACCCAGAGAGTATCATCTCCTGTGCAATATCCACAAATTCCAGGACAAAAAACGAAGCCAATACTTTGCATTTGTCATAGAAGACATTGCAAGAGTTTCTAGAATTAGGTAAGCTTTGAATTTGTCGGTAATAGTCAGCTAACATACTTCCTAACTTTCGGTGTGTCTGCTATTGGGAGTGATGATAAGGCAAATCAGTTCCTTCGCTTTTTTCTTTCACATTTATATCTCCTCTGCGCACGTATTCTTTTTTATTATGTTTTTTCCGATCATTCTGTTTTTAGTTAATAATCATTGAAAAGTTTTTTTAGTCTTATTTTAAATAAGAATTATTGAAATTAGTTTGGTTTTTTTTTTTGCAGAATTATTTTGATTTCAGTAATTTTATTTTTATAATTTCATAAACATATATTTCTTATAAAAACTATTTTCTAATTTTATTATTACAAGTGCAAATAAAGACTAATTGTGATATTTTTTATCTCTATAATTTTATTAATTTTTATTGTATACTTTTCAATAATGTCTTTTTCTTATATTTTATTTCAATAAATCGCTTTACAATAGAAATACTGAGAACAAGAAAAGTGAAGGAACTGATTTGCCTTGTCACCGCTTCCAGTAGAGACACACTGGAAGTTATGTTAGCTGATAATAACCAATTAGTCTTCTAGTTTTATTCCTCAAGCATTTTATGTCAAGAAAACAATGGATATTTTAAAGTCACTTTTTTCTCTTTGTGAACTGACCACAATAACAATCTCCACCTGTCTAAAGGATCATCAGGTGCATCAGGATTTTTTCTTGATTAAATAATCGGTTTATTTTACTCTAGTGTTTCCTGATTGAGTCATCTCTTCTTCTCAAGTCTATTAATGCAGTTCAATGAACAGAATTGATCACAACTCACAATAAACCATGTTGATAATCATTTTCTGAGTTTTAAAAGAAAAGAGAATGAAATCACAAGAAATGCTTATTAATTTTTCAGAAGACCAAACTGGAAATGTAACATTTTCCCTGAAAATATTTATAGGAAATTTTTTTGAAATGTGTAGATATCAACTTTCGTCTGATCTACACTAAAGATTGGTAACTTTTTGAAGAGTGATAGTTGCTCTTTTTGCTTTTTTCTTTGTTGGTGTTTTTTATTTGTTTATATTATTTTAATGTTTATTATTTGTTTATATTATTTTAATGTTTATTATTTGTTTATATTATTTTAATGTTTATTATTTGTTTATATTATTTTAATGTTTATTCCATGTGGATTAAACTATCTCTGCTTATATTTTCAAGTCCTCAAATGCTGAAAATCATACATTCATAATTGTTTATACTTTGTCTCTTTTTCCACAAGATTTCAAGAATTCATCCATCTTTTTAACAATGCTTCAGATTATGTATCCGTTATTGTTTTATGTATGGAATTTTTTTAAACTTTAAATAAAAATGTGTAATTACTATAAATTTTTTAGTAATTTAAAAATAAAAAATTTAAATGTATTTATGGATTGAATATATTTCTTTTATTCTAGGAAACTTGCTGATGGCCTGTTCTTAGAGTGCTGCCGAAAGGTGTCTGAACGATACCCAGACATTGAGTTCAATAACATGATCGTGGACAATGCTTGCATGCAGGTAAGTAGCAGCATCATTAACTGACGGAACAACATAGAAAAATGTATAATTGTTTATGATTTGTATACTCACTTGAATATATTAGCACCTCTTTACGTGTTGTTCTGAGGAATAACTTGTCTTTCTAATGTCACCATTTGTTAAAGTCTACTTCAGAAAGTACTCATTTGGAAATTTAAATCGGTAGAGGAAATATGAGCACATAGGCAGGATGTAAGGTCAGACAGGATTCAGATGGTTAGCTTTTTGGGGTCGTTTTTCAATGGTTAATTAGAGGAAATGATGTCAAATAAAATTTGAAGAGTAGAATCAAGAATCAATGGTAAACGAAAAATTAAGGACAAGGTCCCAAGGCCTCAATCTTTCTTTTCCCCTGTTGCTAGCAAGATGTAAGTAATGTTGACACTCAAAATAAAATCCAATCTTCTATCCAATCCTATTTGCTTGGGCCTGACTTTGATTCCAGAGTGAGAAGTCTTTAGTTAAGGAGGATTGTTGTGAGTGAGCATTTAAAGATACAAGTTATGGTTTTATTTTATACAGAACTATTATGCTGTTTGTGACATACAAACTTTCGCTACCAATTAATGTGGGTGGGGTAATGTAACACATTTTGCAAATCAGAAAGAAAAACAAAATATCTACAAGTAAGTATTAGCAATGGATGAATAAAAGTCAGTATTAGGGTTAAGGTTCTAAACATTTACCACTGGAATGTCCCCTAGTCCGAGGACACATGTTTTCATGAATAAAAAAAATAATACTTGTAGGAATTATTAAGAGTTCAATCTCTGGTTTGGGTTAGTGAAACGTTTCAGGAATTTTAAACAAGCACCTTTTATTTAATCTGTCGAGAGTGTCGAGGTACAGTAAGATTGTTCTTATTCCATATAAATATTTTACTGCATCTCTACCCTCCCCCCACACCTGATAAATAAAGATGCTTGTGTGAAATTCCTGAATGGATCAGAAAGCAATAAAAATGAAAATTAGAACACCACTATTCAACTGTAAATAACATAAGTCAGTACCACTTTGACTTGTTATTGACAAAAACATACATCTATGACATACACCTTTCGGCGGGTGTTTTTTTTTTTTTTTTTTTTTTTTTTTTCACACAAATCTTTCATGTGAATCCATGAAATGAAAATGACAAAAATAGAAAAATTATTTAAATTAGTGTAAGCTTTCCATTTGTTGGAATAGATTACTGAGCCTTCAGTGACTTCTTGTTGAATAATTGGTTTAAGTGTTACATGCTCTCTTCTTGAAATGTTAAAGTTTCAAATTTGGTATCCACGCATTCTTTCAAAATCGTTTAGAAGTGTTTTCCTTGCTCTTCTACCATGCTGATCACAATATGAAGTACACATCACATACCAAATTAGATAACAAGCGAAAGTGGCACTTATAAATTTTTCTTATCAGAAAAACAAATATGAAAGGATACTTGAATTTCTTTTATAAATTACTGTAAATTCCAGAGTAACAAATGAATGGCAGAAACTTTATCTTCTAGCAAATAGAGAAAACAAAAAGACATCCTCACACAGAAACACAAAGTATGCTTAAAACACAAAACTGTAAAAATAATTTTTTTGTGTGATTTATCTTGTTTTTCTTAAATTACTCGTTTGATGCCTTTTTCTCCCAAATCTGTTTTTCCAGATGGTATCTAATCCACAACAGTTTGATGTTCTTGTTCTGCCGAATCTTTATGGCAATATCCTTAGCAATGTTGCTGCTGGAATGGTTGGTGGAGCTGGTCTGACGTCTGGAATGAATGTTGGTGATAATTATGCTATTTTTGAAACGGTAAGCAGCATTCTTCATGCCTTGTCAGCATTTCTACTCATCTACATCAACATTTCTTTTTTCTCTTATTTTAAAAGAAACCTCGAATCCAAATTCCTATATCATAATCTCTCTATTCTATTATCATCTGACAACTTTATGAGTATTTCTTATATTAATGTAACTTTTATAAATGTTCATTCAATTATTTTTATTATTATTCATAGAATATTTATTGCAATCAAAAATGTAGTATAAAAAAAAAAAAAAAAACAGTGAGTTGCAATATGGTCTATCTTGTTTTTGTTCTTTCTTTCTTAAACGTTGTGCACAATCTCATGTGTGGATAATCCAAATTAAAAATTGCATCCATAACCAAACTAGACATAACGCATACCTGCAATGATAAAAAGCAGTTGGAAGTATAGAATATTTTTTAACTGTTGTGCACACTTGTGGTGACCAGATACAATTCATTTCATGATTGAAAAAGGATAAAGATTATCAAAAAGTTCTCATCTACTTTAATTTCAAATTGAAAAGAATATTTTTAAATATTTAAAAGGAAAGAAAAAAAAACATTGGTTTTTAGATGTCCAACCATAAGCAGGAGTCTAAACAAGATTGTACCTCAGTATATCTTGTTTTTATTTTTTTATTTCACAATTATATATAAAAAAAATATAGTCAACGTTTTTGAAATTAACAATCTTCAACCACTCAACCCCCCCCCCTAAAAACAAATACTTCCTTGTTTTTAAATAGAAGCAAAATTTCAAATACATCTTCATACTGTGAATATTTTTAAAAACCTTTTTCTTAATAATAATAATAATAATAATAATAATAATAATTACAATAATAATAATAATTATAATAATAATAATAATTACAATAATAATAATTACAATAATAACAATAATAATAATAATAATAATAATAATAATAATACAATAATAATAATAATAATTACAATTATAATAATAATAATAATAATAATAATTACAATAGTAATAATAATAATAATAACACCAAAAACATGGAGACATGGCTGGAATTTTGCTCCTATTTAAAACCAAGGAGGTCCATCTTTTTCTTGGCTTTCATTAGTTGGAAATCATTGATTTTTGTCACTTTTTTTTGTTTTTATAAGTAATAATAACAATAATACTATCAGCATGGCGATGTGATTGAGATTTCACTTACTTTTGTGGACAAGGAAGTCCATATTTTCGTAGCTTTAAGCAGTGAACAATTATTGATTTTGTGATATTATATAAAAATTTAAAATAATTATGTGATTACAATTTTGCTTCTTTTTTAAAACAAGGAAGTAAATATCTAATATTTGGAGCTTTGTGTAAAGATATCACCTTTGGTTGCTGGCAGTTGCATCCATCCATGGATTGCTAAGCACTTTTTTTCCCTAACCTATCCACTAAGTTTCTTTCATGTGACTCCAAGCACCATAACCAATACACCTCTTCAAGCCACATGAGAGAATGGTATTATTAATACAGCACTACTAGACATGCAAGTTTCATAACCTCGTTCAAGAACTTGAAGGTGACCCATGTGTTAATTCATAGCAATTGGTCTGCAATTCCACCAGAGACTTCTGCACTTACACTCTCCTTTCTAAATGTTAAGCATTATTTTCCTCTTTTTTTATACATATTTTGCTGCTTAAAAAAAAAAAAATAAGATATTTTATAGAGTCATTCAAATTTGTGTCATTTGTTTGAATCAACATTGAGAAGAGTAGGGAAAACTGTTATCCAAATAGCCATGCAAACATTTATATATTTTTAAAATGTTATAGATTTATTTATTTATTAGATGTGTAACCTTGGTTTGGTCACAAAACATTAATGAAATATGCAATTCTTTGAGTTCTTTCTTATTTCTGTCACTGCTTTAGTTACAATTACTCCTTGGTCGGAACTGTCAAGGTTCCAGGTATAATTTAAATATAATTTATCCTGAGTATGAAATGAAACTACATTTATTCCTCTACACAAAGAATAACCAAATCAAACACCATGAATAAATATTTGAAGATATTAAGAACTTGAAGCATAAAATTTTATGTGTACTATGAAGTGTATTGTTCTCAAACTAAAACATGACTTTGAAAAGATTTTTTTGAGATTTATATTATAGATTTAGCGCAGCCTATAATTTTATGCATCTTTAAATCTTTCATCCATTTCATTAATTCTGTGCTTTTAATAACTCTAAACTCATTAATAAAAATGTTTGGATTATTTGTATCAGTTTTTATGAATCCATGAACTTATTTCTTTTTTGTAAGCTTCGAAAAGGGAAAGGGTGATTTATGGAAATGGAAATTTTTTGGCAGAATTTCTCACATAAAAAGATGACTAAACTTTTTATTACTTTTTAAAATTTTTACACAGGGAACTCGCAACTCTGGCCGTTCAATTCAAGGAAAAAATATTGCTAATCCTACAGGAATGTTGTTTGCTAGTTGTGATATGTTGGATTACCTTGGGTAAGGACTTTATCTTTGCTTTTTCCCTCCACTTTTTAATAAGATATATTGTCCTTCTTAGAACTTTAAATTTACAAAAGAATTTTTGAACTGAATTTGTACTTTTCAATTTGCAAATTTTGGTGTTTGCTATTTTTAAGACCATCATTCATGAATTTGAAAAGGAAATAAATAAAGCAAAGGTAGTTAAGATATTTTTTTTTCTATTATCCTAAAAATGTGTTCTCTATTCATAAAATCAAGCAAATTTTCTAGTCAATCTTTTACTATCTGGACTGTGTGTAAATTTCAATTATTGTATGTATAATTATAAAATGCTGTTATTATTTTGATGAAAAAATAAATGTATGTAAGCTTTAATGATAGTAAGAAATAAAGATTCTTCTGTAAAAATAAGTGTTGTAAAAATGGTTGTTGATGAGATGACAGAATTTTATTTGAGAACAATTCATTCTTAAATTGGTGCAGTTGGAAATTTTTACCATGGCAACACCATTTTATTTTCAATTACATCTTTGGCAATCAGACAATCATGTTTTTGAAATGAGCATAATGTGCAAACAAATGTGAATAAGCATATTACACATCAGATGTTTTTCTTTATGGAAGAGAATGAAACTAAAAAAACACCAAGAAATTAAGACTATAAAACATTCGCCTTTTTATTTTCAAATATAAAATTAACAAAATAGCAATAGATTTTTAAAAAATGAAAATATTAGATTTGTATTCAGTGCTGTCCTCATGATTGATGTAGTTGTGTAAGTTTGTTTGTTTTTTTCCATTTTATCAGAGTTGACTGAAAATCAGTTTTACTTGCATTTTCTAAAAGGTCCAAATAGTTGCAATTCAGACAAAACATTAGACGACAAATTCTCTGGCCATTCTTCATTTTTTGCAATTAATTCATCAAAACTGTTTTTGCTTCATCTTAAATTACAAATCTATGCAAATTATAAAAGTTTGTATTTTATTATAGATTTTTGAATTTATTTATTTATTTAAATTTATTTATTTATTATTTATTAAATTTATTTATTTATTTATTTAAATTTATTTATTTAAATTTTCTCAAGTCTGAAAAATTAAAATTTTGTATAATTTTTGTTTTAAATTTTATAATTTGATAAATCAATTTTTTATTAATCAGATTTTAAGAATGAAAAAAATTTTTAAAACAGATTATTGTTTGGTTTTGTTGTACAATCATGTCAAGATGTAACTTTAATAAAAAGAAGAGTTTGATTTTCCCATTTTCATTGTCATCGCAAAAAGCTGTTAATGTTAATTTCGAATCGAAAAAGTTTGTCAAGTCAGGCCTGCATGCTTATCTTCTTCACATTTCTTTTACTACTAACACGGAAACCCAACATTGCTCGGGATTGAATGAGAATCAACGAATGTTCCACACTTCCATTGCTTTGCTATCAAAATTAATGAAATTTTCAATCCAATCAATTGTTTGCCTGCTCTAGTCAGGGACTCACCACAGTGCACTGAGAGGAAGTTTCACATGCCTGCTCTCAGTTATTTAGTCCACGATACTTTGTAGTCTACATTGTACTTTAGAGAATTTACTGTTCATTTTATAAAATTATTTTTATATAATGACTTGATTAAAGTTTAAAACTCAAACATCAAGTATCATGGTCCAATTGTGCTCTAAACGGAAACATTTATTTCGAACATGCCCCTGTTATATCAAAGAACCTATTGTTGATTTTATATGTTGGGCCTTTCGGCATGTGTGGTAATAAAACTTCTCAAATGCACTTGTGATGTTAGGCTGTGTAAGGTGTTAACTTTGGTCAAATCAGACCATTCCTTTTTTCATCAGATTTTAAACACTTATCAGACGCATTTCAATACAAAACCTATCTAAGAACTTTCCTAAATATATAAAGTATATTTACATAAAATTTTAAAAAGTCGGCCCAGCCACTTCAGAATTTATAGGGAACGAACACACACACACACACACATGCACACAGTGTCTTTTATATATAAGTAGAGATTATGGTAACCACTTTGGCCAAGTGTCACTCAAGGATAAGAGTTAGTGAGATGGGATGATTGTCGGCCAAAGATGAGAAACACTGTAAAAGTAGTAATATTATCAGTCGTATGAACTGCATTTGATGTCAACAAATTCTTTTTTACAAATTATCAAATAATTATGTGGGTAGATTATGACAAAAATTTGTTTACATTTGAAGATGACCAAGTTGTAATCATCAGGGAAGCAGTCTCACAATAATGTGTTCATAAGTAGGAAGTCTTTGCAAAGAAATAATGACTATTATAAAATGCAAGTTTTAAAGAAATGGCCATACGGTTTTAATGGGATATGTTAGGTTTGTAGGCGCAGCTGATGATGGCTCTACTGATAGGAAATTACTAAATTGTGATTTCTCTTTACTTTTCAGTCATGACCAACATGCCACTTTAATCCGAGAGTCTGTGATGAATGTTTTATCACATAAGAAAGTAAGTAATATCCGTTATTTTTTCAATCATTTAATTCTGTTTGTTTTTTTATTCTCTCACACATTAAAAAATAGCCAATATATGTTATATGTCTGTTATAGTTGAAGAACGTGTGTACATTGTACAACTATTACATTAAAATTTACACAATTACATAAATTGTATTCTATTGATGAATTGATATGCAGTCAAATTATTTTTTCCTCATTTAGATTTTTTTTTTTAAGTTGTCATCCACAATCTAGCTGTCTTTTTTTTTTCTTTTAGCCTAAACCTTCATTGCTTGACAGGGGTTGAAAATAGGGTGTTATTTTCCAAATGTTATAACACAACCATATCCCGTTTTTCTTTTTTTATATATATATAAATCCTCATTAGTGATTTTGCCTGATAATCTGACTAAAAAAGCTTTGAAAAAGATATTAATTTCTATAAAAGAAAACATCATTCATACTTTTTTTTTTCTGTACTTAAGATTCTGATTGATGTTTAAGATGCATCTTTGTGACATTTGCCAATGCACCTGAAGAACCTGCTTCAGTTTTAACAAAGATATTTTTGAACTTATCTATAAAAGTGAAAGTGTCTGTGTGTGTACATTTCTCTACCAAACTACTCTGTCACTTTTCAGTCTACAGACTTGAGATTTGACATAACGGGGTATTGAGATTTGGGAAAATCTTTTTAATCGGTTTTCGGCCAGAAATTTAGCTGTCAAAGGGTTAAAGTTCAATGCTTTGACCTTTGAAAACTCTACCAAACTCCTCCACTAATTTTTGGCCTAAACACTCGAAATTTTAGATGTAGGTTACTTGGACATAGATCAAACTCTTTAATTTGATTTGAGCCCAAAACAAATGTTATGGGGTCAAAATTGGGGTCAAAGTTTTTAAAAATTTGATCTCTGTGCTCTCTACCAAATTACTCAGCCAGTTTTTGGTCTAAACATTTGAAATTTTAGATAAAATGTATTTAGGCATAGAGCAAGCTTTTTAATTGGTTTTTGGCTGAAAATTTGGCTGCCAAGGGGTCAAAGTTTAAAAGTTCTTAGCGGTCTCTAGCAAACCTACTCAGCCAATTTTTGGTCTAAACATTTGAAATTTTACGTAACGGGTATTTAAACATGCAACAAGCTTTTTAATCAATTTTGGGCGAAAATTTGGTCAAAGTTTAAAGACTTTGCAGATTCTACCAAACTTCTTTGCCAATTTTGGGTCTAAACACTCTAAATTTTAGGTGTAGGTTACCTGGACAGGAGTCAAACTTTTTAATATATATATATATATATATATATATATATATATATATATATATATATATATATATATGCACATAAAGTTATGAATAGTACATGGGGCCCAAGCAAAGCCAGGCTGAACTGCTAGTTAACAATAAAAATGATTCCTTAATTAAAAGTAAATTTGTAATGATTTCTTATTCCATTTCCAAATCTACCATACTCCGCCATACTCAACTGAATTAGCTGATCACCCTACTTTCCTCTGTGCCAAATTAACTCAAACCAAGTATGAAAAAGCAAAATAGCAAACACAATTTAAAGTAACCAACATTACTATTGATAAATATAAACCTACTAACGTCTAGTTGATACAGTTACTCTTTAACCCTAAAACACCCGCAGCTCACATTTATCTTTTGATAAATTTTGTGTATGTCTTTTCAATAGGTGCACACTCCAGATATTGGAGGTACAGCAACTTCAAGTGAAATTATCCAAGCAATTATTGATGATCTGAAACCCAAAGCAAAAAGCTGGTAAGAAACAAACTTATTCCCCCCCCCCCTTTTTTTTTATCTTTATCATGTTGTGTTCGACAAAAAATGTTTTCTCTTTTATTTCAACTGATGTAAATGCTAATGGGCCTATAATGTTGACCTCTATATTGTTGCATGTGTGTGAAATGTTAAAGATGCAATCAGACACCATTAATATAAAAGTGGCAAATCTTACAAAGGAAAAGGGTACTTGTACAGTTTAATGAAGACATTAAAAAATGAAAATATCGGAAAAAGTTTAAATTGTCCGTATCTGTTATGGAATGAAGTTCTCCAGAAAAAAATTTCACTTAATTTCATCGAGTAGTTTTTGCTTTACAATGAAAAACAATTTGTTACGATACTGAACAAAAGGTTCGATTTTTAGGAAGAAATGCTAGTATTAAAGATGAGAAGGGAGTGTCGACGCTTTAACTGGAGTTATCTCCTGTGGCGTGTTCTTCAAACAAAAATTAAGAAAAATTCCAAGATGTCTGCCTTCAACATGCTGTCATAAAAACGGGTTTTTCCGCTGTAAAAAAAACTACTTGATCAAATTAAATAACACTTTTTTTCGGAGATCTTCAGTTCAAAATGGATACGTAAAATATAACCTTTTTTCGATATTTTCATTTTTTAATGTCTTGATTAAACTGTACAAGTGCCAAGAAAAGATATGAAAAATATGCCTGGAAGAAAAGTTTGTTATATTACAATACCATAATACAAATAATTTAACAAAAGAACAAAACTTATATCAAAATATAAGCATGTGGATGATTATATATATATATATATATATATATATATATATATATATATAATCTTATTTAATATTAAAACTCTGAATATATTGGCAAAACTAAAAATAATAATTGTTATGTGTTAAATGATGATAGAAGCAAAATAAAACAAGTTGTTAAACATTTATACATTTGTTCTCTGATGTATGGTTATACACAACATATTAATTCACAATTTATCGGATTTTAACAGATTTTTGCAATTTCAGCAGTGTGTGATATGCATGAGCTAAAATTAAATTGAACTTCTGCTTTAAGAATGATCATTAATCTAAAACGGTTGTGCTAGATTTTATATAAACCTGATCATCTCTGCCTCTAAAATTTGGTTTGTAGACGTTTATTTATTTTGATTTGAGTAACTATCCTATACATGACACTAAACTGCTTCAGACATGTTTGATCAAAGTGCTTGTCTTTACCTAACTCCATCACCTCAAAATTCATCATTCCCATTTCTACCGTTTTTTTTCTTCTGCCTACTTAATTTTACAACTCTGTCTAATAGTCAAGTTCTCCCCCCGCCAACCTTCTTAGTTTCTGAAATAATGCCAGTCTTTGAATGTAGGCTACAATGTATAGAGGATTACTTTTTTTGGAAACTGTGGTCCTATATTTCCTGGTGCTACCAGATCAAGCTGTCTAAAGATTTTGGCTTCCTGAGACGAAATACACCTAACATTGATGCTTTTTAATTATGTTTTGCAAAAACAAAAGCAACAGCCCCACCTTTTTCTCCTTTTCCTTTTTCTCCCCCCTTCACTTTTATAAGGAACTTGAAAAATAAAAACCTTCTACAAAATGACTGGATGCAACATGAATAGCCCAAACAGGTTGATGTACTATGAAACAAAATGACTAAAACAAACATCACAAAAAAATGCTTGAAACAAAACCTTTACACATTTAAAGGCACTGTCACCAAGGCTCAAGAATACACTGAATGCCTCACTGACAAGGGTAAAAGTCCCTCAATGGGGCAACCTGTTGGCTGTAGGTGGTGACCCGTAATGCTCTAGAACTGGATCCTGGTGGCTGAGCACTGCACAACCCGGATCCAAGTGGCTGTGAGTTTGCAACACTCTACATTGGCTCTTACTTCAGCTAGACAGATGGTATACAAAAGAAAAATGCATACTAATAGCAATGACAAAGGTCAATCAGATATTGAAACCAGATGCTACCGACAACAAACCCCTTTATTATACTTTGCTGACGTCAAGGAAATAAGGAAATCATCACAAGTAACTACACTCACTGTTTGAGTATATCATCCTTGTATCCTTGAGATGCTTGGGCGAATGGGCCATCCCCCCAATCATTTTCAAATATAGGGCTCCAAGGAGAGTGGGGAGCAAGGATGATGAAAGAAAATAATACTTCATATGGCTTTCATAAAAATATCAAAAGACCTTATCGAGATTCAAACACAAAAAGCTATGAAGATGAAAATACAATCTTTCATGAGTACATAATCTTAGAATTGCAAGACAATACACAAATAACCAAAATGTCTCCTTTCCTAACCGAAAAAATTATAAACAAAAACATAAACACACAGCAAATAAATACTGAAAAATAGAACCTTACTTGTGCACATATCTTCTAAAAATAGTGCAGAAAAAACTTTAACATGGACAAAGTTTCATGATATAAACATCAAAATCTACTCTCACAAAACCCTCAACACCTCAAAAGGAGCCATCAAATATCCAGAATTAAACAATTGCTCCCTAGAAGAAATAAAAACAAACCTAAAAAGATAAAAAGTTATAGACATCAAAAGAATTACAATAAAAACAAACCATAAACATAAACACATACATATTAACTTTCAATACTCTCACCCCACCAACTGAAATCAGGATTGGATATATTAACATTAAAGTAGAAACATATATCTCCAGATCACTTTGCTGCCTAAACTGCCAAAAATGTGTCCACTATAAGGAATACTGCACCAGGAAAACATTATGCCCAAAATGTAGCAGTAATGAACACTATGAAACGGAATGCCAAGGAAACATAAAATGTCTAAACTGTGGTGAGAATCATCCAGCATACTTAATTCTCTGCCAAAACTGGATCAAAGAAAAAAGAATAAATGAATTAAAAAAAACAAAAAACATGAACTTTACTGAAGCCAGAAAGATCATTGAATCAACCGCCACAACAGAACCAGTTAGATTGTACGCAGGGGCAACCAAAAACAATAGAAAACACAACTAAAAGGAATCACAATCCTAATAAAGACACTTCAAAAACTAGTTGAGACATTAAGGGCCACCTTACGGCAACTACCATCATCTCAAGCTGTACTTGAAAATAAATCCCAAACAGCGAAAGTAAAATCTCACCAGACCTCGAAAACTGAACGCAACTTTCAAATAAAAAACCACAGAAACTAACAACATCCCAAAACCAAATGAACAAATGCTTTGTACACCCCGGAAAGGGAAAAAAAATCAAATCTCTCACCCACCAAACAGAAAATAAATGAAAAATTAAAAAAAGACAGATCCTGCTCCACATCAAAAGCAAGAACTACAGACCAGAATAAATTTAAAACCTTGGTAGCAATGGAAATAAATGACAGAACTCCCCTCCCCCCCATAATAAAATAGTAGAAAACAATCACCCCTAGTCTCAATAAGATAAAAGGAAATCAAATACAAAATAATCCAATGGAATTGCAGAGGTATAAAAGCCAACCGTAATGAATTACTTCTACTAATATCCAATCTCTGCCCTACAATAATTTGCCTATAAGAGACCTTTTTGAAACCATCTGAAAATATCAATCTCCATAACTTCACTGATTATAACCACACAACAAATAATCCAAATAGAGCTTCTGGAGGAACATCCATTCTCATCAACAAAACCACAGCATAAAGCCAAAAAAATCTACAAACTAACTTAAAGGCAATTGTCATCACAACCACCCGACATAGAACGGCCACAATCTGCTCCATCTACCTGCCTCTAAACAACCCCATAGATGAAACTGAAATAGAAAAACTCCTCAACCAACTCCCTCGCCTCTTATTATTAGGCGACTTTAATAGTCATAATGTTAGTTGGGGATTCTCAGACACAGACAGAAAAGGAATCATTATAGAAAATATTACCAGCAACCACAATTTATGCATATATAATAACAAAAAAAAACGACCTTTATTCACTCTGCTGCAAACTCGTTCTCAGCAACTGACCTCTTTTTAAGTGATCCTAGTATCTTTATAGATTACAACTGAACAGTGCACGAGGACACCGGTGGAAGTGACATAACATTAGAACACTTTAGTCTTACTTGGAAAACATGAGAAAGATACGATCACTCACTTTACAGATACCATCATCTCAATAGCTGAGGCATGCATTCCTAAAACAAAATCATCAACCAAGTATAATTGACCCTGGTGTAATGATAACTGCAAAAAGGCTATCAGGCTACGACATGCTGCATTAAGAAAATTCAACAACCTACTAACTACTGAGAATTTGAACAACTTTAAAATATGCAGAACTAAAGCACGCTGATCAATAAAAGAAGTCAAATGGCAACCATGGAAGAACTTTGTGTCCAAAATCATGAAGAACACCAACGACAAAACCATAGGAAATATGATATAGAAAATATCAAGAAAAAACACTAGTTCCCCTCTCAACCATCTCTGTATAAACAATAACAAAATAACTCGATAAAACGACATGGCCAACATGTTTGCAGAAAAACATTACCTTATGATCCAAAATGGTTGACTTGATTTACTGAATAAGTTAAAATATCAAACCCACAACCAAAAAAAAAAAAAAATCCAAATTACAGAACTCTGTATTAAATAACCAAAAAGCAAAAAAGGTTGATTTGCCATAAAACCAAACCAAACCTATATTCCACTAATAAATCATTAGCATCACTGCGAGCTATGAAACTAGCCAAGCTCAAATTCTTTGGGACATATTATGTTCACTTGCTCAAAAATTCTGCTGGGAAATGTATGACGCTTACCTCCTACCTACGAATAAAATAGCAGCGTGACTTGAATAAATCATTATAATAGGTATTGTTTCTTCATAAATTAACCCGCAATAGATGTTGATATGCCATATAAATTGACAGGTCAAAAGAAGTACGAAAATTGAGGATGAGAATTTTTTTTCAGCAGAAGATTGTGTTTTTCTTAATATAATTTGATGTCATCTAAAATGAAATATCTTTTGCCATTTTTGTTTCAACTGAAAATCTCCACGGTTTTATTTCCGTTCATTTTTTAATTTTTCATGTATTCATGCAAATCTGTCGGGTTAGTTGTGAACAATAAGTGCCATCATCCATGTTTTTTATGCATGTGTGTAGTTCCGTCATGAATCTGGTACTTCCTTTTCTTCTAACAATTCTTTTTCCTTGGCTTCGTCCGCACATCTCCGTAAGAGATATGTCAGGATAATCTATCATCCATACTTTAGTTTGGTCTTTCACACTTACATTCTGAAATACATTTTTCACCTTTATATGCACCGATTGAATGCACTCTGCTTAAAAATCGATCCATTCTCATTTCTGTTTGCGACACAATTTCTGTTTGTGCAGAACATCTCTTCATTCAATCAGTTTGCTTTCTTTTGTTTCGTTAAAATTCCATACCCTTTTTCAAACATCATTTTTCCAGAAACATTGAAGTGCATCTTGACAGGACATTTCAAATAAAAATAATTAATATACTTTGAAATATTTAATAATCTATCCAGGTTGGGATCAAAGTGTAGTATCTATTTTGTCAATGGAGAAATCCTTCTTGATTGGGATACTTTTTATTTTGTCCCATCCAGAGTGCCTCTTGGACACAGCTGGATATTGGCCGCATTAAAAACAAAAACACTTTATGCTGAACTTTGCCTCTCATGGCATGGTAAGTAAATAGGTATTTCTATCTATAATGTCTATGTCTGGAGATACAATTGAAAACCATTCTTTAGCAAGATAAAACAGCCTTTACGTAATAACAATTCATGAAGGATCCAATGAAGGGTTTTATGATCATATTTCAGTGCCTTTGTTCATGCTGGGCATCCATAAGCAGCAAAGTCGAAATTTTATTTTATTTATAAGTTAAGAATGAAAAACGATAAGGTTTTTAAAAAGAAAAGAAAAAAAACTCAAAACTATAATATATGGTTCAAAGGCAACGGAGATGCGTGATGGTTTATAATAAACTTTGCTTAATTATTCTGAAAATATTGTCACTTTTGAATAGAAAGGATCTCCAAATCACAATAAATCTAAAAATATTAATTTACTATTTATCAACTGTTGACTGAATTGAACTGTGAAATGCTTTATTTTTTAAACATTTTCATTATAATAATTTTAATTTAATAGTTCTGACCTGGTAAGTGTGTTCGTCACACATAGCACACGATTCAATGTGTTTTGGGCAAATGCTGTGCATAAAAAAATCATATATGGCTGCACTTTGAGCAAATAAATTGTGAACTATTATTATATTTAAAAAAACTTAAAATACTTTTTTATAGTTCTGACTTAATTTTGTTATTAAATATACCTATAATATCAAAAATGAGATTGTATTTCCTTTGTCAATTAAATTTATGCTCAATTTGGCATTTCTTTTTTTTTTTAAACAGAAAGCATTAACATGAAAAGGAGATGTCTAGGTCCAGTAGTTAATTTATCTTTTTGTATTAGTTAATATCTAATATTAAATCCAAACCTAAGATTAACATATTGATGAATAAATGCAAATTAGATATATTTCCCAAACACATAAGTATTAGATAATTGTAAAGATTGATAGTGTAAACAGTTTCTTAAAAAATTTGAATGAAATTGATCTTTAGGCAATGGTATATATATATGTGTGCTAAACACTGACAGTAAGAACATTTTGAAGTTAAAATAATAGATGTGTTATTCTGTAGTAATAGGGAAAAAAAAATGTTTTAATACTTTTTTGTCTTGAATGATACAAAGAAACCAACATTGTGGTAAGACTATTTTGTGAAAATCACCATTCTTGTAGCATATTTCAACATTTCAAACATGATTTTCATGCATAATACTGAATAAATTTGGACTCGAGAAATCAAGGAAAAAACTTTCCTTCTACAAAATACAAATACATGTTGAGCAAACACTAGAAATTTTCAACAAAAAGTTTTCAAAAGATTTAATCTCTGCCATTCGGAAATGAAGAATTTTATACACATTTTTAATATTAAGAATTTGTAAATGAAATAAACTTTAAAAATTATTGCACACAGATATACAAGTATATATTTTTGTTTTATTGTGTCTTCTACTTTTCAGCATCGTAGGTCCACATGAATAACAGGTCAGCTCAACACAATTCCTATTTGTTATTTTCATTCTGTTGTTTTGTTTATTGATTCATTTTGTTGGTATTGGTTCTCCTAATTCTTCTCACATATTTCTTTGAGTGTCTTTTTCTTTATGTTGAGTTTGACCAACTCCAATTAATTAGGTCTGACTTCTTTGGTGATGATTTTTGACTTTTTGACTTCTGATCAAGATTTACATCTGGTAGCGATCGTTCATCTGTGACAGGATCATCAATACTACTAATGATATAAGGCGTTTATGTAGAAAATATAGATTTTCAGGATACATGTTTCGGTCAGAGGAAGATTAAATTATTCGCCTTTTAGAATATGATACCTCTTGTTACAACACTATCTACTTAATTTCTACCTTGTTTAAACTGTCATTTAAAACTCTAATTTCCAGCATGACGATCCCTTCTTCCAATATCTGCACACATGAAAATCATTAATTTTTTTTTACTGGTGTCTCATGTCGCAGCTAAACCTTGGTTTCCTGATTCACTACATTGCTTGAGTCTGGCTCAAACAACTTTCAGAATACAGCATTTGCAAGATGGCTTTTCTTAATATCTCTCCCATATATTTACTTGTATTTATTTACTGGCTGTGAACAACCTCGCATAATAACTATGAATTGCATTTTCATGAACATTTTCCCAGATATTCTTATCTTTACATTAGATTCTGATTATAAGTTTTTGAAATTCTCCAGATTTAGATTTGAATATGGAAATTATTTGCAAGAATTCTTTACCATTGCAAAATGAAAGATTATTTTTCTGTGATTTGTCTCCTACTTCTTAAACAATTTAAACCACAGATTTTTTTCAAATCTATAACAAGCTATAAAGTTATCAAGTCTACTGTTGAATCTGAATAGATGTTTGCTTTATCTGTTTTTTTTTGTTTTGTTTTGTTTTTTTATTTTGTAATAATGGCAAAATTCCCCCTCAATTTTCCACGTTTTACTCTGTTATTTGTTAAGTTAAATTATTTTCATTCAGATAAATGATTAATTTGGGAACTGTTAGATGGATAAATAATCAATCTCTAATCTTAAAGGGAAATAACTCTTTTGTAATTATTTCCTTTGTCAAGAGACATTTTGAAGCAGGGTGACATCCTAGCTACAGAGAATTTACGTTCCTCATAGTTATGGCTTTTATTTGTAAAGTAGTTAAAAAATCATTTTATATTGGTGATTTTAATGGAATCATTTCAACTTGAGACACCCTGAAATCAGAAACAACCAAAAGAACATAGTTTGGTTTGACAATGGTTTACTTTACTTCTGGTCAAAGTATAAATAAAATAATATACATTCACATTTCCTTTCACAGATTTTTTTTTACAAATCGTTTTCTAAATTTTACGGATTTATAAAATAATAAAAAATTAATTAAAAATCAGTTACAAACTTTTTATTAAACAAAATGCAAAAAAAATTAAACAAAGAACATTGAAATAAGTGGATGTTATACTGGGATGGTTTACAAAACTTTTTTGTTTTGCAAACCTTGCAAAGTGTCCTTATTTACTTATCTTCCCGGAGGGCAATGTTGGACACAAATCGATTTTTAATGTAAGAAAAAAAGGATACTGGATTTGGATAAAAATAAGAAATTATTGGTAATTTACCAATGTTGATAGGTTTTTCTTGGTGCTTGAAGAATTGTCTCCCTTTGACACTTATTTTTCAATGATGTAAGCAAAGTTGTTTTTGTCTGTTATGACTAGGGCTATGACAACAGAATATTCTTTTTATTGTTTTGACTCTCAAGTATATATCCGACACAGTTAGATGCAGTTAATTAACCAGGAACCATATTACTCTATATAAAAGCATGTAAGATATTAACTGATACACACTCAAAAGTCAAAACAATGAAAAGAATATACTGTTGTCATAGCCCGAGTGATGACGTGTGTTTTAGAACTGGGTCTCGCAGTTGTCGTCTTTTGGTTGACTTTTTTCATAAAAAACATGTGGATGTAACGTGTCTTTCTGCGTTTCTCTGAGTGTAAAAAATAGCTAAAAGATGTTACATTGTTAATTAATTTGTTTGCTTTTTCATTGTCAATATATCTTCCACTATGAAAAAAAAATATGTTTTCTTTTACTTGACAATTAACTTAACAAAAGTTATTAATCCAACAAAAATTGCTCCAGTATAGAAGGATTTCTCTTTCACTGAAATTTAGCAATGATAAATTAATATTTTTAAAGAATTTTTTAAAACATTAAATTTTAATGTAAGTTTTGTTTTGTTATACTTTTTAATAAAACATTTGTAATTTTTTAAAATTGAAAGTTTACAAAACAAAACGTTTTGAAAAAAAAACTTTTGTGATGGCAAGCGTATTGTTTATAGTTCAATTGAAAGTAAAGGAAATCAGTGTCGATTCAAAATCTGTCCTTTTGATTGTTTTTTTTTTCTGGAGTGTCTCAAGAATAATTGATTCATTTATTTCTTTATATTTTGCCTTACCATCTGACCATTGACAGTTATTTAGTTTTCTCTTTTAATAACTTTAACAGTTAAATGAATTTTTTTTCTGGGGTTCTTCATATTTCTGTATTTATGTTCTTTAGACTTTTAGCATGAAAGGTAGCCCTCCTCTGAATTTATATAAATGAGAAAATAGCAGGCCTAGCAAACATGAAACATTTAAGTCTAATTTTCACATTTTTCTAACTCTTCACTATTATTGGCAAATGATTACTTGTATGAAAGTGGGTCATGGAGATAGTAAACCAATACTAAACATGTCTTTAATGTTGGCATCACATTACTTCCTTGCAAAGGTGTTGCCTCCTTTTGTTCCAGTTCGATTATCTCTCTCTACACAAATGATACAGCATCGTTCTTCTGAAATGTTTTCTTTATCTTGTAATTACTCAAGGGATTTCTATGGCTGTTCCATGTGTTATCATTTGTTTTTTTGTTTGTTTTGTTTGTTTTTTTTTGCTTTTTTTCTTTTTGTTGTTGTTTTTTCTGTTTTGTTTTTTATTTATATTTTACATCTTTTTATGTTCTCCGAAACTTTAGTTAACAAAACTGTTATTATCAAAGTTTTCCCCAGTTTTCTTCTCCACATGGCTCTGGGTCTGTAACCTTCTGATTATGACTTCTCAAATTTCAAAAACTGTAACTTGAATATAAGAAATCTTCTGCCACTAGTTCACATATAAAAATGATTTATATATTTTAATTTTAAAGAGAACCAACATATTTTGTTTGTTTTGTTTTTTGTTTTATTTTGTCCTTTTTATAGTTGTTGTTTTTTGTTGTTTACTTTTAATAACCAAAATCTAAAGAATTCAAATTTTTTTTTAAATAATGATATTTTGAATTTGGATATCCAAACACTTGAATCACGATTTTGGGGAGTTTTAAAGAGTTTACCCCTAAAACAATAAATAGCTCTAATTTTGATTCTAAAATCTTGGTTTGTCATTTAGTAAATTGTATTTTTCTTAACAATTTATCAAAGTTCACTATTAGTTTGAAATTAAATAAAAACAAAACATCTCAATCTATTTATTTGCGAACTGTTATCCTCATCTTCATAGTTGTTGTTTGTCGTGAAACTGAAGATGAGGATAACGGTCCAAAAATAAACAAACAAATTACTTGTCTCAAAGGATTCCAATAAAAAATAATATAATCCTCTCAATCTCTTCGGACAAGTTAACATTTTGTTCAATTTCTAATATTTTTAGTTAATCATTCTAAGCTTGGGCAATTTTTAAATAATTAAAAAAAGATTAAATATTGACAAAACAAAAAGATAACTTTGCTGAAAAGATTAAGATGGATTACTTTTTTTTTATCAACAGAAATCAACTTTATGAAGAAAGATGAAGATATGAGTGAGAAAAATAATGATTGCTTTCAGTCGTTCATTGATTTAAATAAAAATATTTGTAAATAACAAAATTGTGTTATATTTTAGTATTTTTATAAATAAGCAAAGATTTCATTTGAAATGGAACCTCTTTGATTGTTATACAAAAAATTGTTCAAGTTGTATCATAGTCACATCAAAGATTGACTAAGGATCCCTCCCTGTTCTTATCTTCAATGCAATGGTGGAAGAACAGCCTCTGAAAGGTTTGATTTAATTTCTCTTTGATCACAAGTGGTAATCCCTTCTCAGCAGATCAAACCTGTTCATAAGTTTTCAATCAATATTTTTCATAACTAAACAAGCAATGTTTATATTAAAATGTTACCAACTACTGAAGAATGTTTGTATTGGAATAGATACTGGAGGAGGTAGTTATCTAGTGTAGTCATTCATACAAAAGTGAGATCAAAGTTATTTTAGCAAACCTCTTTAATTCCCATTTAAAATTCAATGATCCTGACTTTTCAAAAGTGATGATGACATCATTATTTATTATTATAATACGAAAAGATTTCTCTGTTCCTCCTTAATGAGTAAATAGTGTATCGATTTTCAAAATGTATTTTAGATCAGTTTTTTTAAAAAGATATGCTTAAAAAAAATTTATACATTTTTGTCTGGTAGTTTTTATGCAATGCAATGTTGGACAAATTTTAGACAATTTTATTACGAGATCAAAAAATATTACAAAGTGATGGCTAACAACTTGTTTTTTATTTTTTCGCAACTAAATTTTCTTTGAATAAGAATTCAACTAAAACGAATTAAATGAATTTAGAACAAAATGTCTGGAACTATTGAAAATACAAGAAAATCTTTTGGTAAAAAAAAAAAAAAAAATGATGAGTGAACCAAAATTCAAAGTTTGACTTCTCAACACCAGCCACTTCCTTTTTGTCATGTCCGTCTTCCCCAAATGGAACCCTCGCTTATTTTCTAATTTGTGCATCTGCTTTCTTCACAGGTTGTTTTCATAAGAACAGATTTGGTGAGTCGCGTAGTTTTCACAAAAAACCTTTTTCATTTATATCCATTTCTATCTCGATTTGATCGACTTTCAAGTTCATAAATCATGGTTAATTTTCCATTAAAGTTACTCCCTCCACCCCCATGAATCATTTCAAAACACATCATCTACACCAATTTTCAATGGTTTTATTTTTGCTAACTTTTGCACGGCTTGATGTCATCTTTCCAAAAATGCTTTTCCGTAATCTTTCTCTTATTTACCTTAATTTTTTCCTGAATTAACATTGCCATGCTTTTATTTCCCATCACATATCTCCTAAAACTATAATCCTCTAAAAATGTATTGTCTAATCCATTATCTCGTCTTGTATTGAACCAAGGGCTTGCAATTCTAGATATAGAACGATTATTAACCTCTTTGAAAATTGTTGCCACTAAAAACAATGCCAATTTTTATTTATACATTTTTTCTTTATAACAATCATATTTTCTTTGTCTCTCTTATTCAACTAAACTATTAATAGAGGGTTGAACTTATAGCATGTATATATATATTTTTAGATAGATATATGTATAAAAAGTTGAAACTAGTGAAGAAAAGCACTGTGATGGTAATTTCTCTATCTCTCCAGAAACCATCTTCTAGACCGAATGAATTGCTTTATTACTAATTGTACTTACTAGATCTTCTTGCTTCGTTATAAATTCTATAGAATTATTTATGATTCCCACAACTCATGAGATGATCTCTGGAGGATTGAAAGTAGAACCACTGCAACATCCTTAACAAGGTCAAAAGATATCACTAAGAACTATATTTAGTGACTCAAAAGATTCTACAAAAGATTGGATTGACTTATATTTATATGTTTTAATGATACGTGAATAAATAAAAATAAAATGTGTTTCCAAAGTTGTTACTATTTGAATGGTTATTAAGAATAAGTTCTCATCCAAATCAGTTTAAATATCCTAAATTATAAGTGTATCAAAGCACCTCTGGCAATCAAATCTTGCTAGCAGAAATGATTGGAACAGACAAGAGAAGGAGTGACGTGTTGCTGACACCTTAAAACCTGCTTACTTTAGGTTGATAGGGTTTGTTAATCTTGGTCTAGAAGAAGAATCACTTTGATTTCAAGATGTGATCACTGGTTACCCATTATCCTTAGACAAAAGGAAGGGTGACAAATCATATGACTATCATTATATCACCTTATCAGAGATTTTGTAAGACTTTTGCTAAACATGCAGATTGTACATTCTTTTTGGCCACAGACACCAGTGCCCACTATTTTGCTCGACCAGCAGTGGCTCTCATTAACAATCATAGTTTAATTGTTTTTGTTTTGTTTTGTTTTTTTTACAGGTGGGGTGTGGGGCATATTTCCACCGGGCAATACTGGTACACGGGCCATGCTAGTTTACTTCAATCTATTATAAAGGGAGAGAACTTTCAAAATATTGCTTAATTAGAAACTTATTATTTCTCTCAAAGTGTTCTACTTGAAGGGAGCTTTAATAATATTTTTTTATAAATATTAAACATCCACAGATGTTTAATATTTGCTAACAATCATCAGTGTGGCTATGTACACGTGTACCACCAGTTGAATGATTCAAACCATATTTTATTTCACTTGTTAGTGGATGATGAAGCCTTGTTGCTCTTACTTTCAACAATCTGCTTTTCATTTTAGCCGTGCCTTTGAAACTCTGCTGATTAGACTGACAATTAAATGCTCTGTTTTTAGCAAAACTGCTTCTCAGATATTATCACCCATTTCTAAAACGTGTCCCTCTCTAAAGTTGTTAACATTTTGACTTGATTATTATTATTATTATTATTATTATTATTATTATTATTATTATTTAAAAAAAGAGTCTTAACTGGCATAATGGTTACTAGAAGGTATCCCAAACCAAAATTTTATTTTCATTATATCTAAAAACATTAATGTGGTCATATAGATTTTTGTAAACCATAAACAAAAGTACCAAATATATTTTGGTAGCTCAATTAGCCATAAAGTTATAATCGTTCAAAGTTTGTCGGAAAGTTGAAAATTTGCTATCATGGTCCAGAAGCCAAATTTCCTAGTATATAACTAAAAATGTAAGTTACTAACAAGTGAAAAATCCTTATAAATGTAATGTCATCTTGTGGTAAATGAAAATTAATACGAATGAAAAGCAATAATTATTAGATGAAACCAACCTAAATGCTAGGCAAAATCCCACTACCAACAAAAAAAAAGTGAAAATATGACACGGAAATGCAACTTTGACTGTTCATATCAATTTCATTTCAATAGCTAATGTATTGAATCTTCTTAGTATGATTCATAACACATTAGAGATCAAGGTAATTTTTTCTTTTAATTATAAATTGATAAAACCATTCAATTGTGGACCATGTAAAAGCAGTCGAACAGATAATTTAGTAAAAAGGCAAAAAAGGGTTAAAAAAAAAATGAGTCAAAAGTATACGTTACTGAAATTGCTGTAAAAATGTAACAATTGGAAGTAGAAGTTGAAAATTTGCAACTTTACTAATTTTGGGTGAGGAATTAAAAAAATGTTTGCCTTGTTTCTTGTAACAAAACTTTTTGCCACAGAAATATTTTTACTTTGGGGAATTTAAACTCGCCAAAAAAGGACCGACAACAATAAGATTTAGAAATTTGTCATACAAAAAGTCACAAGTCTTTTTTTTTTTTTTTCTTTTTCAATCATTGAAAAAGTTTCAACTTAAAAGACAAGTAAACAAGTAAGATATTTTATAGGCAGAAGTTACTACAATTCCTTTCCTTATAGATTTTCTCTCAGAATTCTTTCATAAGCTTCTGCTATGGTAGATATATCAGGAACACTCCAAATCCTACCATCACTTGAAACTGGCATTACCTCAAATCTCCATCTGTAAACAAATGCTGACTCTATCTGTGCAATGTCATCTGACAAAGACCATTGAAAAAAATCTTTTCTCCCTTTGGTTTGCGATAAAAATTTTATTACAGCACTGGATGCAGATATAACCTCACTAACTTGGCCAATGTAAAAGTCTGTGTCATAGACAGCAACCCATCTTCTACAGTTTATTGCTGAAAATGGAGACGCCATTTTTTCGTGCACCTGTTGTTAAAATCCGAGGGAGAAATCAGTATTTTAAACTATGATTGAAGCATGAAATAAATAACAAAAAAAAATTAAACTAGACAATGATTTTTCGGTTTCATTTAAATTAATTTGTTGTTGACCCTTTAAAGTTGCTTTAATTCAAAAAAATGTTTCATTAAAATTATTTATTTGTTCAGAAAAAAAAAATTATTTTATAAAAATCCAATGTTGCTTTCATTACAAAATTGTTTTATTAAAATTATATTTTCTTATGCAAACTTTTCAATAAATGTTTTTACAAGTATATTTTGATAAATTTTTATACAGTAAATGTTTTGGTTTTCAAATGGCGCTTGCCCAGTTTAGACAATTATGAATATGTCATTTTCATTTTTTGTTTTTAATAATTTTTTTCATTTTCTGTTTCAAAAAAGTTGTCAAAAAACAAATATATAACAAATAAATGTTATCAAAGGCAAGATAAGTTACTTTTCTACGTAACTGGATATGTTTTTAGTGTTTTATTTAATGTAACATGTTTATTCGGCTCGAAAAACATAGTGTTTACCGATGTATTGGAAAATTAAAAATGGCGCTCAGTATATATTACCGTGACATAGGCTGACATATATTCGGCGGGTTTTTAACAGTATTTTGTCTAATTTTTTATTTTTAATTCCTTTTCCCAAACTTACCATGTCAAAGAGAGAGCCAGGCGCCATTTTAAATTTTCCAATACATCGGTAAACACTATGTTTTTCGAGCCAAATAAGCATTTTACATTAAATAAAAACGCTAAAAACAATCCAGTTAGGTAGAAAAGTAACTTATCTTGCATTTGATAACATTTATTTGTTATATGTTTTTTTTTTGAGAACTTTTTCGAATCTATGTGTACAGTAATACGAACCCAAATATATATATGTTTCATGAAAAACTTTCCCCTTTTCATTAATTAAATCAAAACATTTTCAATTAAATAATTACAGATATATGTTCTCTTTCACTTTCTTTATTTACTTTTTTCATAGTTCTTTCCGGAAGTAATTAATATCTAGTTTAATTTTTTTGTTATTCATTTCTAACTTCAGTCATGGTTTTAAATACTGATTTCTCCCTCAGATTTTAATGACAGGTGCACAAAAAAAATGTCTCCATTTTCGGCGATAAACTATAGAAGTACCGTCTTGGAAATTATTAAATAAACAAAAGAAAAATGATTTTTACAATGAAATTAATGTTTTCATTTATGCGCAAAATGCACATAACTTAATTACATTTTCAGTTATTATTTTTTAAATAATGTACAGTGTAATTAAAAAATAATTTAACAAAAACGCCCGATAGAACATAAACAAAAAAAAATGCACATTTTTACATGAAATTAATTTTTTTATTTACACATGACTTGTTGCACATAACTTAATATTTAGCTATATTTTGTTAATTTTTTTTTATTGAAGTAAAAAGAATAATCTAACTGTTAGATATATCAATAATTTAAATGTTAGATATATCAAAAACGCCCGACAGAACATAAGAGAAATAAGTAAACAAAAAAATGAGGCATATTTTTAAAAATGAAAAAAAAATTTTTCCGTCACACACAACTAAAAAAATTTTTTAGTTTAAAATGTACCCGGTTTAATTTTAAAGGATAATTTAACAATGTTGAAGTTTATCCAACCGAAAGAAGATAAGCAAAGAACATATGAAAGTTTGAAAGAAGATATAGAAAATAAACAACATTATTTTTTAAATTGTAAATTTTCATTTCTTTTATTGACGCGCTTGTCACACTAAAAATATTATTTTAAACAATAACTTTCTATAACTATTAAATAAACAAAAACAAACTCACTCAACAAATTTGACATATCTGTGAAACAAAGTGGGTCATGCGGGTTCATGCTGACAGTTGATTTTCTTGATGATACTTTGTATGTACTTCGGTCACTTGGCATTAAGTTGTAAATCTTGATGTGTAGGTACAGTCACTTTTATTGGTGGCGCTCCTTGATTGATGAGCGTAGTAATATGACACCAACAGATTATTAAAGATGAGATATTTCTCTACAAAACAGTGTGGTTTTCAGAATTTTTTTCATATTTCTTCGTTCACCAGAATTAGTGACATAACTTGAAGTAGCCTGGAAAAAGACTATGAAAAACACAAGAAAAAGAAATATATCTATAAAGCAAAAATATTAAATTTTATTAAAATCAAAACTTTATCAAACTAACCCAAAAAATAAACAAGATATCACAAGTTGAAGTTAGGGGAAATTTAACTTTATTTACCAGTTTTCGCATCCTAAACTAGGCTAGTTTGGGATACCTATTACTAGTGCAAATTAGCTGTTTAGCAGGCAGCCTTTAAGTTTGTTAGTGGGTTGTCAAGTTATTTATGCTGTTCAGTTAACAGCAATATGAAAGCTTAAACAAGTGACTGTGAGGAATCTCTTTTCTTTTTCTCTTCAATCTTGCTTTTACCTTTTTTGCATGTTATTTTTTATTTTTTTTTTTACCTTGTTTCAACTTGAACCAGCCATCCTTTACACAAATTTTGTTCTGCTTTTCAAGGATTCCTTCAAACTTTTCATATGAGAAGATTGTGTGTGCATGAATGTAGTTGTCTGAGTGGATGCATCATATGGTCATTGTACAACTGACGACATGCTGTTTGTCTCTTTTTCAATCTGTTGTGAAATTCTGTCATTTTCAAACATTGTTACACATGCTTTTTCTTTTTAAAAATGATTCCTTTAACAATATATAATTTGTGATACACTGAACGTGAAATTCACACTACAAACATCAGTTTTGCATCATAAAACAACATACCCCAAATTTTAAATGGAATTTTTTCTGACTAACAAGTTTTATATCCAATTTTGTGAAAATCACTATCATTTCTCTTCAGGTCATAAAATACACCTTTTCAGGAATCCACTGAAAATCGCAATACATTATCATACCAAGTCTACAGAAACTCCTCCTTATTTCTTATCTTCATAACATTTTACATTTTAACATCTACTTCATGTGTGTCTTGTCTAAAAGTTGATGACATGAATTTGATGGGAATCTCCATCTTTTTAGCAGCTGATTTTAAACCATAAAATTTATCCAATTTATTTTTCTACAAGCTAAAGCAGGTGAGGATCTTTTTTATTTTATTTTTCAGCTCAAATTTCAAAGAGGGTCATCTTGTTCAAATAAAGATCAAGCAATGTATTTTTTTTTCTTTTACAGGAAACCTTTAAAAAATATTAAATGTTATCCTTTCTTGTTTATAGTGTTATTGTCATGAATTTGGATAGAATTTCTACTAATAATAAAGTTAAGTCTTCTTTATAAATAATCAAGATAAAGTGAAATTAATTTCTCTAAGGTGCAATGAATTTTAAGTTTTGAAATGAAAAACATGGTTTTTAAAACATGTTTTGAATAAAATTGTTTTCAATAAACTTTCCAGCAATCTTTCTTTTGGTGTCAAGCATGTTTATTGATAGTTTTAGCAAAAAGAGAATTAACTGTACTTTTATCAAAATCCACAACACAATGCTACACTGAATTACATTTCTTTGTTTGGTAAAATTTTTAATTCTACCTTTTTTTTCCACCATTAATTTCTTTAGTAATTGATATTCATGTATGAATATGAATAGATTTATGAATATCAATAGATTTATATTATTATTATCTATGTTCCTTTTATTGAATTTTATCCATACACTGTCAAGCCTTCTTTTGCATTGATGCAACTTATGGCATAGTGTGTGTATGTGCATTTTGAAAGCTGTATAGAATACAAGTACAATTATATTTGAATCTGATTTTAAAATAAAATGTAGCATTGTTGAATAGAATAGATTGGGGGGGGGCTAATGAAACTCTTGTAAAATTAAAAATTTATTTTGTTTAAAAGATTTTCATTTTTAATTATTTATTATCACATTTTGAACATAATGAAAAAAATCAAAATTTTCTATAAACTTTGACAGTTAAATATTATCCTTAATTATTTCGAAAATGTTTCAAGTATTTTGTAATTTCTTAGATGCATTTGAGTCAGCTCTGTCAAATTCACTTGAACTGAAGTATGAATCCGTACTAGTCAACTTGTCTAAAAGTAAATCTGTAACATCACAATATTGGGTTTATTAATGGAAAGATGAATTACAATGTCATCATGTGAAGGGAAGAAACTGGCTTCAGTCAGGCTGTACTTTCCCTCATATACCATTATTAAGAGAGAGACCAGCTAGAACATTCATTACAGTCCAACGGTAACAAGGCTTCAGGGTAAATTATTAATTTGAAATGTTGCATGCTTTGTGTTGCTATTTTTTATTTTTTTTTTTTTCATTTTTTTTTTTTTCAATGAATTAGATTATGATTATTTAATTTGAAAATATTTAATCATTTTTATAGATTAATTGTTTTTCATTTTTCCAGATATACAATGATCTACTCTAGTTTTATTAATATAGATTTTTATTGCATTTTCACCCCAAACAAGGCACAATGCCACTTTGATGTATCTAGGACATAATTTGTAGACGTACTATGTAGGGAGTTCAGCAGCAAGATGTTTGTTTACATTACACTTGAATTTCTGCATGTCAGTACAGTCAGGGAAACAGGAATCCAGAAGGGAATTCCAAAGTCTAGCAGTCCGAGGGAAGAAACTATTAGTGTAGAAGGCTTTCTTACATTTAGGATTTTTATTGTGTAGGGTGGGATTTAGCTGTTTGTTGGGGGTATTTACGTCAAAAGGGTACAAGGGCTTGTAGTTCATTGGAACATCGACCATTAAAGTAGTTGCAAAACAGGCAGAGGGGTGCAATATTTCGTTGATGGGACAGCGGTTAAAGCTTAACTGATAGTTGGCGACTTTCTTTTGAATCCTGTTTAAGAGGTGCACCAGCCCAAATGTTGCAACAATACACCATACATGGGCGAATTGTGGCCTTGTAAAGATACAGGATGCTCTCAGGCGTAAGTAATTTTCTAGCATGATAGAAAGACCTCCCACCTTCTTTGCAGTAGCCTTGGCAATGCACTCAATGTATCTGTTCTAACTCCTGTTCCTTGTAAACATTTAGCCAAGGAGTTTGAACGAACTACTTTCAGGTAATATATCATTAGCCATGCTATTAGTGGTTGAAAAGGTTTCTTGTAATTATTAAGGGAAAGGAGCTTAGTCTTGGCAGCATTGAATGTGACCATCAATTTTTGTCACGATTCCACCACAGACCGAAGGTCTTCCTCTAGGGTTTCTGCCATTGCCTTGGATACAGGTTTATTCATTTTCTCCTCATGTCTGTTATAGAGCGTAGTGTCATAAGCAAATATACCCATCTCAGAGACAATTTTATTAGGAATGTCATTTATGAATATCAGGAATAATAAAAGTTCAAGGATCGACACCTGAAATGCACCCACATTTATATCATTGTTTTGACGTACAACCATCGAGGACAACTTGGATTCTTCTCTTATTTAAGGATTTAATTATGTTACGTATTTGTCCAGTAATACCATAGGATTTGATTTTCATGAGAAGACCATCATGCCATACTATGTCAAAAGCTTTAGATATATCTAGGGCTACTACCCCAGCCTTTCCTGTTTTATCCAGTGCATGGTATATGCAGTCAGAGATTACAGTTAGAATACCTGCAGTAGAATGGGCTTGTCTAAACCCATACTGTTGGTCAAACAGAAGTTTAGCAACTATAAGGTGATGGACTAGAGGTTGATTAATTATGGACTCAAATATTTTGGTGAAGGAGGAGGCTAATATGGCAATAATTTAATGAGTCAGTTTTTTCATCAAAATTCTTATAAACTGGTACCACAAGCGGTTTTCCAACAGTTAGGAAAGCAAGATTTGTTAAGGCATCTGTTGAAAAGTTTGCAGAGCATCTTTTTAATAGCACAGCCGGGATAAGATTAGGTCCACATGCTTTTGAGGTGTCTAGGTTTTTTATGATGTCATGTACTTGAGAAGGGATAATTTTCAGATCATCTAGCGTGGTTTCTGTCCACAGAGGAAAATCTGGGAGGGAGTGGTTTGCTGGGTCCAAAGTAAAGTTGCAGACAAACCGACGGGCAAGCAGATAAGCGTTCTTGGTTGCCATGCAACTCATTGTTTTTAAAACCCTAACCTGTTAATCTTAAATTCTTAATAGATAATTGATAGCTACACTAATGTTACTTAGTTTCAATATTATGATAGTGAAAAAAAAAAGTGGAAATTTCATTTCTGTCTCTGAAACTAAAACTATATTATAACTTCTATTATTGCACTTTTAATGTTCAATTTAGTTTAGTATTTCAGATTGATGTATTATCTTTCAGTGTTCAATACAGGGGAAGTGGGTAGTCTAGTATCTGTTCTGTTGTCATGAAACCATCTTCCTAGGCATTATATCCTTCTTTAGGAGAGTGTGTACATCAACAAGAAATTGTCACACTCAGCTGTTCATTAGCATACTCAACACTCGCTAGTAAAAATATGTTCATTCCAGTGTGAGCATATTTTTACTAGAATATATTATATAATGTAATGAATGTTATTTTTATTGGATGCTTTTTCCAATCAATATCCCAAAAATGGTAGTCTAGGCAACCCAACTAAACGATGCTGTAAATGTCAAATGTGCATTTAAGAAACGTAGAACGCGTGCATCTGTTGTTATTCGAATTAACCAAAGTAATGAAAGGCAGATTTCAGCTGCATTTCACATCTCTGTTGTCTTTCTCTTTTCGATGCGGACATGTACTTGTTGTCTACAATAGAAGCATCCACACCTTTTTTTTCTGGAAATTATAACGGGCAAAAATGTGTGTGCGCATATGTGTCCTGGCTTTTGAGACAAGACAAATTTTTCATGCTCAGTTGAGAAGCAGGCCACTAGGAAAGTGCACGTTGCTATTGATGCATGCATATGTGTCAGATTAATGTATCATCTTTCAGTGCTCAATACAGGGGAAGTGGGTAGTCTAGTATCTGTTCTGTTGTCATGAAACCATCTTCCTAGGCATGTCGCTAGTTACTTGACTCCCCATGAGGGTAAAGTTTCTAATGTGGGAAAAATCCAGATTCTTAAAAAGAAGCAATTTGACAAAACATTTTATTTCCTCACTTTAGAAGGATCTCTCATCAACCAGAGTCAGAACAGATGAAGTGTAATATGAAACAAATACTTCACTTTGATCCTAACCAAAAAGTTAAGGATTCAAGCATATCTCTTAAAGTTGCTAACGAAAATGTATCATCAACTATGTGCATCTTGCATTTTCGCAAGAGTGTTGCTTTGGTTATGAATATCAAACATCTTCATGTGAATGAGAGAATTGTAAATTATCATAAATCCTTTTCTAAATTACAATGAATGTCATTATTTGAGATGCATTGTAATTTGTACCAGGTTTGAGAAAACAAATTATTTCTTAATTTTATTTTTTGCGGACTATTATCCTCATCTTTTCTTAGTTGTTTCACAACCTTTCGGCCAACTCTTCCTCTGGCTTTCTTTCGTCATGTGGTAACCGCGACGGGATAGAAACTCTGAATCTCCTTACTTGGCAAAAAAAAAAACGTGGTGAGACGACAACAACTACAGAAAGCAGTAATTGCAGTCAGGAGATTCAGAGTTCCTATCCTGTCGCGGTTACCACCTGACGAAGGCCAGAGGAATGGTTGGCCAAAACATTGTGAATCAACTAAGAAAAGATAAGGATAATAGTCTGCAATAAATAAAATTAATAAAAAATACTCATCTCAATAATGAATTCCAATTAAAAATAACATAAATTATTTCTTATAGAATTCTCTGTGTGTGCTTCATATTTATAAAGTATTCTGCATTTTTGAAAGATAATTTTCTTTTACTCTTAACAGATTATGGCAGCTTCAGTGAGTTCCTTGCATGAGGATTTGATCTGTTGTAATCTAGATTGCCATCAATATCAGCAATGCATCCAGTTTTTAAAAGAATTTTTGGTGGCATCTTAAAGCATAGCAAACTGCTTTATGTTTCGTTTTTGTTATTATCGTTTGTAATATTATAATAAACAACTCTACATCTTGTGTCTTGTTTTTTGTTTTTATTTTATTTTTTTTTCAAAAGACAAGATCTAAGGATCTTTAAAAAAATATCACTTCAAGGTGTTACAAAAAACTATAACAAAAAACTATAACAAAATTAGCAAGTGCTAAATGGATAGATTTTTACACAGGAAACAGTTTTTTGTCAAAAACATTGTTCATCGATTGTGAGGACTAAAAGTCAATAAGGGAAGCAAGATTCATTTTTCAAACAATTTATTATTCAATTTTAAAACGGACATCGGGGAATTAAACTTTATAACTGAATGCATGAGTTTGCTTAATGAGTCAAAATTTGATCTTGTTTAGGAGAATTTCATTTGAGACCAGAGTAGTCCTGCTTTGGAAAGGAGGGGGGGGTATAAGTAAAGAATTTCCATAAGCTTAAATTTTCTGCCTTTCTCTCTCACTTTCTTTAAACCCCTCTTTTACTTTTCCCTCTTTTCATTTATGTCAACTTTAATAAAAATCTTTAAATTATTGTCAACCAATATGGTTTCTCTGTTTTACTGCATATGATTAAAGTTATCTAATACTGAAATAATACTTATTGTATATGATTAATCAAACCAAAACAAATAGTGCTATTCTGCTCATATCTTGAAAGAGGGCTTTATTTTCACTTCAGTGCATTTCTAATATTTTTATATCTGGTCTACTTGTAAGATCTTAGTAAGCAATTAAAACAAATCTATTCTTGCCACCAATATGATCTTGATATTTAGCATTTTTTCAAATACCTAAAATAAAAATTAGATTCAATACCATTGTTCAATGTCTTTTTTTTTTTTTTTAATTCGTCAAAATATTGTTAACAGGATACATTTGAAAATACTTCAAAATACAAAATGTCTTTATTTTTTTTAAGTTTACTTCACAATATTTTTTTATTTTCATCTAACAAGTTATTTGCACATTTGTGTGCATGCATGCTTCTTATTTTTACAGACCATGTCTTCCCATTCCAGAATGCCTATTTCTTTTATCGCAAGGATCTAGGGTCCTGTCTAATTTGATTATTGGCAGTGGGAATAGTAAGCAAATTTGGTCGGTACTCTGTCATAATTTGTTTTTTTTTTTAAATCTGTAAAGAATCCTTTCTAGGAACTCTATTTTCATTCATGTTAAAAATCGATATTTTGTTCAATTTAATCCTTGTGAAATGGCCAGTAATAATGACTTTTAAAAAGCAAGTTTTTTATCAAGCCTTTTAGCTAGGATGAAAGTGTAGTAGCTGTTTACTCTGATAGTGGTTTTTTTCAAAATGGAAGAAGACTGGGGTAATTTATATTTTTGTTCATAATCAATCAAGTGAAATATTTTCTAGAAGAAGTCTTTTTTTTTTCTCCACATTTGTGTCTAAATTTGGCCTTGTGTATCGACCAATAAATAAGACATACAGATTTGTTTTTCACAAAAAAGAATTAAATCAGATAATAACATTTTTAATAAACATTTTTTTTTAATCCAAATATGTGATACCATTGTGAAAATGACATAAATTCACAAGAAAACTGTTGTGTATTAGCTGTATTCCCATGAATCACTCCACAACACAAGTATAAAATATCTCAAACAAATCAGTTTTTTTTTCCTGTAAAAGTAATTTTAGGATATGTATTTCAAAACAATTGAACCAAACTGGCTGAGAGCAACAGCAATGGTGGTAATGCTAATATCAAAACTCTTACTTTCTATTAAAAAAAAAAAATGCTTGAAGTAACAGTGTATGTCACTTCCACATTTATTGTCCACGATAAAAAATCTAAACTTGCAATATCATTGTCAAAATGTAATAAGACAAATTCTGAGAATTCTTGTAAAATAATGTTAACTTCATTCTCGTTGTGACAAGAAATTCATTTTTCCAATTTGGGTATATAATACTTACAATTTTTTTTTATATTAAAATAATTTAACTTCTACTTCAAAATGAACAACAGAAATTTGTTGACAACAGCAGCGGAAGGTAATGGTGGTTAATGATGTAAACTGGCAACCTGGGAGATATACACGAGACTGGGGACCGCTTGTGAATTTCATACTCCCATGAAACTTCCTCCTTCAGAGAAAGCCAGTTAAACCCAAATAGGGTTAGTTCCGTTTCACACACACACACACACACACAATCTGAGAGTTGGATTTCATTTCATTCCATCAAAACACTTTCATTTATGGATGTCGGCAATCTTCATGTGGTCTTTGCCATAAGTACCCGATGTTTTTCTAGGAAGAATTCCAACTAGAAAGATATTGGGGGAAATGAATGCCAATAATACGAAAAGCATGATGCTCAACAACAACTTTAACAATGACTGATGACAACAGCAAATGTCTGTCTTTTTACACAAACCAAAGTTAAACACAATAATAATAATAATAATAACATGACTTGCACATTTGCTTCATTTATTATTAATTGTTACTTTTTGAATCAAAATATAAGAAGAAACAGATTTCAATAATCACCGGAAAACAAATGCGTTTCATCCTGCTCACATAAGTGTAAGATATTTCAATGAAATCCAATTTATTTTTTTCATTAAATAAACTTTCAAAACAACTGTAAAACAAATTTTGTATAATAAACACAATTTCAGTCAAGAAAAACATTTTTGTGTATATCAAATATGAATCACTATAAAAACAGTGAACCTGCAAACACATTGATACAAATAATAACTGCAAGATGATTTGTTTTTTCGATTTACACATTTAATAATTTTCCTTTCATATAATATTGATATTTATTGAAATCTGAATTCAAAGAAAAGTAAGATGTGTTGGGTTTATTTTAGTCGTGTTATAAATAAAATGTTAACTTTATTTTCATTTTTTTTCAAGTCCTTAATCAGCTGATCATGGATGCCTGGTACATAGAGCTCCTAAAGTGAAAAATATGAAGACCATTTCTTATCACCCATGACAAAAATATTAGTATAAATAATTTGGGAGATTATGTCTGGTTTCAATTAGAATAAAATACCAAAAGTGTTTTCCTTTTATTGCAAACACAAGATTGGTGCTGTTTATTACAGTTTTAAAGGTTAATTAATAGTTAATTTTTATTTGTACGTTTGCATAGTATTTGTGTTTTACATTTGTTTTTTTTTTCTTTTTGCAAACTGAAGCATTTTTTGCCATTAGATACAGTAGAAAGACACCTCCATAATTTACATCTAAAAAAATCAATGTTTCTTATAAAAATCGATATGTTAACTGAGCCTTCAAATAAGTTTCAATAAGGGTTAAACTTTTTAAAGAATCTAAAGAGACCATTAATATTACACTTTGATTACATCTGGGGTCGCTAGGGCAATTATCAGTTAGGTCCATATAATAATTTAAATATATTGTAACAAAGAAAGAAAATTCATTTAAAAAAAATAGATTTTCTTTGTTTCATAAAGAAAAAAAATTAGACAAATAATTTCTCAGTAAAGAATATTTAAAAATGGTTTAAATCTTTAATTATCTTTATTTATTTTTTAAGATAAAATAATTCAAATTGATTTGGATTTGTTCAACATTTACTATTTGAGAAACAGTTTTGCTGTTGTTGTTGCTTTTAATAACAACATTGTGCTAACTGTTTGTTTTTTTTTTTACTTGACATCATATCATAAATGTTATTTTGAACTTTTCTATAAAAGCAAAAATTGCAAACATAACTGTTTTAAATCATTTTATCTTATAAAAATTCCCGACCGGTAATATACCTCCACACGGGCAACAATAGATGGATCCATTATTTTTTAATAACATTTTTTTTTTAAATAACATAAAACATTTGATTCTTTTGATATGCCAGGAATGCATGAGAAACAGCATGTTTTTCTTTGGTTTAGGAGCAACGATCACCATTGAAATAAAATTTAATAACAAAAGTCAAACTTGTTGAATCAAACTTGTTGAATGCAGCACATCAACGATTTATATTTTTGTCCTTCACAAGATTCCAAGTTAAAATTGAGCATTTTTATCACTGTGTAAATGACTTATTTAACATGGTTATTGGTTACAGAGAAAAAACTCAGGAAATTTCAAAAGAGACAGTGAATGTCCCTTTATAAAGTAAGAAAATGACAAAAACAGAGCAGAAAATGCATTCAGTAAGTCTTCGAAAATTTGTAGCACAATTTTTTACATTTAGTTCGAACACCATTTCTTACAAAAAGTTGAAAATTCCATTTTACAAATGAATTGAAACATTCATGTCGAGAACATAATTACACACATTCATGTTGAGGACATAATTACACACAGAAACACATTTATTTACATGTATAGACAGGAAAATTTAAAACCAAAATTTATAGAATTTCGAAAAACAAATCAGAAATGTGTAAATGAGCAAAAGCACAATTCTCGAAAACAACTTAATGTATGAATCGAGTGAAGTTGGTTATTAATCAAATTGCGTATTGCAATCATGAAGAGTTGGCAGTGCATTATCGATTGTGTTGTTTATCTACTTTACTGTTATTTTTAGCCAGTGTTACATTTGAATTCATCTCATGCTAATTTATGAAATGTTAAAAGTCAAGTATGATGGTTCACTTGTGCACCTAAATAAAAAGAAAAGATGCATTTTCTCATGCATCCCTGTTTTATCAAAAAAGCAGAGTTCTCTTGCAAAATCCCTTGACTTTATGTGTGATGAGTTTTTCTTTGGCTGATAAAATCAGGTGATTCTGGGGAAGATACAAGTTTTAATCGTTAAAACTTTCATCATTTTCCTTGTCGCTTGGTTTCCTCTCCTCGTCTTCTGAATCAGTTTCCTGGTCAGAATCCGATTCACCACTTGTCTCATTTGAATCGACCCAATCGTTGCTTTCTTCATCGTCTTCAGCAAACTCAACTTGACTGCTACCTTCAACGTGTTTCTCAGAATCTAATCTTTCATGGTCAAAATGTTCAAAATTCTTCTCCAAATTCTTTTCCTCAATTTCTTCGTTTTCATGTTTCTCTTCATCTTCATCTTCTTGTTTACTCTTTTTCTCTATTGCTTCAGCGTTTTCAATATGTTCAGCTTCCCCCATTCCTACTTTGACGTTTTTCTTTTTTTCAGTTTCTTGTTTTGCTTTTATTCCTCCCACTTTACCTTCAACAGATTTTACTTCTTCTTCTTCTTCTTCTTCTTCTTCTTCCAAAACCTCCTCTCCCTCTTCATCATTTTCTTCAATGAGGACTTGTTTTTCTCCTTCCTTGTCTGCTTTTACTTCAACTCTTTCCAATTTCTCTTTTTCCTCATTTTTCATTACAAAGTCCTTTGCTCTCCCTTCCACAATTTCAATAAAACTTTCTTTGTCTTCTTCTTCTTCTTCTTCTTCTTCTTCTTCTTCTTCTTCTTCTTCTTCTTCTACATTCTTATTTCCTCCATTGCCCATTTCAATCTCTTCGGTTTCAAACTTAACTTCTTCCACATATTCTTCTCTGTCTTCACTATTTCCTGACGTTGGCTTCATCGACCATGGTGCTTTTTTGAATTCCTCTCGACTGATTTCACCATCGGCTGCAAAGAAATAAAAAAGAAAACATGGCCATGACATAAAGATGCATCCAGTGTGAAAATGGAATGAAAAATATCACTTAAAAAAAAAGCATTGAATTCAACTCAATACAACGAATAATATTTGCTTATCTGCTATTAAAGATTCTTTTTTAAATCCTTTATTCCTATGTAATTTTATACACTAATTAACATGTAATCTATCTATCTGTTCTATACTCGTATAAATTCGTTTTTTTGTGTGTGTGTGTGTATTGATATTCATATTAAAAACCCTTTCTCTATTTTATTTAAAAAGAAAATACAACTTTCTTATATATAGGTGGTAGAATTGCATTCACTAGTAAAAGATCTAGCTCATTTGCATATTCTTTTAAACATTCATTTTAATTAATTCCCTGTTAGTTTCTTCGGTTTACTTATGGGATGATCATCTTTATTTAACTATTATGTGTAATTATATTCATGCAGATATTCTACATGATTTATGCTTGCATAATATTTGCATAAAAAGTTTATAGTTAACATAAAACTGTTTCCATATATATTTATGTATGCTCTATATATAAGGAATTTGATTCCATGCGAAACTTTATATTTGGTTTTTAGCCCGGAAAAATCGGTGCAAAAGTGTAAAAAGTTTTAAAAAATGAAATTTGCCAGGTGAAGGGCAAACGCCAGCATTACGAATGCATAACGTAGTAGCTATTGGTTCATGTTTTAATTTTTAGCCTTGCAGTAAACACGTCTTTATAGACCAGTAATTGACGGCAGAGGCAAAAAATAAATCGTGAGCTGAACGTTTTGGTTTCGATTCTTGGTGGTGGGGCACAAGTCTTTTTTTTTTTACTTTTTAAATCATTACTATACATTGCGTCCAATATAATCTATCTATCTACATATATATATATATATATAAAAGTGAACGTGTCTGTGTACATTTCCTTACGCAATAACTCTGTCAACTTTCAGTTTACAGACTCAAAATTTGATATACAGGGTATTGAGATTTGGGAAAATCTTTGTAATCCGTTTTCGGCCAGAAATTTTGCTGTTATGGGGTCAAAGTTCAACGATTTGGCCTTTCAGAACTCTACTAAACTGTTCCGCCAATTTTGGGTCTAAACACTTGAAATTTTAGGTGTAGATTACTCGGATGTGGGTCAAACATTTTAATTAATTTGAGTCCAAAACAATAAATGTAAAAGAGGTCAAAATTAGAGTGAAAGTTAAAAAAAAAATTTATGTCTTTTCTGTATGGAATTTAAGGAAGCCTATTATATAGAAAGGCATTACCGTACATATTCACACTTTATAATATGCACATAAAGTTATGAACAGTACATAGGGCCCGAGCAAAACCGGGCGGAACTGCTAGTAGTTCTTAAAATAGTATTATACTTTTTATTATTGATAATTTATTTATTTATATTATTTTTATTTATATTTTTTATTTATTTATATATATTATATTATTTTTTATTTATATTTTTTATTTATTTATATATATTATTTATTTATATTTTTTATTTATTTATATTATTTTTTTATTTATATTTTTTATTTATTTATATATATATTATTTTTTATTTATATTTTTTATTTATTTATATATATTATATTATTTTTTATTTATATTTTTTATTTATTTATATATATTATATTATTTTTTTATTTATATTTTTTATTTACTAGCATTTCAGCCCGGCGTTGCCCGGGTGTTTGGATGTGTATGTTGAGCAAAAAAAAAAAGTGGTAGTAGGAAGGCAGGCTCGAACCCGTACCGCAAAGAAGGAAAAGAATGGGAAAAACAAGTGACGTCTTTGCTGTTACGACCACCGCCAAACCAAAAGTGACATAGATTTAAATTAAGGCTAGACAATCGAAAAGAGGGGATGACTTTCGAAAATATCGGCAAAAAAGCGACCTCTCCCTGTTGAAAAGTGCCCAGTTGAGAGTGAAGAAATTAATGCTTTCAGCAAATTTTTTGGTATTTGTCGTCAGAACGGTCGAGTTTCAAAAATATTCTGATCTTGAGAAAATCCGTCGCCTCTGTTGATAGTTTTAGTCAGACATGCAAACATACATACATACATTTATATATTGTAACTCAAATTTTCGACCCAAACCGATTAAAAAGCTTGCTGAATACCCTTTATGTAAAATTTCAAATGTTTAGACCAGAAATTGTCTGAGTAATTTGGAAGAGACGTAGAGGTCAAATTTAAAAAAAATTTTGACCCCTATTATGACCCCTTAACATTTATTGTTTTCGGCTCAAATCAAATTATTAAGTTATCCATGTCAAAGGAACCTATACCTAAAATTTCCAGTATTTAGACCCAAAATTGGCGTAGGAGTTTGGTACAGTTCTGAAAGGCCAAATCGTTGAACTTTGACCCCTTAACAGCCAAATTTCTGGCCGAAAACGGATTACAAAGATTTTCCCAAATCTCAGTACCCTGTATATCAAATTTCGAGTTTGTAGACTTAAAATTGACAGAGTTATTGCGAAGAGAAATGTGCACACACAGGCATACAGACAGACACTTTCACTTTTATAGATATATAGATTTAGGTAAAATAGTAATTAGATTCTGTCTAAATTTCTTATTTTCCACTAGAGAGACATGGACTTAACAGCTGTCCTATTTTTAAATCCCTGAAACAGTTACATGGTAAACAGTTGATGATCCCCCTTTTCTATTTAAAAATTTAAGTTAAAGTGCTTTTTTGTCTTTTCATCGTTATATAGTGGCATTCCCTTGTAAAAATATGGATTTTCAAGTGGAAATACAGCTTATGAAAGTCTCTGATATGTTCAATGGAGTTGTTATTCTTATGAATTTAAACTGAATTTTTTTATTTAATTTACCCAAAGCTTCTTCAGACTATATATATATATATATATATATATATATACAGTGATGATCATATTTATTAGCACGGTAAAATAAAAGTTAAATTTTGTCTAATAAATTCTAAAAAAGGGATTAAATTAAAGAAAATAACAAAGTATATTATGTATTTTTAACTGGCCTTTCCGATGCAGCAATCGGATTTTAGAAAAAATAAATAACAAAGGAACAACAAACATAATTGCAAAAAACCCTTGTTCAAAATTATTGGCACGATTTATTTAATAATCAATTGTATAGCCTTTGGCCTTGATTACCTTCCTCAGTCGCTTTTCATAGTTTACAACCAAGTTGTTGCACTCTTCAGTAGGAATTTTAGCCCACTCTTCCTGACAATAATCCTCCAATTGAATAAGATTCTTAGGCTTCCTTTGCATTACCCTCAATTTTAATGTTCTCCATAAATTTTCAATTGGATTAAGGTCTGGGCTTTGTGATGGCCACTCCAAAACATTAATATGATTGTCCTCAAACCATTTCTTAGTCAGTTTAGCCGAATGCTTTGGGTCATTATCTTGCATGAACCACCAACGACGACCAAGTGAGAGCTCTTTAGCAGAGTCTTTCAGGTTTTCATCCAATATTTTAACATAATCTTCCTTTTTTATGCTACCTGTGACCTTAACAAGTCGCCCTGGTCCAGAGGCAGCAAAGGATCCCCAAAACATCAAACTGCCTCCACCGTGCTTCACTGTGGGTATGGTGTTCTTAGGCAGGAAAGCTTCGCCAGATTTTCTGTAAATATAAGACACTTTATTATGGCCAAATAACTCTATTTTCGTTTCGTCAGTCCATAGAACACGTTTCCAGAATGCAACATCTTTATCAATATGACGTTTTGCAAAGGCTAGCCTTGCTTTCAGGTGCATAGGCTTCAATAAGGGAGTCTTTCTCGGACGACATGCTTTTAAACCAGCTCTCTTCAAAACTCTACCAACTGTATGTCGAGATACATTCACTCCAGAGCTGCTCTGTTCATCAACAATCTCCCCAACAGAGATCCTTGGGTTTTGTTTTACTTGTCGAACAATTTTCCGTTCATCTCTTGGGGAAAGAATCCTTTTTCTCCCTCTACCCTCTAAACTCATAACGTGGCCTTGCGATTTGAACTTGTTTATTATGGCTCTAACAGTGGATTTGGGAAGGTTTAGCTTCTTTGAAATCTTATCATAGCCCTCCCCATTGGTATGGCATGCTACAACAAGCTTCCTGACGTCTTCGCTGTGTTCCTTAGTTTTAACCATGGCGATTGAAAATTATAATTTAGTCACTTATAATAGTTTAAATAAATCGCTATCTAAAAATTATCTGAAAAAAATTATTCACTGAATTAGCGTTAAACAAGCATAATATGGCTATAAAAAAGTTCAGAAAGCACGTAAACCGGAAATTGATTGATATTATACTGATACTAAAAGAAAAACAAAGCCGTGCCAATAATTTTGAACAAGGGTTTTTTGCAATTATGTTTGTTGTTCCTTTGTTATTTATTTTTTCTAAAATCCGATTGCTGCATCGGAAAGGCCAGTTAAAAATACATAATATACTTTGTTATTTTCTTTAATTTAATCCCTTTTTTAGAATTTATTAGACAAAATTTAACTTTTATTTTACCGTGCCAATAAATATGATCATCACTGTATATATATATATATAGAGAGAGAGACTAGCATTTCAGCCCGGCGTTTCCAGGGTGTTTGGAGGTGTATGTTGAGCAAAAAAAAAAAAAAAAAATGGTAGTAGGAAGGCCGGCTCGAACTCGTACCGCAAAGGAGGAAAAGAACAGGTAAAACCTAACGTTTATGCTGTTACGACCACCGCCAAACCGAAAGCGACATTTTTTTAAATTAAGGCTAGACAATCTGAAGGAGAGGGTAACTTTCAAAAATATCGGTGAAAAAACTGTAGAAAAGTGCCTAGTTGAAGGGGAAGATGTTTTTAGCCAATTTTTCGATATTTGTTGTCTGAAAGGTTGAACTTTAAAACGATACTGATCTTGGTAAAATCCGTCGCCTCTATTGAAAGTTTAAGGCAAACATGCAAACAGACATACATTTATATATTGGTAACTAAAAATTTTCGACCCAAACTGATGAAAAAGCTTGCCCTATCTCTGAATACCCTTTATGTAAAATTTCAAATATTTAGACCAGAAATTGCCTGAGTAATTTGGAAGAGACCGCAGAGGTCAATTTTTTTTTTTTAACTTTGACCCCTATTATGACCTCTTAACATTTATTGTTTTGGGATCAAATCAAATTATTAAGTTAGATCCATGTCCAAGGAACCTATATCTAAAATTTCAAGTGCGTAGACCCAAAATTGTCGGAGGAGCTTGGTAGAGTTCTGAAAGGTCAAATTGTTGTTAATCGCCAAATTTCTGGCCGGAAACCGATCAAATCGATTTTCCCAAATCTCAGTAACCTGTATATCAAATTTCGAGTCTGTAGACTAAAAATTGACAGAGTTATTGCATAGGAAAATGTACACAGACACACACACACACACACACACACCCACAGACACGTTCACTTTTATATATATATATATATATATATATATATATATATATATATATATATATATATATATATATATATACTTTAAATAAATATATAAATCATTTTTTAAAAACTGTTAATATGTTAAAATAAAATCTATAGACTGTATAGGAATGTATTGTGCAAACAAAAGGTTTTGTTGCAATTATTTCGATGTTTTGTAAAGCTTATTTAACTGGACTAAAGTGAGTTATGATATAAGTCACTTACCATCTTTGTCCGCAGCTTGAAATGCACTTTTTGCATTACGCTCAGCCCCAGTAGTTCGAATCAGTTCGTTAAGACTGATATGACCATCGTGATCAATGCTGTCATATTTGGAAAATTGGTCCGGAATTAGAACTTGAATGAATTTGAACTTCTCTTTTGCAGGTTGGGCCATTAATAATTTCACTTTTGCAGGGTCTGTAATGGTTTCCACCTGTTTTAAAAATCCAAAAGAATGAACAAACTTCTAAAAATACGAATTCATTGTGGAACTATTTAACCGGATCTTAATGAGAAAGGGGGGGGAGTTTATAAGAACATGTAAAAAATTGAATTTACCCATTTTACAATGTCTGGACAACGTCTGCGTGAAGAGTTGACCAGTGGCCTTTAAGACAACTAATAGTCTTTAATATGACATTGTCCAGCGATTTTTGTTGTCTTGCTCTTAATTGGTCAAGAATCCTTTTTTCCCTGTTTGTATTTTTTGTTTGCTTTGGATCTACAAGCATTGTGGTGTGAATTTGAAA
>NC_136487.1:97171952-97276518 GCF_053919585.1 Euprymna scolopes
AAGAATAAACATGAAACTCACTTGAATGATGAATACTGAAAAGGCAAACAGATCTTTTTGGATGTGCGTTAATTTGTATTTCCTTGAATGATAATTAAGAAAAGCAGATAAAGTATTTTTATGTATACTATACGTTAATTTGCATGTGTGTTGTGTACTGAAATACATGCAAATACTTAATAAACAGCCCACGAAATATTAAAAAATAGTCCGTGAAAATATTTACAAGAATGTTTATTTCAAACAATAATCAAACAAATAAGAAAATGCCAACTTCTGGTATCAGTTGCTAAAACTCAACATTCCGTGCCGATAAATCCATCTTAACTATCCATAGATACTCGTTCTAATTCTTTTATTGCTTCCAAAATCTCTGTTGTCTGAAAACGCAACGATTTACACCTTTTCTTACCATCTTGGGTCCGGAAAGCTTTTAGCACAAGGGTGGAGCACGTGCTTCATCATTTCATTAACGTGACAAATAAATTGTACATACGTTGCTGATAGTCAAAGAAAGAAATGGATGTAACTGACGACCTTGCAGCATCATCAATTACCATGTTAAATCGATGATAGGTGCATGGCATGTATACAGCTTTTTTTATTGAGTCCCAAGAAACACGCCTGCATGCAATGATTTTCCTTGCCTGCTGGATCTGCTATTATACCCTTGGCCACGACAATCTTCTATGGCCATACTTGGAAATGTTGTCATAAAAGCTTTTTCCGGTTGTACATCAAGAAACTCAACAAAGTATTCAAAAATTCCTGCTCCACACCACAAATTCAACTACCTGGAGAACAATATTTAGTTTCTCTTTGTGTGCAATCTAGTTCTATGCTTTAATATTTTGGTACAAGAAGTTTGGAAATTATTTGGTTCCGTTTGGACTTGGCAAGCAGATCGATAATTCGTTCTGAATGCTGTTGCTGAGATAATGATCACTCAGTTCATGGCTCTTAGTGCATCTGAGATGTTTAGACTAGGCAAGATAAATTTTTACTCTTAGTAATGCTTTTCTAAGAAAATTTCCATTTCTGGTGTCACCAAGCTTCTTTTTTTTGTGCCATGGAAGACTAAATTTCTATCAGCCAAAAATTGGATGATATTAATCAAATGAAATAAAACTGCCTTCCAGTATTTTTGCTCTTTCTGAATCAATTTATTTGATTGTAACTTTTTATCATATGACACCATCATGCACTCCTTATGATGAGGTGATTGTTTATGTGTTTAAAGAGTTTTTCACAGACGGATTTACTGGTCACCAAATCCTAGAAAAGAAGACACTTGCCCCCCCCCTCCCGCCATCTTTTACTTTCACTACTGAAACAAAAAAACACAGGCAAAAGAGAAAACTCGGACAGACTTTGAGGAGACAAACCCAGAACGGTAAACATTTTCGATATTTTAGTGTTAAATGATTGTTCTTTTATGAAAATTTCCATGATGGTTTTTCTGATTTAATGGGAAATCATAATCCGTCAGTTGAACTGAATCCTAAGTAATTTATTTCGCTCCTAATGAAACTATCGCTAGCCATCGCATCCCCATTATGTTACCTAGCATTTTCTTCACTTTTCTAGGCTTTGCAATGCCATGAATAAAGAGTCCCCACTTACCCAACACACCTTATTAATGTGTACCCCTGTTGAATAAATGAATAAATCTATATATGTTAATATATAGTGCTTATACTTTCATTTTCCTTTCTTGTTTACTTATATATATATATATATATATATATATATATATATATATATATATATATATATATATATATATATATATATATATATATATATTGTTTCAGTTTTCAATGTCACTGATGAATTTACAATGACTCTTTCCAACCTCTTATGGTTGATTCGGCGTAATGAAACCAATGGTACGACTTTGAAATATGTATATATAGTGTCGTAATAAATATTATATATATATATATATATATATATATATATATATATATATATTGTTACAAACAGCCACCTCGGCATCAAATACTGTTTTATTATTCTGTCAGTAGTAAAGAGTAGGTGTTTGATTGGCATGTTCTGACTGAACGAGAATCCACCAAAACCCAGTATTAAAATCAGTCTGGAGAGATTCTCTTTCCTTGTCCGAGGACGGAGAGAGTGACATGTGACGGCGGAACAGTTACTACACTGCGATCCGATCTCGGAAGCAGAGAAAAAAAAACTACGGATTTCATCACCCACGGAGAGAGAGAGAGAGAGAGAGAGAGAGAGAGGAAAAGAGAAACAGAGAACGAGGGAGTTGAAAAACGTTCGATCGACGTTAGCACCTTCCAACTCCTCCAATATGAAGGCAAGTGATAGGTCGTCCTAGGTCAGCGGCCAGCGCACGTGGTGACCTCGTTTTCCTAAGAGGCAGAATAAGGAAAGAACAGGATTTCATCAATTCTATTTTTAGAATCGAGGGGCGAAACAAATAAAGGAAAAAATAATAATTCTCTCGTGCGGGAAGTTCGACCATAAATGCTGATCGTGCAAAACGTGTTTTCTGGACAACCAAAGATGTCACATTTCCGAAGTTGGCAAAGACGGAGTAAAAAAAAGATATCTAAATTAATCCCTCGATAAAGCTATTTTGGATAACCCAAAACGGACGCCGACAGGCATGTTTAAAAAGAAAAGAAACAAATCGAAAAATCTGCAAAGTCATCGTTTGGAACTCCCACGCGGAACTGGAATGTGTCGCACGGCGTCGAAAGACTGAATTTGGTGATTGAAACTTTCTTCCATCACAAGAGAATTTATTTGGATTAACTGTTGCAATTGCAAATTGTCAAAAGAAAAGAATTGAACTGTAAGTGCAAAAAAAAAAAAAAAAAAAAAACTTTACTTTCTTTCTCTGTCGAGCTGGAGATCGGACTTTTCCTCGTGTGGACGGGTTGCTCCCGCTTACCTTTTGTCTTTCTGTTATAGGATTCTCTTTCAGTTAGTATGTTAAAAATATTCCCCAATCCCATTAGTTTTGAATATATTTGTTTTTGTTAAATCTTTCTTTCCCCTTATCATTAATAAATTTAGTTTTATATGATTTGAAAGTGTTTGTTTCGTTATCTCTTGCAAATTTTATTGTGTTCGCTTTTTGTGTTTATTTTGTATCCGCCTGTTTCACAGAAAATAATTGTTGTTTTATTTGTTTCAAACCTTTTTTGTATAAAAAAGGAAAAATTGAACCCAATCTGGGACCTATGAACATACCCCTAATGCAGAAGATTTGTCTGCCTATGATAAGCGTTTGCTATCCATAAATGCCCATCCATATCCCTGTGTTTACATTTTATTGCATTTTATTGTTATATTTAAATATTGCCCCGCCCGTATGTAATAATATATATATATATATATATATATATATATATATATATATATATATATATATATATATATATATATATATATATATATATATATTAGCAGGGAGACCCGACTTGCGCGGGAATGAATGATGATCAACGAATGTTTCACACTCCCATATTTTTTAATTGTCAATGAAATCAGTGAAATCGCACATTTTCCAATCAAATCGATTGCTTGCTCTAATTAGGGACCCATCGCGGTGCACCGGGCAGAAGCTTCACATGCCTCCCTGCGATGTCTTACTTTAAAAATACATTGTAGCCTACAGTGCACTGTGCAGACTGCAGAACCTACTGTTGATTTTATAACATTATTTTTTATATATAATGGCTTGAATTAAAGTTTAAAATACTAAAGTCGAGCATCATCATTCATTTCGAGCGCACCCTTGCCATATTAAATAACCTACTGTGGATTTTATATGCCGGGCCTTTCTACTTGTGCGGCGATAATGGCTTGAATTTAAGTTTAAAATGAAAAAGTCAAGTGTCATGGTTCAATTCTGCTTTAAACAGCAACATTTATTTCGAATATCAAAGAACATACTGATGATTTTATATGCCGAACCTTTCAGCTTGTGTGGCAATAGAACTTCTCAAATGCATTTATGATGTTATGCTGTATAAGGTGTTAATTTTGGGAAAATCGTTTGTTCCTTCTTTCTTCGGATTTTTAAAGATTATTAATGAGTACTACTTATTGAAGATATTTCGATACAAAACCTATCTAAGAACAATGCCAAATAAATAAAGTGCATTTATATGAAATTCATAAAAATCTGCCCACCCGTTGTAGAGTCGATACGGAACTCTCTCTCTCTCTCTCTCTCTCTCTCTCTCTCTCTCTCTCTCTCTCTCTCTCTCTCTCACACACACACACACACACACACACAGGCAGAGTTTCTTTAATATATATATATATATATATATATATATATATATATATATATATATATATATATTGCGGGGTACAAAATTTTATGTAAAGACCAAATTTAAACTTGTTCGAAAACATTCTTTATTTTAGATTGTGAAATTAAAAAATAAAAATGAATGTGTCAACTGACCGGTTTCGAGGCTCGCTCAACAGAGCTAAAATCGATCTTAATTAGGTTTTAAAAAGGAAAGGGGGGGGACAATGAATCGGAGATGAAAAAGTATATGTATGAATATGTATAAAAAAAAGGGAGGGGGTAATTATTAAATAGAAACTAGATTAAGTCCTAAGAGATTCTCTTTTTGTTTGCAAAGAGAAGGTCTCAGAGTCTTAATATATATAGTTTCTAGAATTTTGAGATGGTAAAGAGAGTGCGACTTGCTAAGGATGGAAAAAAAGTCCGCACTAAAATTCGAAGCGAAAATACGATTATTTATAAGGTGCTCTCCTATAGATGAGCCATGGGTATTGTTCAAAACGTCCGAAGGTAGGTAATTTCCATTTCGAATTTTGGATGGAACATGTTGTTTTACCCTATTATTTAATTTTTGAGACGTTCGCCCAACATAGCGCACACCGCAGCTACATTTAAATAAATAAATAATAGAATTGTTATGGGGTGGAAGACCGTCTTTCAAATTGAAGACAAAATGGGTTTACAAGAAAAAACAACACGGGTATTTGATGCAAAGTAACATTGTTGTACGACAGAAGAAATTTGATTGGCAAATCTTTCACTAATATTACCTAGCTAAGGTAGGCGTAGGTAGATAGGGCATTTGTCGACAGATGCCTGTTTAATTTTATTGAAATTAGAAATTTTATTTCTAATTGTAGATTCCACGATTTGCAATGGAAAACCATTATTGCAAAGAGTCTTGGTAATAAATTTGACTTCATCATTTAATTTGTTCTCTGAACATATCATACAAGCTCTATGGATAAGGGTGTTGATAAGATTATATTTTTGTTTATGGGGCAAAAAGAGTCCCAACGTGTGTAAAGACCAGTGAATGTAGGTTCATGGTAGATGGAAGTCAAGAAAACGGAAGGTGTTTTACAAACCAGTACATCTAGAAAAGGAAGGGAAGAATTACTTTCCTTTTCTATAGTAAATTTTAGAACTGGGTGAATATTATTAAGGGATGCAAAAAAGGTATCTGCTTCCGTTTCATTGTTGAACAGACAAAAAGTGTCGTCAACATAACAAAAATAAATAGCTGGTTTTTGAAAGCCAGATAAAAGACTCTTTTCGTATATATATATATATATATATATATATATATATATATATATATATATATATATATATATATATATATATAAAATGAGTTAAGAAATTCCAACGAGAGAAAGATGTGTATTTAAATAAGGGGGTGGTCACCAACAATGTGTATTTTTTAACATTATTTTATTATTTCGTTATTATGTTTAGATCATTGTAATAATGTTTTTAAATCATTGAAACTGTTTTTAAAGCGTTTCAGACGTTCTGTGAAGCGTCCTCTTCAGAAAGTATTTAAAATGATTAGAATATATTCAAGACGTATTAAAAATGAAAAGAACGTTTTCGTAGTTAATTTGAAATGTTCTAAGAGGTGGAAATATGTGTACACAATTCTACTTTTCATTCGTATGTCCAATTTTTATTACTGGTTTATTGGGCTGGACTGATGCTTTATGTTTCTCTCTCTCTCTCTCCCCCCTCTCTCTCTCTCTCTCTCTCTCTCTCTCTCTCTCTCTCTCTGCTTATGTTTCTATTTATCTTTCTTGTTTTTTCTCATTTTTCCCCCTTTTTTACTCTTACTTGAGTGGAGGTGAGGGGCCGTTGGTACTTGGTCAACTGGGTGCATAGGGTAGGATGTGTGTGTGTGTGTGTGTGTGTGTGTGTGTGTGTGTGTGTGTGTGTGTGTGTGAGTGTTTTCTTTCATTGGTTTGAAGAATGTATGTTCTGTTTTATAGTATTATAAAGTTATTTGCTTCCCTGGGAAGGTAACTGTGATTCAAGGTCGTTATTTATGCGTGTGTGGTATGAGGGGGGGGCAGCTCCTCTGAAGTAAGGGTAGAGGTGTTTTCATTCAATTTTGATATTTATTTTTTGGGTTCTTAGATTTTAATATTGTGAGTTTTCGTTGCAGTCTTAGACTGTTCGGGTATTCTTAATATTATGTTTGTTTAGGTAAAGAGGTGTATTAATAAATATATGTAGGGGATTTTTTTATGTTTCTATTTATTTGTGGGTATGGCCAGACCTAGAATCGGCTCTTAGTGTGGGGAAGATCTCGTTCCCCAGAGGAGAGGGGCCACTTGGAGGGGTATAAGTATGGGAGGAGGGATGATAGAATGGATGATAGTTATCTCAGTCATGAAGGATTTCTCCTCTACTGACTGAAGGGGGAGCGAGATGTTGGAACAGATATTACACTATGGTTCTAGGTGTTTCCTAGTGTTGTTGGTTTCGAGGTTAAGTAGAGTTGGTATTGTTCAATGTGTTGTATTAGAGACAGGAGTGTTATGTCTGTGTTGTATGCGTGTGTGTGTGTGTGTGTGTGTGTGTGTATGTGTGTGTTTCAATGTGTCGGTTCTGATTTATGTGTGGGTGTGTATATGTATGTGTACGTGCATGCGAGTGTGCCTTGCATTTCATGTTTTTGTGTGTTGATATTAAGCTCTGTTTAGTTCGGGAGTGAATCTTCTTATGAAATTTTTTTCCTGTGTAAGTAAATAAAAATAATTGTCTGTTTGGAAGATTGGCATTATTTTTAAGCTATTTCCATTGCATGTGTGTACATGTTTTGTAACATAGAAGTGTCTGTTATCTGCAAGTTTGATGTTGCTCTTATGTAAGGCCACTCTATTGCTGAAAGTTTTGGTGGCGCCTATGTAGGATTTGTTTCATGCTGTGCATCTTAGTGCATAAACTACATGTCTGGAGGTGCAATTTAGATCCTTTTTTATTTTGAACGTTTGTGTTGAGTTTTTGAATGTGTATGTGTTTCCTTCTATTATTATGTCACATACTCCACATCGTAGTTTGTTGCATTTTGTAACCCCTTTTGTAGTGTGCGGAACGAGTTTTGAGGAAGTTAGGATGTGTTTAAGGTTTTTGGGTTGGCGTTTGCTTTTTATTATTTTTGTTGTTTTAAGTATGTTATTTAGTTTGTCGTTCTGATTGAGGAGGATAAGGTTTTTTTGTTATCTGTGTAAATAGTTCTGGCTTATTTGTGTTATGTGTGGAGACCTACGCTAAAATTTGTTCTTTGTTGTGTTCTTTTGGGATTCTTAGTTGGTCTATTGGAATCTTTTCAGCCAGTTCAATACCTTTCTGTATTAGTGGTAGTGGATATCCTCTTTTCCGCAGGGTTATTTGTAGTTCATTCAGTCTAGTCGAACGGAGGTGTCTGTCTGTTACTTGCAGACTCTACGTGCTAGGGAGTAGAGTATTGATTTTAGGCAAATAAATAGAAACATTAAAAAATCCCCTACGTATATTTATTAATACACCTCTTTACCTAAACAAACATAATATTAAGAAAACACACACACACACACACATCCTACCCTACGCACCCAGTTGACCAACGGCCCCTCACCCCCACTAAAGTAAGAGTAAAAAAAGGGGGAAAAATGAGAAAAAAAAAACAAAGAAAGATAAACAAAAACACAAGCAGAGAGAGAGAGAGAGAGAGAGGGGGGAAGAGAAACATAAAACATCAGTCCAGCCCAATAAACCAGTAATAAAAATTGGACATACGAATGAAAAGTATGATAGTGTACACATGTTTCCACCTCTTGGAACATTTCAAATAAACTACGAAAATGTTCTTTTCATTTTTAACACGAAATAATAAAATAATATTAAAAAATACACATTGTTGGTGACCACCCCCTTATATATATATATATATATATATATATATATATATATATATATATATATATATATATATATATATATATATATAGGAGCTGGTTGCTGGGTAATAGATATATATTTCAACATGTAAGTATGATAATAATTTTCCAGTTAATTCTAATAATTATTTTGTGGAGTCTGCTGGAGCTCTAAGCACAGCCCTGGTTATTTCCACTAATAAAGATCCAATATTAACGGACACACCTCGGCTTTGTTCGTTTTCAAAATAAGTTTAATCTAAAAGTTTTCTAAACTAAAAGTATCACATTCATTTTCGTTTTAACATTTTAAAAATTCTAGGCGTAAACTGGTTTGTCTGCTGCGGCATTGCTGGATACTTGCTGCTTTACTAATGCAAAACACTCCCCTCTGGGCTTTCGTTTATAAAATAGGCCACGCCTAAATAGTCGTGCTTTCAGCATCTTGTTTGTTTGTTGAATAAAACATAAGATTTTCCGGTCATTATTTTGATTATAACTCTTTCAAAAATTACAGACAACATCCTCAGCATATTCGATACATTCGTCAGTTTTTTGTAACTGCTGTAAAGCATGAATATGCAAGGGTTCTTTAATTTCTTGTCGAATATTGATCATCATCCTATAAGCATCATTTGAATGCACTGAATACAAGAGGTCATCAATAAACTCGAAAGATTACACGACAAACCTAAAATGAAGTGTATACTAGACATATTCTATGTGACTAATAAAAAGCGGAAGAAATATTGTGCGAAAAAAAGTGAGGACTATAACTACAAGACAGTGAGTATTGAACAATATTCAAAGCGAATCAATATGAGATGGCTTCATAATTGGAATTAAATTGATAGATATTCGTCGATGACTACTTAAGAATGTAAGCAACAATGCAAAGTCATTTTCTTTGCTGCTTCGTTTTACTCCATGCACCGATGTGGCATCGGCGATGTGCTACATAGGAAAATGATGCAGATGGATTTCTACTGAAGTTGTTTAACCTCATCAAAACATATTATTGATCTACGCATACAAAAACTCACTTCTATGGACGGGAATCTGAGATTTTTGACATCCACTCTCAGACAAGGTTCTGTTCTTTCGGACACACTGTTTGATTATGCCATTGATTGGATCACCCGCAATGCATTTGCCAAGTTTCCTGGTGTTTCGGTTGGCCGCCATTAATTCTGATTAATCTTAACTACGCTGATGACATAGCAATTCTCTGAGAAAACTTTTCTGGCATCCAATCAGCCATAGACAAGATGCACCACTTTTCACCTAAGAATGGTATGAAGGTAAATGTTACGAAAACAAAAAATATCTCCATAGGATTCCTACCCTCCGAAAAAAGCACAATCTTTTTCAATGGGGAAATCATAGAGGAGATCGATTGCATCAAATACCTGGGCCTAATGTTTGTTTTAGGGGTACGATAACATCGATATCCAAATTAACAATACCCGGCATGCTTTCAATCACCTACAATCCCGTCTGTGGTTTAATTCTTAGATCACGAACGTTCGGAATCCAAAGGAAAAAAAAAAAAAAAAAGGAGGAACAGGAGTATCCAGGTAGGGAATAATACTTAATTATTCAGATTAATTAAATACAATAGTGTTGAAGAACTTTTTTTTTCTTTAGCTTTTTCTCCCGTTCTGATGAAAAGCATTTAACTTTGAAAAGCCATGGCCTAAATAAGCTTCCTTCATTTCCCTTTCGCTTATTGTAATCACTCTCATTTTTATTGACATGATAATGTAATAAAGTTCTAATGTAACTTATATATAGAGAAATATTAAGAAATATTAAATAAAGGCTGGATGCTATACAGGGATGTCTTCACAGGAATAGATTTTTGCTATCACGTCTTAAATGTAGCTGAGGTAAAAAAAAAATAACATTCTGGGAAAAATAAAGGTTCTTAGGTGCAAGGCCAAAGTTTATATAGAATTAAATAGCTAAGAATGATGTCAGTTAGATGTGATGAATGATTCAAATCTAGCAAGCAAATCTGGATTCTAATATTCTACACTATAAACATATTTTTAGAAATAAAGACAATGGATTACTAGATAAGAAATTTAGATTTATAATAAGGGTTAAAAAAGATCAGCAATACTGTCTCAAAACTGGGAACACTTTTTTAGTCATATTAATGGCGAAATGGTTGATACCGTTTCCGGATAAATAAAATAGATTAACAAATAATTAACAATAGGAAAAAAATTTTTTTAAATTAGTAATTAAAGGATGGGGATTAATTGATACAGTTTTTGGACCAGTAAAACTTGAAGAATTATAGCTTATTAAATATTATTCTATTTATAGCCGATTTAAACCCCCCCCAAAAAAAAAATCCAAGATAACCCCCCAATTTCATTGAAGTAAAACGTACATGGAGTTAAAGATTAGTTTTACTGTTAGAATACTTATTAATGGGACATGTATTACTATCGAATAAGTATTTTAGAACTTAATTCATGAAGCGTTATTTTGTATTGAAGCCATGCATAACCTCAGCAAATTATGGTTTGTTGCCAAACGTAGGTTAAATCTATGGTAATAAAATTAGTATCATGGTTAAGATATGCTTTAAAAACTTATATTTTGAATAAATTAGCCTAGTTTTAATTGGATCCATTGAATTAATAAATAAATCATAAATGAATATAAGGAATTTACCAAACTAGATACACCGAACGGTCCTGGTTATTTAGCCTTTATCGTTCGGAATAATTATTAGAATTTTGGTAACTTATAACTTCAACTAATTCTTTAAAATTCCGGACTTACAGAATTATCTTCCTTCTACTTCTAAAATATCCGATAATCGTAAATCTTAATAGGAGAGAACGAAAGAAAATCAAAAAATTAAAAATCAAAAAATCAAAATCAAAAATAGATTGAGATCCTTAATTTTAAATGAAGGATGAAAATGAATTAAATATAAAGTAATGTTTAGACTTTATCTCCTTATTGAATAAGTTTTAAACTTGAACCTGTCCTAAATCGCATAAATAAGCTAGCAGATATGTTTGTAAATAAACAAAGCAAGTTCTTGATACGGAACTTACGTAGTTTCGTAACGATTTAACTTAGTTGATTAGTCCGGTTTAAAAAATCAAAAAATAAATATTTAAAAAAAAGTTTAATTAAATAAAGAAATATAGAAATCTAATTTAAGAAATCGATAAATGGTATTCATAAAACATATTTAATGGACATAGGTAATTAGTAGTAACATCGTTCGATATTTAATTTGAAATTCGTTTGTTTTTTTAAATAAAGATACGAAAATAGGTAGATATATAAATTTTAAAAAAATACTTTGCAAAGATACGACAGAGGTAAAGTGTTCCTGCTTGTTTTCTTTGTCTCATAAAGGAAATGTTTCTTTTCCATAATGTTTTATTGTTAAAGTGTTTTTTATTTAATAAGTCTGAAGAAAGGCTGTTCTTGTGAAAATTTTCAAACGACATAATGCTTGAATTTGTCCAAATGGTCTTGAAACAATTGTAACTAACAATGGAATACACTTTTTGTTGCTATCAACCCATTTCTTGAAGTCTTGGTTTTTGTTAAAACAGTATATGAATGCTCAATTATGAAATATGATAATTTTTAGCTTACGTTTTAAGTCATCTCTTTTTTGACAAAAATTTATATTCCAAAATTCATGATGTTGACCATCCTATAATTTATTCCTTTAAATAGATATAAATATATATGTATAAATGAACTGATTTAAAGGAATAAATTATAAAATGGTCAGCATTATGAATTTCGGAATATAAATTTTTGTCATTTATTCTATAATCTGTAATCACATTGAGTTTCTTATATAATGATGGATATATAATAAGAATATATATATATATATATATATATATATATATATATATATATATATATATATATATATATATATATATATATTAGCAGGCCGCCAGGTATTGCCCGGTCGTAAAATACGTTTAAATATATTTTGATTAATGCAGATTTAGTATTTATTATTATATTAGATTGCACCCAATATATAGTAATGATTTCAAACATTTTTTTTAAATACTTGTGCGCCACCACTGAAAATCGAAACCAAAATATTTAGCTTACGATTTACTTTTCCCTTTTAAGGTTAATGCCTGATCTATGAAGACGTGTTTGCTGCAAGGCTAAAAATTAAAATATGAATCAGTAGCTGTTACGTTACGCATGCATATTTGTAATACCGTGGTTCGACCTTCACCTGACAAATTCCTTTTTTTATTATTTTAACACTTTTGCACCGATTTTCCCCGGGCTAAGACACAAATATACAATTTTTGCATGGTTTCGAATATCGTATATATTAAGTTTCATATCTGTGGACCAAAAACTGACAAAGGAGTTTGATAGGCAAAATTATTTAAACAAATATATATACGCATGCATAAATATATATAGAAAGAGGTTTGTGTTTACCATAACCTTTTTATGCAAATATTACGCAAGTATAAATCATATAGAATATCTGCATGAATATAATTAATTACTAGAGCTATGACAACAATATTTTTTTCATAGTTTTGACTCCCGAGTATATATCTGACACAGTTAGACAAAGTAAATCAACCGAGAACCACATCACTCTATATAAAAACATATAAGATATCAACAGATACATACTCGAGAGTCAAAACAATGAAAAAATATGCTGTTGTTTTAGTCCCAATAATTACACGTAAACTAAATTAACTAAAGATGATCATCCCATAAGAAAACCAAAACCAAAAAAACTAATAGGGAATTAATTAAAATGAATGCTTAAAAGAATATGCAATTAACTAGATCTTTTTGCAGATGAATGCAATTCCACGACCATATATAACAAAGTTGCATTTTCTTTTTAAATAAATAGAAAAAAGGGTTTAATATGACTACCAATACACAAAAAACTGAAATTTATAATATATATATATATATATATATATATATATATATATATATCGACCAGATTTTCAGTGTTAGACTTAAATAACAATACATCTGACAATTCTATATATGATGTTGGCTAAACTTTTGCCACTACGTTATTGGATATTATTTTGTTCGCTGCAGTTTGTTTCTAATAATTCTTATGCTGTTAATGTGAAAGTGGAGACATTTTTTACACGTCAAAATGAAAGCGTCAGCTTCAGATTTTCATAAAAATATAGGTTCGATATTTCTCGCACTATCTCGACTATGTATTCAAAAGAAACATTCGGTTATTTCTCAACATAATTGTATTTTATAATACGAGTGTTCTTCCTAACCTCCGCTTACAGTTATCAGATGCTACGAGCAGTATTTTTCACTTCTGTATTTCTAAAGGAACAAGAAGAGCGGATCACCATCGCCATCTTGAAACCTTAAGTAAGTACACAGATTCGTATTTATTTACATAAATAAAACATTTATAAAATTTTTTTTTACTAATTTACTAATTGCAAAACAGTTTGTTTCATTTCCAATTCTACAACAACCTTTCCCATCGTGCAGTTAAACACCCACATTTCTTATTGTTTTCTTTTTCTAGTAATTATGATAGTTTTCTTGATTAAATGTATAAGGTTCTTGTTCTTTTTTGCGAACACTTATTATTTCAATACTAGCTAGATCCGTTAACCAGCGTTATCCGGTGGAAGCCCCCCCCCCTCCGTTTCGCAAAAAAGTAAACTATGGTTGTTGTTGGTGGCCACTGCCGTCCCTGAACAATTGTGAACACTGGCGGCCGTGGCCGAAATAAAACAATCTGACTTTCATTGGCGATTAGTGCTGGTTTGGAGCGATAACATGCAGGTACTGTTTGAATTAAAAGAAAAAAAAGCAATTAAAGAAATGCGTACATCAGTATGAATTAATAAAATTACAATAAATGGTCCATTAGAATAATAATGGAAAGTAAAAATGGAAGTTTTAGAAGTTAGGGATTCTCACTGTATATGAACTGTTTAGAATGATCGAAATCAGTGGTAGCAGTCCTAGCTATTTCCGTTTGCTGTTCAAGTTTTCCCCTTCTCTCAACTCTTCTACCAATAGTATTAAATAAAATTTCAGTTTTATTTCGTTTTTTATGCGTAAAACAAAACAATTACGTCTTTTTTGTTCACTTCACTTCTTTGAGTATTATCATGTTAAGGACGGTGTTTGGAATAGACATTCTAAACTCATCATGTTAAGAACGGCTTTCAGAATAGACACCACCACCTTCCCCGTCTTAAGAACGACGTTCGGAATAGACAGCTCTAGCATCTTCATATAAAGAATGGCGATCGGAGTAGACAACTCCTTTTTTGGAGGGTGGAAAAATAATTCCCCCAAATTTAATCGTGATAATCTTTGTCAGCATACTCACCCACAAATGCAAAAGAAGACGGAAATTGGGGGGGGGGGCAGTGTCGGTAGGATAGAAGTAGATTTGTTTAGCTCATGTGCGTACAAACCTTGCAGCCAGTGAATTACAGTGCATAATACAGGCCTTTATATCTCTATAAGTACTTGTCTCTGTAAAATTTGAATGAGATTTTCTACATGAGCATAGTCGAAAACCTAAATAGTTGACATTCGAAAGAAAATTGTGGACGTGGATTTAATGTACAAATTTACCCCCCCCCCCCAAGAAAAAGTTAATGTGCGCAATCTCGAGACTGGAACATGAAATAAAATTCTCCACAGAATTCAAAATTGGTGAAAACACAATTATACAACAAATGATTGTTTCTCTATGTAATGAAATTTACGTTAAAACTGTAGCGTAGGTAATCGGTGTAAGAACGAATTCTCGCGGCTGGAGATTTTGAACACTTCCTTACTGGCTTGTCCGATCAGAAGCCAGCTCTCAATCACGTGACCGAGTTTATAAACCGGCAACACACTTTCTCTCTTTCTTCCTAGATCTTGGACGGACAACAATTTCATGTGGAATGGACCTGTCCACCCCCACCTCCCAACTTGCCTCTTAGCACTCAACAGAACTCTCTCGGCCTTCAGGTACGAGGTTCGATTAAGACATGAATACAAACAAGCCAACATTGCTATCTCCACACGTGCTAATATATAATATTATAAATTATATAAAATTATATATATATAATGGTACCTTACCTGTGAATTCTACCTTCAAACTCCTCGGCCTAACATTTGTGAGCAATATAAACTGAAACAAATACATAGAGGACATTGCAAAGGCTGCTGCAAATAAGGTGAGGTCCCTCTATCGAGCTAGAAGACTACTCACACCTAAGAGTATCCTGTACCTCTACAAGGCCACCATTCGCCCATGTATGGAGTATTGTTGCCACATCTGGGCTGGTGCATCCTACCACTAGTTTCTTCCTCTTAGATAGGATTCAAAAAACAGTTGTCAATCTAATCGGTTCCACTTTATCAATTCTCCAGCCCCTGTCCCATCCCCGCAATGTTGTATCACTGTGCCTGTTTTGAAATATTTTAATGGAATCTGTTCTGATGAACTCGTTTCACTTGTACCCCTCGATGTACACATCCCTGACAAACCCGCTTAGCAATAAGATCTCACCCTTTCACTGTTGATGCCAGAAAGTTTTCTTTTCTAATAGTTTCTTCCTCGAACAGCTAGACTTTGGAATTCCCTTCCTGCTTCCTGCTTCCCTGGCTTTACTGATATACAGAAGTTTAAATGTAACATAAACAAATATCTTGTTAATCTTTCCTAGACATGACCCCAAATAGTAGCCCCTTACGTCCAAGTGACGATATGCTTTGTAAGGGGGTGAAAATGAAAAAAATATTTCGTGACGCATGTTTCTACTACTAACTTCTATCAGACAAATAATCCATCATGGCTACGGACCATAGCTTACACACACACACACACACACACACACACATACACACACACATCAACAGACCTATCTAATCTGTAATCTATATCTCCACACATGAACAATTTCCACGACTAACCTGTTTCCTTATTCTTACTAACGAAGATAATCAACAAATCTGTTTATTAAATGTTAGAATGAGACTTCTTGTAATCCTATTCTACACTCCTAAAATTCGTATTAGAATTGTCTGTAAGGACCTGTGGTGCAGTGGTTAGATTACTTGGAAAAATCAATTGTAAAAGTGATATTGCAAGTTCAATTCTCAGTGTGGGCGGTCGAAGAATACAATTGCGAATTACTTAGAACTCTATCCAGTCATGGCTGACGGAACAAGAGCATGGTACACCTGTGAAGTAAATAAACGGGCTTCGTTCGAAATTCCGTAGAAATTCCAGAGTTCGACAGAAATATCCCCGAGTTCGACAAGAAACACCTGAATATGGTCGGAGGTTACATCGACCGAAACGTTGTGAAAATGACACTCAAGATGAGAAAAATAGTCTGATGAATCCAAATAATACTAATAAAATATTTCTTTTCGAGTTCCATTTGCTGATTTTGCAATAATAGTGTGATTCAAATGAAGAGTTGAGAGTTTTTGTTTTCTGTGTCGTTTGCAAGTTTTGGATCTTGAAGTAGTATTTTCTTGGTTCCAAGCTCTTTACATCAAGTGGCTTTATGCCTTGTCTGAAGAATTTTCCATGAAAAATAAATAAATAAATACTACCGGGAAACATAATCTAGTATTAAAGTACGGAATCTGGACGTTTGTTTTTGGCGGAAGCTTAAAATGTGGTAAAATATACGAGAAAAAGTTATATTGATTTCTGTATAATCAACAGATTGAATGCATGGAAGTTAAACTGATAAAAATATTATACTGCCATTAAAACTGATAGAAATATTATACTGCCATTAAAACTGATAAAAATATTATACTGCCATTAAAACTGATAGAAATATTATACTGCCATTAAAACTGATAAAATTATTATACTGCCATTAAAACTGATAGAAATATTATACTGCCATTAAAACTGATAAAAATATTATACTGCCATTAAAACTGATAGAAATATTATACTGCCATTAAAACTGATAAAAATATTATACTGCCATTAAAACTGATAGAAATATTATACTGCCATTAAAACTGATAAAAATATTATACTGCCATTAAAACTGATAGAAATATTATACTGCCATTAAAACTGATAGAAATATTATACTGCCATTAAAACTGATAGAAATATTATACTGCCATTAAAACTGATAGAAATATTATACTGCCATTAAAACTGATAAAATTATTATACTGCCATTAAAACTGATAGAAATATTATACTGCCATTAAAACTGATAAAAATATTATACTGCCATTAAAACTGATAGAAATATTATACTGCCATTAAAACTGATAAAAATATTATACTGCCATTAAAACTGATAGAAATATTATACTGCCATTAAAACTGATAAAAATATTATACTGCCATTAAAACTGATAGAAATATTATACTGCCATTAAAACTGATAGAAATATTATACTGCCATTAAAACTGATAGAAATATTATACTGCCATTAAAACTGATAGAAATATTATACTGCCATTAAAACTGATAAAAATATTATACTGCCATTAAAACTGTTAGAAATATTATACTGCCATTAAAACTGATAAAAATATTATACCGCCATTAAAACTGATAGAAATATTATACTGCCATTAAAACTGATAAAAATATTATACCGCCATTAAAACTGATAGAAATATTATACTGCCATTAAAACTGATAAAAATATTATACTGCCATTAAAACTGATAGAAATATTATACTGCCATTAAAACTGATAAAAATATTATACTGCCATTAAAACTGATAGAAATATTATACTGCCATTAAAACTGATAGAAATATTATACTGCCATTTAAACTGATAGAAATATTATACTGCCATTAAAACTGATAAAAATATTATACTGCCATTAAAACTGATAGAAATATTATACTGCCATTAAAACTGATAGAAATATTATACTGCCATTAAAACTGATAGAAATATTATACTGCCATTAAAACTGATAAAAATATTATACTGCCATTAAAACTGATAGAAATATTATACTGCCATTAAAACTGATAAAAATATTATACTGCCATTAAAACTGATAGAAATATTATACTGCCATTAAAACTGATAAAAATATTATACTGCCATTAAAACTGATAGAAATATTATACTGCCATTAAAACTTATAAAAATATTATACTGCCATTAAAACTGATAGAAATATTATACTGCCATTAAAACTGATAAAAATATTATACTGCCATTAAAACTGATAGAAATATTATACTGCCATTAAAACTGATAAAAATATTATACTGCCATTAAAACTGATAGAAATATTATACTGCCATTAAAACTGATAAAAATATTATACTGCCATTAAAACTGATAGAAATATTATACTGCCATTAAAACTGATAAAAATATTATACTGCCATTAAAACTGATAGAAATATTATACTGCCATTAAAACTGATAAAAATATTATACTGCCATTAAAACTGATAGAAATATTATACTGCCATTAAAACTGATAAAAATATTATACTGCTATTAAAACTGATAGAAATATTATACTGCCATTAAAACTGATAGAAATATTATACTGCCATTAAAACTGATAGAAATATTATACTGCCATTAAAACTGATAAAAATAATATACTGCCATTAAAACTAATAGAAATATTATACTGCCATTAAAACTGATAGAAATATTATACTGCCATTAAAACTGATAGAAATATTATACTGCCATAAGAATATAAAATATCGTAGTGAAATGAAAAACAGTGACCATTTTGTTGTAGTATACCTTTCTTATTGTCTCTTGGTCTTAATGGATTCTAGGACAAGAAAAAAAATCTTGTAAGGTGGAGTATTCGACTTCGTGCTGTTACTTGAAGGAACATCACTTGGAAAAGGGACACCATTCCTCGTAAAAGCCAATGTTGGTTAGCCATGCCGAGAAGATATTATTTGGGTCATGAATATTATGTGATTTTGAATATTTAGTCAGGGTTTACTTGTAGGGAAAAGTATCCTCGTGCCAGATTATACTAACAAATCTTTGTACAGAGAGACCTTGGACACTCGAGATAGTGTCTAGTAGGCATTCAACTTCTCACCAGTAGGCATTCAAGTTTTATGTTAATGTATATATGCATGTGTGTGTGTGTGTGTGTGTGTGTGTGTGTGTGTGTGTGTGTGTGTGTGTGTGTGTGTGTGCGTGCGTGCAAATTGCATAATTATCTCGAATACTGTACGTTCATAAAACGTAAATAGCAAAGAAAAAATCCGTGCAAGAACAACTAAATTTGTAGTAAAGCAAAACTTTCTTTCGCTTTTGAAAGGAAGTTTTGGTATTTTAATTATTTTTTTCTTGTCTGGTTTTTCATACTGTACGTCTGAGATGACAGATTAGAATAAAAAAACAAAAGAAATAAAATAAAAACGCCAAACAAGCGATTCTCCCGGGCATTTACTTCGCCGATTCTAACGCTTCTGGATTCCATCTGTTGCTTGAGGGATAACACTAAATTGGTTCTAATTAACATAATCGCTGCCATATGTACCATTGCTGCTTCTATACGTCTGCACTCGTTTTAGTGTGTGTTGTGTGTATTTTAGTATTCACTCAACAATACGGAACACTTTACGTCATACACAGACGCTGTGTATTAAGGGGTATCTTATACATGTATTAGAACACCGCCGGCTTTCTCAAATGTTCACGAACTTTACAGTCGGGTTATGAACGCCTTGCAATTATTAATGAGAGGTTTTGAAATTTTCACATTTGTTAAATTTAATTGTATTCTTATTTACACAGTCTTTATAATCAGATTGGATAAGTGTACAGATTTTAAATATGAAATGTCATGTATTTATTGAATTTTGTTATTTTTCGCGTAAAGTTTAAAAGAACGAATAATTTCCATTGCTTTTCATTGGACCAAAAGTCAGTGTCCACTGTCTCAATTATACCTAAATCAATGCCACTACGAGGAGTATGACAGTCCAAATTTTATTTATTATTTATCTACAATGTTCTGGGTACGATCATTTATAATTGGAATGAGTTTTGTTCTACATTGAATAGGGAGAGTGTAAACACACACACACACACATACGTTGGTGCAAAAACAATATCGTTTTCTCACATATGTTACTTTTATATGATTCCTAAATTAATTCCTAAATATATATATATATATATATATATATATATATATATATATATATATATATATATATATATATATAGCCATCTTATATATCATTTCGAAGCGCGGTTTTTTCGCTCTGTCGAATGGTGTTATTCTTTAACGTTCTTAATCTCTTCATTTATTATTTTTTTTTTGCAGGTTTTTCGACAGCATGGATAAAATTCAAATCTGCACGATTTTCTTTTTCCAGTTCAAACTAGGCGGAAAAGCTGCCGAAACAGCTCATGATATCAATGATGCGATTGGCCTAGGAAGCACTAACGAACGTATGACACAACGGTGCTATAAGAAATTTCGCAATGGCCACGAGAACCTCGAAGATGAAGATAGTCGCGGTCGGCCGACTGTGATTGATAACGAACATTTAAAAGCCTTAATTATTGAAGCCGATCCTCGCAAAACCACATGAGAAGTTGCTGTTGAACTCGAACAGTTGTTCGTCATTTAAAGCAAATAAGGAAGTCAAAAAAGTTGGATAAATGGGTGTCGTATGAATTGAACGATAATAAAAAAAATCGTCCTTTTGAGGTATCTTCTACGCTCCTTGTACACGACAAAAACAACCCATTTCTCGAGCGGATTGTGATGATTGTGATGAGAAGTAGATCCTCTACAATAACCGACGACGTTCGGCACGGTGATTGGATGCGGGAGAAGCTCCACAACACTTCTCGAAGCCGAAACTACACAAAAAAGGCTTATGATGACTGTTTGGTGGTCTGCGACCGGTCTCATCCATCACAGCTTCTTGAATCTGGGCGAAACGATTACGGCGGAGAAGTACTGCCGACAAATTAACGAAATGTACCAGAAGCTCTAAGTATGTGCGCGAGATTGGTCAATATGAAGGGACCAATTCTCCTCCATGACAATGCTCGCCCGCATGTTGCTCGACTGACTCTGCAGAAGCTGAATGAATTGGGCTACGAAACTCTCCCTCATCCGCCGGACCTCTCGCTCACTGATTATTACTTTTCATGTATCTCGACAACTTCCTGCGTGAAAAATGCTTCAAAAGCCGAGATAATGTCGAATCGGTCTCCATGACTTGATCGCTTCCAGTATTCCGGATTTCTATGCTAATGAGATAAATAAACTTGTTTATCGTTGGAAAAAAATTGTCGATTCTGATAGTTCTTATTTCGATTAATAAAGTTTATTATGAAGGAGTTATGATCTTTTGAAGTTGAACGGCAAAAAAAACGACATTATTTTTGCACCAGAATAAAATTCGATTTTTTTTTTTTTTTTTTTACTTAAAACATTTTTTTAACATATATTTTATGCATAAACTGCCGTTTATCGGAAAGAAGTATATGTTGAATTTGGCTGATCAGTGGAAGTGTAAAACCTAAAAAAGAAAAAAAAGGAACTTATAATCAATCGTACTGGTTGTTATATATATCAAGGAATACGAGTTATCTCCCCTTGACTGGGATTACACCATCACCATTGCCTGCAACCTCCTACCACAAAATCACATGGTATATCGCAGTAGCAAAAACTACAACTCCTTCTTTAGTGTTTAGGGTTAGCGATAACATGGAGAGAATAGAGAGACACACGTGTGAACGTAACAGAAGCTTTATTAAGCTTCTGTTACGTTCACACGTGTGTCTCTCTTCTCTCCATGTTATCGCTAACCCTTTGCTAATACAGACCACATAATACTACATGGTGTCAGAAAATAATTACGAACCTTAACACTCACAAACGTCAAAATATATATATATATATATATATATATATATATATATATATATATATATATATATATATACTAGCTGTACCCTGCCACGCGTTGCTGTGGCTCAATTTGGTGTAATGGAAAATTCTAATAAAAAGAGAAAATGCATGTTTCTTATATTCTTAGTACAGCAATTCACTCTAAAAAAAAAAAAAAAAATGAAAAAAATGGTACTCTTGCAGAATTGGATCCTGGTCCTCAGGATTACCGTCAATCATGGCTTGGGCTCGACCAATAATCAGTGGATAAAGCTAACGTTGAAACGCTGAATGTTTGTTTTTTTTCTGTATACAAAAATGTGAGTTAGTAATTAATATTTGAGTGATGGGGCGGGGTTACTATACACAGATTCGAAAAAATTGTCCAAAAACAAATGAAAGCAAAGGTAAGGTAAGTTACATTTCTACCTAACTGGATAATTGTTTAGTGTTTTTATGTAAGGTAAAATGTTTAATCGGCTGGAAAAACAGAAATGGTTGCAGACTGTTGAATACGTTAAGTTTGGGAAATTAAGTTGAAAACTAAAAACTATACAATACAGTGTCAAAACCCCACCGAATATGTTACCATGACATAGGCTGACATAATCGGTGGGTTTGTGACAGTATTTTGTATAGATTTTTAGTTTTAACTCACTTTCTCAAACTTAACATAATTAACAGTGTCCGCCACCATTTGTATCTTTCAAATACACCGATAAACACTGTTTTTCGAGCTGACTAAACGTTTCATTAAATGAAAAGGGTTTGTATTAACAGATACAAAGAAGTTGTCAAAAAATGAATATATGACAAATAAATGTTATCAAAAGCAAGAAAAGTAAATGTTCTACCTAACTGGATAAGATTGTAGTGTTTTTATGTAATGTATAATGTTTAATCAGTTCAAAAACATGCAGTGTTTATCGGTATATTTGAAAAATACAAATGGCGGCAGACTGTATCGAACTCGTTAAGTTTGGGGAAATTTTGGGAAAATGAGTTTAAACTAAAAAACTAAACAAAATACTGTTAGGAAATCACTCAATATATGTTACTGTGATATATAATCAGTGGTTTGAAATTTTGATCGATACAGGTAACGGCTTTTAAGAGTCCCTTTTAGTGATTACCTGGTTTGAGGATATTATACAACTAAATGGCAAATCTGCCCCAAAAATCCGGTATTATTTTACTTTAAGGCCCGTCTCATGTTCATATATAACGAAATATTTTATTGTAGATTTCAGTGTACTAAAAACGAATCTGCAAACCGTTTCCGTCGCAAAAAGAAAGTTTTCATGATATGAAGAAATTACTTCTTCGAAAAGTGGGTGATCACTTTTCAATTTAAATTTAACTTAGAATGAGCATCCACTTTCTGGCCACCTGAGAGAGGGGCATTTTTCTGTATGTGTGAGAGGGGTGTTTTGGCGGCCGACCACCCCGCCCCTCCAACCAATTTAAGCAGGTAATTTTAAAGGATTTTCCAAGGGTAGAAAGAAAACCCCCACCCCAAAAATCGTGGCCACAAAGTGGGTGATCATTTTACGTTAAATTATTATGGAAAAGTGATCCTTCACTTTTTTAAACTAACATTTCTTCATATCTTGGAAACTACTTGTTTGCCTTAATTATAAAGGTTATTTTCGTTTTTAGTGACCCCGAAAACCTATAGGAGTGGTAATTTTAAAGGAATTTTCGAGGGTGGAGTAATTCCTCATATTTACCTTTTTTATTTTTTTCCAATAACATAAGAAATTCAGAAGTAGACAAATTTATGGTGCTAATGCACTTACCGATCCGTACTATTTTTTAAATCGTATTTCCAAGTTTAATTAAAGTTTTTTTTTTTTTATTCAATTGTATTCTAAATAATGTTAATGCTTCTGTACTGTTCCTTGTCTGCTTAAATTTAATTTTTGTTTATTAAATGGTTAGGTAAAAGTCCAGAATAGTTACAAAACACCCTCTTCTCCCCATGTTAAGAATGGCTTTTTAAATAATAACGTTAGTATTTCAGCACGGATCAATAAGTGCACGAGTACCTAATTTCTTTAATAAAGAAAAAGCATTCATATTTTAGAATAGATGCAAAATTCCCTCCCCATGTTAAGAATAGCTTTCTAAATAACGGTATTATTTCAGCACGGTACCTTCTCTGTATAAGTACTATCTTTTGTTTATTAAATTGTTAGGTGAAAATATAAAATAGTTACAGAACACTTTCCCCTTCCCATGTTAAGAATGGCTTTCTTAATAGCGTTATTTCAGCACGGTACCTTCTCTGCATAAGTACCATCTTTTGTTTATTAAATTGTTAGGTGAAAGTATAGAATAGTAACAAAACGTCCTCCCCATGTTAAGAATGGCTTTCTAAATAACGTTATTATTCTATTATTATGGTACTTTCTCTGCATAAGTACCATGTTTTATTTATTAAATTGTTAGGTGAAAGTACAGTACTCATGCAGAGAGTGATCCGTGTTGAAATAATACCGTTATTATTTAAAAAGCCATTCTTAACATGGGGAGGGGAGGGTGTATTTTAACCTTACAATTGAATAAAAAAAACATATAATAAAACTGTAATTAAACCTGGAAATACGATTTAAAAAATAGCGCGGACAAAAAAAAACTGTACTTAACCAACCAATCTTATATCGAAAAACAAAAAAAAAAAAAACCCTCAAAATGCAAGCGACAAACTTTATTATTTGGCCTTATATATAATAAAGAAAAAATGTGTAAATTAAAAAATTTGGAAGATAAACAAATGAATTATGTTTTTTAATAGCGTTATTTCAGCACGGTATCTTCTCTGCATAAGTACCATCTTTTGTTTATTAAATTGTTAGGTGAAAGTATAGAATAGTAACAAAACGTCCTCCCCATGTTAAGAATAGCTTTCTAAATAACGTTATTATTCTATTATTATATTATTATGGTACTTTCTCTGCATAAGTACCATGTTTTGTTTATTAAATTGTTAGGTGAAAGTACAGTACTCATGCAGAGAGTGATCCGTGTTGTAATAATAACGTTAATATTTAAAAAGCCATTCTTAACATGGGGAGGGGAGGGTGTATTTTAACCTTACAATTGAATAAAAAAAAACATATAATAAAACTGTAATTAAACCTGGAAATACGATTTAAAAAATAGCGCGGACAAAAAAAAAACTGTACTTTACCAACCAATCTTATATCGAAAAACAAAAAAAAAAAAAACTCAAAAAGCAAGCGACAAACTTTTTTTTGGCCTTATATAATAAAGAAAAAATGTGTAAATTAAAAAATTTGGAAGATAAACAAATGAATTATGTCTTTTTTTCTTCTTTTTTTTTTTACTTATCGAGTAAACAGAAAATGAAATCTTTCGTCAATTTATCTTCTCTGTGTCATTAACGATAACATGCGTTGAGAAAGAATGCTGAGAGAACCGTCGTTGGATTTAGAAAAAGCAATTCAAGCAGGGCTCAGTGCCGAAGAAACGAAGAGACACTCTAAAATAATGGCCACGTCAGACACAGAAAATATATCGCTAATTCGGAACAGAATAACAAAAAACAAGATGTCTTCCCATGCAACCTTTAAACAAGAAGACAAAAACCCCGCCAAAACACAGTACTGGATTGAAAAATGTACCTATTGCTCTGGGTCGCACCAGAAAAACAACTGTCCCGCATACAACAAAACCTGTACAAACTGTGGAAAAAAGGACATTTTGCACGAATGTGTCGAGCAAAAAAGAAAAAATTATACAATGTCGGACAATCATACAACTCAGACTACGTGGAGTCATATCAGTTTAACTTGGACGCGATATTAAAAAATATACACGTGTTCCAATCTGACAAGGGGAAAATAAAACTACAAGATAGTGAAACATTTATTAATTTTAAAATTGATATAGGAGCTGAAGTGAATGTAATACCAGTAAACAAAATAAAACATAAACCTTAATTAACGAAAACAACGATAACACTAACAGCATACAATAGTACAAAAATTCCGATAATAGGAAGCTGTATAATACAGCTACAAAACAAAGACATAAAAATAAAAACCCAGTTTATCATAGCAGATACTAATGCAAATGCAGTAACTAGTGCAAACACAACGGAAAATTTGGGATTGCCAAAAAGAATACATGTAATAAATAAGGCTGATATAGAAGCCCCAATAGGAAGACACAAAGATTGCTTTGATGACATCGGAAAATTACCAGTCACTCAGCACATAACTATGAAGCCAGGTATAAAACCCGTTATAAATCACCCAAGAAATATCCCATGTGGCATAAAACCAAAATTATAAAAGGAACTTGAGAATATGACAAAAATGGGAATAATAAAACCAACAACCGTCAGAACCTCTAATGCACAATGAAATACCAGTAACTATGAAAGTAGCGACACATTTTTTATTTATACAATAAAGCATATGTAGTAATAATAAACTACACAACGAGATACTTTGATATCCACAAACTTGATGGCTGTAAATCACGCACAGTGATCAAGAAAATAAAAAAACACTTTCGCAAATTTTGGTTTTCCACAAATAGTGATCAGCGACATTGGACCGGAGTTCGCATCATCAGAATTTAGACGATTTTTTGCTAATGATTGGGATTTCAAACACATTACGACAAGTCCGAACTATTCACAATTCAATGGATTATTAGAAAGAAATATACAAACTATAAAAAAGATCCTAATAAAGTCATTTAAAAGCAACCAAGACTCATATCTAGCAATGCTAGCACCACGGACATCCCCATTAAAAGATAAATCGTCGTCGCCAGCCCAACAACTAATGAAAAGAACGCTTAGGACAAATCTTCCTAACATCATAATAAAGCAATGAAAAGGCATGAAATAGATCAAAAGTCTAAAGAACACTAAGCAAAGACGACACTGTTCATATAATATATAAGGTATAATTGTTAAAAAAAACCTAAAATAGCCTCGTTCATATTTAGCAAAAACAGAACAAAGAAAATATTTAAGACGTAACAGGCGTCACCTCTTAAAAACCAATGAAAATCCAACACGCAAAGTTACATGCGAATATGAAAACATATTCAGTCAAGAAAATAGTCCAAGACAAGCTGTACCACAAACGGGCATGGAAAAGAGAACAACAACAAACTTCACAACGAGAGGAAGAACAATTAGGCTTCCAGTCAGATACTTCTCTCCATGTTATCGCTAACCCTTTGCTAATACAGGCCACATAATACAACATGGTGTCATATTTTCAAGTTGTAGAACTGAACGTGAATGACGGAAATATTACATTGGATAGAGATGAAAAGACTTACAACAAGAACATTAAGTCAGTAAACACAAACAACGTTAAGTCTGGATTAAACTCACGTAAGAAACAAACAAATGAAATTCTACAATTAAAACATCGTCCAAGCTTAGTATAGCCATAACCCGACTTTTGCTATAATAACTGAAAATATTGCACAAAAGAAGGGATCCTTTGGGGGCATAATAATGTTAATACTTTTAACACTCAAAATAAAGTAAACGTGGCTTTTTTTTTAATGAATTATCACTTTCATTGATGACCGTCTCATGTAAATTTCTGATTCAAAAGTAAAAACATAAATACGAAAAGACAATTGACGTTGAGTTAAAATTTGTTTGCATTTTCAAGTCTGAAATGGTTGATGTTTAGTACCAATTTTTTTTAATTGCTGACTTATCTATGGCCAAAAACTACGCCATATGTTTCTGTTTTCACTTGAATCACATTGGAATAAAGTACATCATGTTTATTAATTGTCCACAAAGGTAAAAAGTTTCATGGAAAACGGGGCTGTTCGTTCGTAGGTTCGAGATATTGTAGATAAAAAATCTATTTTGCCTCAATCGACGAGGAATGCAATCCGATATTAAACGAAAAAAAAAAAAGATGTTTTAAAGCTTTTAGCACAAGAGTTTTAAACACAGAATTTGAAAGAACTGGGGAGGGCAGAGGGGGGAAATTGTTATGATCCATTGATCGAGGCACAATAAACCTCTCACCCGACTATCCTCAAAGGGTTTCATATTGTTTAGTGGTGTATTTGTTCAGCAGGAGTGTTTTTGACATTCACACTCACACACCCTCTTATCGGCGTTCACGTAAACATACATATATAAACAATACAAACATATGTACACGTCACAAGCGTGTATATATATATAATATATGTGTGTGTGTGTGTGTGTGTTTTATTTTTTTATTACCGTTTTATCTGTTTGGTTACATGTTTCGGATGAGGTTTCTGTAAGGTCTGACGAGGCTGTTGGATCGTAAACGTGGTCCAATATCCGAAACATGTAACCAAACAGATAAAACGGTAATAAAAAAATAAAACACATATTTGCTCTGCAATAGTATTGAGCACTCTCCTTAGGTTTTTACTAATTACCAGTTCTACCAACTATATATATATATATATATATATATATATATGCATTTATATATCTAATATATAAGAGGCTACATGTCTGTCTGTCTGTCTCCATATTTTCAAACACTATCTCCTCCGAAACTAAAAGTCGCTGAGCATCACTAGACCGCAAATGATTGGATTTTTACGGACCGTTATTTTATGGGTCCTTACCCAGTAAAAATAGTTTTTAATGGGTCAAAAATGGGTCAAAATTAAAAGAAATCGTTACACATGTTAAACGTTCATCTTGGTTTATTTTAAATTTTAATCGGTTCGTATGCATATCACGTTGGTACAGTGGTAACGTCACCAGCTTTGAATGTTTCGGTTCCCAGTCTAAATGATGGCACCCAATACACTTTTTTTTACTTTTGAAATCAGGACTCTATAATAATATATACTAAATCTGGACAAATTATATTATCATATATAAGCGTATTTTACGCCCGCTAGTATAATATAAGAAGTGAGATATGAGAGTCCGAAGTTGAATCAAAACAATTTAACTCATCAGATCAACAGTAAAGGAAAACGCTCTTTAGACTATAACATTTAAAAACTAAATGCTTCTCATCAGAAAAGGAGAAAGAGCTTGAATTACATATCTATTACTATATATACACGCATCTCTTAACAGAAGGCATACACATGTGATTATATATGTGTGTGTGTGTGTGTGTGTGTGTGTGTGTGTGTGTGTGTGTGTGTGTGTGTGTGTGCGTGTGTGTGTGTGTATATATATTTCTTTATTGCTTTATGATTGCACCAGAGGATCACCACACTCTTCAGCACATTCAGGTACACTTTGGTGTTGACTTTCAAGCCGACTTCGAAGATGTGAGGTGGCATGATGTGGCTCTCACTTTAAAACACACCAAAGACCAAAACCGTGGCCGGAAACTTTGTTTTCACCACCCTGGACACGCACTCAAGCGTGGAACCGTCCGGCTTTGCATTTTGAGGGTGCTAGAAATATTCCTATTATCATAACTTAGATTGATGGAGAGCTTGAATTACATATCGACTACTATATATACACGCATCTCTTAACAGAAGAAGAATATAACTAGTGGCTCATCTCTGATCTCGCTCGTTGAACATTGTGTTATTTTCGCTCTTGGGATTTCTACACAACTGGCTAACTAGAAAGAAAGAAAACTGATTTTCATCAAACGGAAATGAAATCATGTCGTCTTTTCTAGGGCAACAATATTACAAATGCTTATGTAAAACAAATTAAAAGTATATTTTGCCTTACTTCGGTATTGAGCAGTCTTCAATAGTTACTTCACCTCTGGAAAATATTATCCTGGAAAAAAATTGTGTATATATATATATATATATATATATATATATATATATATATATATATATATATATATATACTAGCAAAAGTACCTGTCGTTGACTGGGTTCAAAAACAGCCTACAAAAATGGACTCTAATTTATGAAAGTATGATAGGTTATGAAAAGGAAGGGTTGTAAATTTGGGTTGAATTGGGGTGTATCAAATCCAAAGCAAAATATGATGAAAGTAAAAATAAAATAGATAAACCCCATAATTTATTATACCATACCTGTTCACACTGAGACACTTATCACAATATTCTGTGGGTCTATATTAAAAAAACCTTGTTAAACTTTGTGACATATTTCCATTCTATGGAGGTCAGGTGCGAACGAACACCCCATAATTTTATTATACCATATTTCTTATATCTTGGTTGTGGAATTGCATTCACTAGCAAACGATCTAGCTAATTTGCATATTCTTTTAAACATTCATTCAATTAATTCCCTATTAGTTGTTTCGGTTTTTTAATGGGATAATCATCTTTAGTTAACTATTACGTGTAATTATATTCATGCAGATATTCTACATGATTTATACTTGCATAATATTGTCGAAAAAAGTTTATAGTAAACACAAAATTGTTTCCATATATACTTATGTATACGTACATTTTATTTATTAAACAAATCTATTTATCTATATATCTATAAAAGTGAACGTGTCCGTGTATCTGTCGGTGTATCTGTCTGTGTATCTGTCTGCGTGTCTGTCTGTGTACATTTCCTTAGGCAATAACTCTGTCAATTTTTAGTCTACAGACTCGAAATTTGATATATAACTTTTGCTGCAGTAAAAGTTCCCCATACCATTATCCCTCCATTCCCGTGTTTAACTGTCGTTTTTATGTAACTTGGTGAAAATCTTTCTCCAGTTCTTCGATTGCACAGTCCGGGAGAATCGAGAGCATCAATAACAAGACAAAATCTTGATTCATCTGACCAGAAAACATTCTTGAACCAGTGTGTATCGTTTTCGCCATAACACGAGAAAAATCTCTTTCTATCATTGATGTTCTTCTTAGATAAAAATGGCTTCTTTGCACACCTTTTAGAAGAAAATCCCATTTCTTTCATTCGTCTAGATATTGTATATCTAGAAAGAGAATTTCCAGTCCATGTTTTGAATTCTTTGCTATGGTCAACAAAAAGTTTCTTTCAATCCTTCAAAACAGTTCATTTAAGGCTTTACTCATCCTTGAAAGTAAATGCTCTAGGGCGACGAGATCCAGATTTCCCTTTTACCAAGCATTCGACTTCGAACCTTTGCCCAATTCGCTTCACTACAGAAAGAGATGTTTTCACATTTTCTTTTCTTAAAATATCAAAAATCTGCTTGTAAGTCATTTTTGACTGCCTTAATCCTGCAATTCGTTTTTTTGTTATGTATGTGGTCTTTTTATAGTTGCTTAAACATCTGTTATAGAGGACTGTGTAGATGTTTAATGTTATTATTAAAAAGAACAAAATCTCCGCATGAATACCTATGGTAAAGACCATAGGTATTTATGTGAATATTTTGTTCTTTTTGTACTTTAGTAGATTATGTCTGCTAATGTGTGATGCTCTGTTGATGGCTTGTTTTATTATTTTGAGTGGATAGTTGCCGTGGACGAAGTGATTGGTTAGAATGCCTACATGTACGTCATAATCTAATGGGTGTGTACAGATCCTTTTAATGCGCAGGTTTGACTGTATATGATGGATTTTTTGTTGCGATTGGTTGGTAGCTCAAACAGTACAAACAGTCATTTGATGATACAATTTTCATTTTTTTTTTGTGACGTATATTTAGTGAAATATTGATATTTTACTAATCTGTAGTAAAGCGATTCACGCAGTTTATATATTTTTTGCAAATAAACTACACATAAGGATTAAAGTCGGGGTCAACTGAGCGCGTGGTACAGTGGGGGAAGAGGTGGCTTTAATGCATCTAAAACCAAGCTCCTATCTTTACATCATCAACGCTCTGATCCCCATCTGGCATCAATTAAAATGGATGGCTCTCGTCTAGGGGAGGCCCCATTTTTGATAAGCTTCTGGGTTTGACCTTTACTCCTGATCTGAAATGAAACACGTGCATCAAGTCTGTTGCCAAGGTCGCTAGGAAAATAGTGGGATCCTTCAATAAGATATCTCACTACTGATGCAATTCTCTATCTATATAAAAGCCAAGTGCGTCCAAGGATGGAATACTACTGGCACATCTAGGCAGGAGCTGCTAAAAACACAGCCTATCCTGCCTTGACAGACTACAAAATAGACTTTTTAGCTTAGTGGGGGATACCCTTTTTTCTTCCATGCAACCTCTCTCCCACAGAAAAGACATTGCGAGCCTATCTTTGTTTTATCATTATTTCCATGGCAAGTGCTCGTCTGAGCCCCAATCTTTGGTCCCCCCTCCCCAATCTTTCATGATAAACACCCGTCTAGCTGAAACCACTGTCAATAATTTTTCCCACTCTTTATCTGTGCCTAAATCCAAACGAAGATTCCATGAACAAAGTTTCTGCACACCTGTGAAACTCTCCACCGCTTGCCTGTTTCCCACCGGACTACAACTTGGATGTCTTTAAGTCCAACATAAACAAATTCCGGATGAACCGCCCCCTTAAGTAATGCCACTTTATCAAATCTCCAATACTAACGAATACTACAATACTATCCCATTGTACACGCAATAACCCTTATCCCCGAGTGGCTTCTGGGCCTTGATAAGTGGTGACCTCCATGTAAAGAAAACAAAAAAAATAGATATTAAGATTACTAGACTGATGAAATTAATAGAAACGGATATGCCGTCTCATGGTCCGAAGACAGAGTGAAAGAGAGAAACAGTTCCTTGGAAGCACACAGAGTGAGAAATGGAGAAACACATGAGAAACGGAGACGTGCTATGAAAATATGATTAAAGAGTGGTTATTGGTCCCTCGCTATCTACGCCAACTCACTAGTCAGTTATTTAGAATGAATATCAACTCGAATAAGCCTCCGCTGTCTTCCATCAGCTTTGCCTTGACTTAGTTCTTTTGAAAGTAAAAATAAGGAGCTTGAATTTCAGGACGCCATCATGTGGAATTATAACTGAGGAACGTGTACAAAAGCTAACAAGGTATAAATAACAATTGAAATATAATTAGTTTTGGTAATAATGATGACAATTTGTTTTGTTGCAAGCATGACACAACGTTAAAACGAACACTTGTTTGAATGCTTTTTTACAGGCAATCATTTATAAACCGATATCACTATTTTCAAATATACTTGTCAGGCTGTACATGATATATAGGTCTGCAAAGTATGGTGCGCTGCTGCTGATTGTCAATTACACAGAATTCGTAATTCCGATCTTTATTCATTTGTCTTTGATCATTATTAATTAACGATTTGAATTTCATTTTTAGATATGTTTCTTTACTGTGAATTCTAAGTCAATACCCAGGAATTCTTCAGATTTTAATTTTGGAGTTTATTATAATTTTGTAGTTCAATATAAATTACACGGTGCATTTAAATATCTCCATATATTCGTCAGCAACAGAATTAGGAACGACGACGCCGAATTTGGAAAGGTACATTGATTTTTATCTTTTGATAATATCAAAGTAGGTGGTTGTTTTGGCGGTGTTAACCTATTGGTTTGTTCGAAACTTTGTTCACATCGAAAACATTAATTTCTGTTAACAACTGAAATATTGTGTAGCTTGGAGACAAAAATAAGTAATATATTTGCAAAATTAATTTCAGTAATCATTAAATTAGATAATTATTTTTAAATATTTTCAAGAAATTATATTCTTTTTATTCATATTCACGGCAAACAAGATAGCAGTGTCACTAAGACGTAAAGGGCTATTGTGAATTAGGTATTATGCCTATGAGGACACTCTAAGTAGGAAGTCGAGCAGCGAATCCTGTGTATCAATATAGTCGGAGAAGTAGGATATAGAGAGGAAATTCCAAAGGCTAGCAGTTGGAGGGAAGAAAGCTTTCCAACATCTGGCGACGTCTAACAGGATTGCTAGACACAGAATGGCATCGGAGAAGATTGTATCATTGAATAGAATTCTTTGACTTAACAAAGATAAGTCTTCATTTCAAGCGCGAATAATTATGGAATCGTGCCGTTCTATTATAAGAAAATGAGATTCACTGCCTTTATTACGTGTTACACCCAAATAGAAAAGCAGTGTGAGGCCTGTAATACATTTTAAAAGAACATTTCTAGTTGAACACTTGAAATAGAACATAAACCACAGATTCCATGAGTCAACACGATTTTTATTAGAAACTTCTCTGACACACGACGAATGACAATGTGTTTTAAATTAAAAATCGTTTGTTTTATCAAAAAAATTAAGTTGCATAACAAGAAACACTCCAAAACAAGGAGAAAACTAATTACGTTTTTCACTCGACAGATCAAGTTGAATCTTAATTCAACTTGATCCGGTCAACATGACCAGCTGAATGTCAAGCAAGCAGCAATAATGGCCCATAAAGTTCAATCCTTTGCCACCGTGGTAGGAACTCTGTTTTCTAACAGGAACACCAATGATGATTAGGTCTTTCACGAAGCGATATTAGAGTTGCAATCCTGCTTATAGTGTTCTGGCGAAAATTTAGGAGAAATAAACATTAGGATCCGTCATTCTCTGGTCGTTGCTGTCTTTATGCATGGCAAGAAAGCGCGGAATTGGAAATCAATAGAATAAGAATATAAACAATGCTTCTTTCCTTTTTATGTTCTAAGTGAAACCTTCCCCGATGCCGTATGCAACCTCCTGGATGTTGCTGTTCTCAGTGCCGGGGGTAAGTTAACAAATAACGAGGTGGACTTCATACAGACTAGACAAGCTAGACAAGGCACGATCTTTGTGAGCTTTATGTAGAAGTTCGTCTAACTCGACAAAAGACAAACAACAGCAACAATACTCAAATATACGATATTGCGATATGCTATGATATGCACAAAACTAGGATGAAGTAAAAAAATGAACCAATTGTTTATTAAAAATTATGAACGCATGTCGGTCCATCATTATTCTCGATTTTCGAAGCAACTCACAGTAGTCAACAAAGTAAATCGAAAAGTCGGGAGAAATCTTGAATGTTGTGGCCTGTCATTAATGAGTACATTACTAAATAGGTACAGAACTTCTTATACAATGAAAATGAAACATAAACGTATAAGACCAGCACATCATTTCTAAGATCTATTTCAAATGTGAGAAACTGAATGATGTAGACTAATGAATCACCACTATCCCCAAGAGAACTAGGAAACATGTTCATCTACCCAGCAATAGAGAATCTCAGTACTGTTTAAATATATATATATATTTGGGATAATCATATATATATATATATATATATATATATATATATATATATATATATATATATATATATATATATATATATGATTATCCCAAAGCAAGCAATTAAGTTTTGTTTTTAACTTGGAACACTGAGGCGATCTCTTGTTGCGCATTTACCTGCATTACACTAGACTTTTTCTTTGCTTACGTTTTTTTTTATCTTAATGAACTGTTCGCATGAACTGTTTTCCATATTTATATTCTTATATTTTTTAAGTTTTGTGACTAAAACTTATAAAACTTTTACTTTCATCCTAGGCAATAACCAGCAAATACATAGACGTGCTAATTTTTAGCATGACTATCTGATTATTTTCCTAACAGTTTTTCCTCTGATGAAAAGAATTAGCATTCTTTGAAACTCCAAGGATTAAGGATTACCTAGCACACCAGCTTGGAGTATTCTGCTGAATAATAAAAACTATTTGTAAACTTCTACTTTACAGTTCTGTTCTTACTATTATTTATCATAAGCTCTACTGTCGTCAGCGAATGTATTGAGCTTTTTCATTTGGTTGGGATTAAGATAAAAATAACTATATTTATATATTTATATTTGTTTTGGAATTTGCTTTTACCTTGATTAGTAAACTCCTTCTCAAATCTTTCTGTATATAATATATATATATATATATATATATATATATACTAGCAAAAAGTACCCATCGTTGACTGGGTTCAAAAACAGCCTACAGAAAATGGACTCTGATTTATGATAGGTTATGTAAAAGAAGGGTTGTAAATTTGGCTTGAATTTGGGGGTATCAAAATCAAAGCAAAATATGATGAAAGTAAAAATAAAATAGATAAACCCCATAATTTATTATATCATACCTGTTCACACTGAAACACTTATCACAATATTCTATGGATCTATATTAAAAAACCTTGTTAAACTTTGTGACATATTTCCATTCTATGGAGATCAGGTGCGAACGAACACCCCATAATTTTATTATACCATATTTCTTCAAACTGAAACATAATCATCAAAGTATACTTACGCAGATAGATATGAGAAGTCTTTATTAAAGTTTGTGCCTATGGAGGCCAGGCGCGAACGCAGACCCCACAATTGTATCATATCATCCCTATTTAAGTTAAAACATACTTATCAAAGTAATTAAATCCTTCTTAGATAAGAGAAAAATCCAGGTTGTCCTCGACGGTCGTACATCTAAACAATATGATATAAATGCGGGAGTGCCCCAGGGGTCTATCCTTGGACCTCTACTGTTCCTGATATTCATAAATAACCTCCCCGACAAAATTGCCTTTGAGATGGGTATATATGCTGATGACACCACACTCTATAACAGGCACGACAGGTAAACAAATGAACACATATCTAAAGAAATGGCAGAAACACTAGAGGATGACCTCCAATCAGTAATGGAATGGGGACAAAAATGGATGGTCACGTTCAATGCCGCCAAGACTATACTAGTTTCATTCAATAATTACAAGAAACCTTCTCTACCACCTATAGCAATGGCCAACGACTTTTTATCTGAGAGTACACCTTTCAAGCTCCTTGGCCTAACGTTCACAGGAAACATGAGTTGGAACAATTACATCGAGGGCATTGCCAGGACCGCTGCAAGGAAGGTGGGCTCTCTCTACCGTGCTAGAAAACTACTAACACCCGAAAGTATCCTGTACCTCTGTAAGGCAACCATTCGCCCATGTATGGAGTATTGCTGTCATATTTGGGCTGGTGCATCGGCTACTTGTCTCTTGCTCCTTGACAAGGTTCAAAAGAGAGTTGCCAATCTGATAGGCCCTAAACTGGCATCTAAGCTTCAGCCTCTGTCTCATAGATGAAACGTTTCATCCCTGTGCCTGTTGTACAAGTATTTTAATGGTGAATGCTCTGATGAACTGCAAGCACTTGTGCCCCCACGACGTGAACACCCTCGACAGACCCGACAAGCTGCAAAATCCCACCCCACACTGTAGAGATCCCTAGATATAAGAGAGCTTTCTACTCCAGTAGTTTCCTCCCCAGAACCGCTAGACTTTGGAACTCCATTCTAGATCACTGCTTCCCCAACTGTACTGACATGCAGAAGTTCAAGTGCAACGTGAACCAACATCTTGCTGCCCAAATCCCTACATAGTACCCCAGTAGTTGTTTCCCCTGATAGTAGCCCCCTACACCAAAGTGTCAATGTGCCTTGTTTGGGGTGAAAATGTAATTTAAAAAAAAATTATTATGTACATCTATATCAAAAACACTTGTAAACGTTTTTTTATTTTTTTATTTTTTATTTCCATACTTTGTGAACCAGGCGCGAACGCAGACCCCACAATTTTATGAACCAACGTTCTGCCAGATCAAACATACCTATTCCCGGTCTCGATACCTCTTCTATCATTATATGTAATCAGTTTTTTAAAATAGTCAACCGTATAGGAGCCTATTCGTGACCAGACACACACACACACACACACACAAACACACACTCAGCTTTATATATATATATATATATATATATATATATATATATATATATATATATATATATATATATATAACAGGAAAATAAAAGAAATTAAGACTGTAAATTGAAATTTACAAGTAAATTTATTGATCGACAGAATACTCCAAAAACGATTTTCCAAAATTCCTTATTCCGCAGAGTTTCAAAGAATGCTATTCTTCTCTTCATAGAAAAGAAGGAAATTAGCAAATTATTATTATAGCCGAGCTAGAATTTGTTGGTTATGGCATTAAATGAAATAGAAGTTTATGGTGGTTAGTAATAAATTGAAAAACAAATGTGTTCATGTCAGTTAAAAACATGTGAAAATAGTGAGAAAATGGAGAAAAACATACCGGAAGTAGACGTTCCAGATCACATGAAGACTTACTTGAAAGTAAATCCAGAAAGTGAAGGCAAATTAAAAAATATTGCATGGGAACGCGCAATTGAGTTGTAGATTGAAAAATAATCCGGGTGGAAACGTAATTTTAGAGTGAGAAATAATCCGATTGGAAAAGAAGTTCAATGTAGCTTAAAGGAATATAAGATTCCTCTTACAGGTGTCGAAAAGGCCCCGAAATCGCTAGGTTGATATTCAAGCAGTTGGTGCAACTAACCGAACTGCTCCCAGCATTGGTCTAGCGTCCAATGGTAAGAGCAGACTTTAATATTTAAAAATTAGGTCAATTCAAATTGGAATTCGAAATGTGTAGGCGTAAATCCAGACAGCGGAAGTCGTCTAGATAGCAGGAGAAGCATGGTGCTATGCGTGTTAAAAAACGTTACAAGGTCATACAATTCTAACATTAATAACGAAAGAAGGCTAAATTTAATTTAAAAGTGATAAAATCATTGCTATATTAATAATGATAAGAATATCAACAATGGCGACAATCAATAATAATAATAATAATAATAATAATAATAATATCCATAACACAACGATATCCCTGATAATTTTTACAACAATAACCCTAATAATCCATCCAATTCTTACCCTGACCATAACAACTATAGAATCCACAACACCACTAACAGTAACCAGATCGCACCCAAAACATACATATACATTGCATCCACTTCCACTTTAATAAAGCTGAGAATTTTTAACCACATATCATCATTTTATAATATAAACCCAAATATTAACCAGAGAACTTCTCTAACTACTCTTATAAAAAAACTTAGATCTAAGAATATCCATTTTTTAATTCATTGGGATATTATCAGTAAATCCAAATCATATACCCCTGGCTCCAAATTTGTAACTCCTGCTTATCTGAGGCAGTTAGGATAATCACTTCTCCTCAATGCAAAAATGTAATCAATACTAAAATTGAGTTGATTTTCCAATGCAAACATAAGGCAAATACAAGTATAGTAATTTTGAAATCACTGAAACATTAATTGTCTTATAAATTGCTTTTTTCTTTTTCCAGATCTTTAAATATGATATATATCATTTTTGCCTTCATATATCTTTCTTGACTCTACCAAATGCCTTTAAGATTTATCTTCTTACTTCCTATAATTCCTAATCACATAATATTCATATTATTATAATCATACTTTCTACGATCTCGTCATTAATATTCTTGTCATTGTTACCAATACTTTTACTAGGGCTGGTGGTGGTACCAATGGGAATACTACCATTCTATATATATATATATATATATATATATATATATATATATATATATATATATATATATATATATATATATCGCACTATTAGGATTTTTTATTATTAATTTTGATTTTTTTTCATTCAGTTATCACTATTTTAATTAATCTCATTAAAATCATCATTAAAATTATAATTATATAATCTTCTATTACTTTTACTTAATACTTATTAGTATTATATATATATATATATATATATATATATATATATATATATATATATATATATATGGAAAGTTATGAAAATATTTGTGGCAATTAAGCTACACAGAATATTCCGTGTTTCATACTTAGCACCTGAAACAGTTGAGCACTCTCAATAGGATTTATTTCATCACACCAAAAATAGATATGGAAAGGGTTAACTTTGAAACATCGCCTCAAAACATCCCAACACCAAGCAAGCATGATTATATTATTAAATTAATTAAAAAACAGATAAGCTAATACGCCGAATGTGATGGCGAGAAAATTTCTTCCTTAAAAAAATGAACACATAAACAAAAAAGGATCCTACGGTTTTAACCCCCCCCCCTCCCCAAAAAAAATGCAAACTTTGAAAATGACCTTTTAAACGTAATTAAAAATGTAGAATTCCACAATCAACATAATAGGTTAAAAAAAAACTACATAAAATCGTTAGAAATATAAACAACTCTAATATAAAACAGGTTATCAAAGATCTCGCTTTTTCTGTTGCTGGCTTATGTTTGTACCACTTGTCTGCACGTTCGGGATGCAATTGTTTTGATAATTCCCAGTGTACTGCCCTTCCCACTTGGTTGCGTCTGTTCTTGTATTCCTTTTGGGTTAGTTTGCTGCATTTACTTACTATATTGTTTATCGTTTCGTCTCTTTTTCCATAGACCCTGCATTTGCTGTTTTCTTGTGTTTTGTTGATCTTTGCTTTGATGTGGTTGGTTCTTATCAAGTTATTTTGTGCTACGGTTATTATCAAGTTATTTTGTGCTACGGTTATTAGGGATTCAGTTTCTCGGCTTATGTGTCCATTTCGCACTGGCAGCGACCATTGGTCTTCACTGGAATTTGGGTGGCGATAAGCCTCCCCAAGGTCCCAGTTATCTTTGTACTCCTTCAGAGAGGTCTGGCTTGTGCTTTCTCTCTTCAGTGTTTCCATCCTCATTGAATCTCATTATTTGGTGTAGTGCCAGTTTATTGTGACACTCACAGAAAAAAAAGGACGGTATTTGATGTTATTTTGTGTTTTGCATCTGTAGCCGTTTCTGTGTTCAGTTTGTGTGCAGATTATCTATGGTGTTAATCTCCACATTCAAGAGTTTTCCTTAATATTTCTGCAATTTTCATTATTGAGATTCATTGTATCTTTTCTGCCATTCCTGCAATTCCAATCTCTCTTATTCTGCTTTCTAAGTTTCTCAGAATCGTTCCTAGCGCTCCTATTACTAGTGGTGTTTCTTTACTTTCTTCATTTTCCAGATGCCTTTGACCTCTCTGGCCAGTCCTGTGTATATGCTCCACTTTTCAGTCTCCTTGATTTTCACTCTGTGGTTTACTGGAACGGCAAAATCTTCAATCTGACAGGACTTTTTCTTCTTATTAACTATTATTATATCCAGTGTTCTTGCTTGGATAGACCCTGTTTTCTTGTGTTTTGTTGATCTTTGCTTTGACAAAGATAAACAACAGAGATTTGAAGTCATGCTTTGATCTATCCGTTTAAATATCCATATCTCATAGGAGTTTATGACTTTCATTTTCCGGTACTGCTGCCGGTTTGTGTTTGCACCATTTCTCTGTGTGTTCAAGATGCAATTGTTTGCATAATTGCCAATGTACTGCCTTCCCCACTTGATCGTGTCTATTTTTATATTTTTTAGGTTAGTTTGCAGCATGTGGTTTATTGTTTAGTCTCTTTGTCTGCAGAGTCTGCATTTGCTTTTTTCTTGTGTCTTATCGATCCTTACTTTGATGTGGTTGGTTACAATTTCGTGCAGCTGTTATTAATGATTCAGTTTCCCTGTTAAGGTTTACTTTTTGTGGCCATTTCAAAGTGTTTTCTCTTTTCTTTTGTCATCCTTATGACTCGTCCATGTAGCTGTTTCTCTTTCCTTTTTTCCTTGTTATCCTTTGTCTGTTTTTCTATCTTGTTTGTTTCTTCCATTTCTCTTGCTGTAGTAATTATTCTTTTCGGTGTTCTGCATTATGTATTTTTCTAATCCTTTTAATCCTGCTATACAGACCAGCCCTCTTCCTCCGATTTTCCTTTTCACATATAGTTGGTCAGTAACATCCTTCAGGTGTAGTGCATTGTATATCATCCTGAGTTTCCTGGTTTTCCGGTCGAGATTCCTTAGTTCTTCTTTGGTCCAACTTATAAACGGTCCAGAGTATCTTATTAGTGACATGACCCACCTGTTTATTCCTTTGATTTAGTTTGGTTTAGAAGATTTTTGTTGTTCTTTTGATTCCTTTCCTATTTTCTATTTCATTTCCATTGCTTTGATGACATCTTCTTCCAGCATTCCCAAGTATTTGTGGCTATCATGTGCACCTAGTGCCCTCATTTTTGCTTGATCGAGTAGTATTATATCTTCAGTTGTTTCTAGTGTTCTCCTTCTCATGGTCAGCAGTGTGCACTTTTCCATACCGAATTCCATTTGGATATCCTGGCTAAAAATACTGGTCGTGTTTATTAGTGTTTATGCAAACAGGTTCAGGTCATCCATGTACATTAGGTGGTTCATTCTTTCATCTGGATTAGTGAACTCGTATAAGGCTTGGATTTTCTTAGGATGTTGTTCAAGGCATCATGGCTATAATGAACAATAAAGGTGATAAGGAATCACCTTGGAAGATTCCTCTTTGTATTTTGATTTAAGTTATGTATTGTCCATCAGCTGTCAGTTCAAGTTTCCATGTTTTGATTGCATTTTTATCAGATTGGTTATATTACCTGGTATTTTGTACAGTCTATTATTCATGCTTGCAGGATTCTATCATATGCTTTCTTATAGTCTATCCATGCCATGGTTAAGTTCTTTTTTCTACTTTAGAATCTTTTGGTCTGTATAATAGGTCGTGCGCTCCTCTTTTTCCTTTTTGGCATCCTTTTTGTTCCTCTGGGAGTAGTCTGCGGTTATAAAGGAACTTATCAATTTGTTTTCAGTTGTGCAGTAAGTATTTCCCCATTGTAGGTAGACAAGTTATAGGTCTGTAGTTGCTGGGAATGGTCCCTTTTTCTGTGTTATTTTTTGCACCAGAGTGGTTCTATCTTTGGTCATTCATTCTGGTACATGTGTTTCGTGGATGCATCTTTTCAGTTGCTGAACTAGCTTTTCATGTAGTGTCATGAATTTCTTAAACTAATAGGCATGTATTCGGTCATGACCTAGTGCTATCCAGTTAGCCATTTTTCATAGAATTGTCTTAAGGGTTTCCTTGCTGATTTCATTCTCTGTTCCTTCTTCGATTTGCTGTGACTCTTCTTTCATTTCTTTCAACCATTCTGCTTTTCTGTTATGATCTTTTCATTCTTCCCATATCTGGCCCTAGTAGCATTTTGTTTCTGTTGGATTCGGTTGTTTTGTTTTTGTTTTTTCTCCACTTACATTTTGAAAGAATTGGCTTTCGTTATTTTAAAAGGTCTTGTTTTGATTGCACTTTTCCGATTTGTATCGATCGATATCGTCTTAATCTCACTTCTTTTGCTGCTATTTTTCCTTCCATTCTTCCTGTTTCTTGTTGAGCCTCTCCTTGATGTTCGCATTTCTACTTTTCCAACCTCTTCTAGTTGTTTTCATTTTGTTTATCGCTTTGGTTTCTTTCTTTAGTTTGTTGATCTGGGTTACCAGCCTCAATTCTCATCTAGGTTTTGTTAGTCCTTTTTTCTTTTTCAGTCTCCCCCCCCCGTAAACTTCATAATTACTGTATTGGTCCCAGTATAAATTAAATTGTTTAGGTCTATGTCGTGATGTATGGGAGGAGTTTGTTCACCTTCTCTGTTTCAGTTTTTAGTTTTTTTCACTCTTGGTGTCTCATGGATGTAAGCTTTGTTTTTCCTCGTTCATAAGTTTCTTGACGTTTTCTACTCCAGCTAATTCATTTTCGTTAAGTTCTGTTGTTTCATAGATCTCAGTCTCCATATTTCTTGTATCCAAGATTTTTCTGCAGTTCCTATGTTTAAGGCTTCCTCCAGACGCGTTTCTTTGTTTGTTCGATCATTTATCTTTTGTTGTATTTCATTCAGCTCTAGATTTGAAAGCCAGCGTTTCTTATGGATAAGTTTCGCTTGGTCTGCAATTCTTTCTTCTGATGTATGGTAGTCACTGGGCATGTACTATAACTCTTTCATCCATTTGCAATATCCTGGGTCTTTGGTGTGACTTATGGAATAGCATTCCATTACCAGTCCATTTTCTTTTTTTGTCCATTTATTCCTTCGGTTTTTGAGTCGGTGTTGATTACTTTGGTTCTGAAATTAGAGAAGATATGTACGTGTTGTGTCGGTGTTATTATTTCTGAAATTAGAAGAGAAGCCAACATTCACAGGATGACAACGTCCCCCATGCTGGTCACTGAGGGAGCACCTGCCGTTCATGACACCCAGATCTTTGATCTGGGTCCCACATTGCGTATTATCTTACATCTGTGTCCCACGTTGCACATTATTATTATTATTATTATTATTATTATTATTATTATTATTATTATTATTATTATTATTATTAGGAGTGAGTGAGGAGTGAATACTTAAGGTTGTGGCCAATAAAGTGGAGGTATGTGAGACCAAGGCTGATTATGTGAAACGTATGGATAGAGAAATGGCAGAGGAACTGGCTAGGAAGAAAATGCATGGAAGGTTCTTCCAGGATATAGCAGAAGTGGCTAATGAAATATCATGGCAATGGCTTAGAGCTGGGCATCTGGCTAAGAGTACTGAAGCTTTTGTTTGTGCAGCACAAGAGCAGGCATTAGGAACACGATTGTTCAAAAAAGTGGTTCTAGGAGAGGAAGTTGCTGCAGAATGCTGGATTTGTTGTAAGACCTTAGAGTCAATTGCGTACCTGGCAGCAGGGTGTAATGGACTGGCCAAGAGAGAGTATCGCAAAAGACACAGTCGCATGGGACTCCAGATATATTGGGAGGTGTGTAAGAGGGTTGGGGTGAAGTGTGCTGGAAAATGGTTTGAGGAGGTGCCTGATGAAGTGAGAACAAGTGAGGATGGCAAAGTAGAGGTATAGTGGGAGAAAAGTGTCATAACGACCAAGCAATTGGAACATAATCGTCCGGATTTGATCGTCATTGACAAGATCTCAAGAAACTGTCAGATTGTAGACTTTTCAGTACCCTGAGACAGGAATGTGAGAGAGAAGGAGAGTGAGAAGTGGAGCAATTATGCTCCATTGGTCTTGGAGATAAGGCGTATGCACAGGGTTAAAACATAAATAATCCCGGTCATAGTTGATACACTAGGAGAACTATCAAGTCGTCTGGAAAGGACAATTGAAAAAAACTACAAATCCCCAATGTTTTAGGCGGCCTCAGACCTCTGCAATTGTAGGTACCACCAACATTCTTAGGAAAACCCCTTATCTTTGAAGCTCCTGGTTTGAATCCGGGATTGAGGGAAATCCTCTGGAAATGAATCTCATCCCTTTCCAGAGAGATGTTGATAAACGAAATCAGTTATTATTATTATTATTATTATTATTATTATTATTATTATTATTATTATTATTATTATTATTATTATTATTATTACTGATTGTCGCCATTGTTGATATTCTTATAATTTTTAATATAGCTATGATTTTATCACTTTTAAACTTTAACTTTCTTTATAAATGTTAGGATTGTATGACCTTGTAACGTTTTTTAACACGCATGGCATCATGCCTCTCCTGCTGTCTAGAATTCTGCTATCTGGATTTACGCCCACACATTTGCAATTCCAATTTGAATTGACCTAATTTTCAAATATTAAAGTCTGCTCTTACCATTGGACGCTAGACCAATGCTGGGAGCAGTTCGGTTGGTTGCACCAACTGCTTGAATATCAACCTAGCGATTTCGGGGCCTTTTCGAAACCTATAAGAGAAATCTTATATTCCTTTAAGCTACATTGAACTTCTTTTCCAATCGGATTATTTCTCACTCTAAAATTACGTTTCTAACCGGATTATTTTTCAATCTATAACTCAATTGCGCGTTCCTATGCAATATTTTTTTAATTTGCCTTCGCTTTCTGGATTTACTTTCAAGTAAGTCTTCATGTGATCTGGAACGTCTACTTCCGGTATGTTTTCCTCCATTTTCTCACTATTTTCACATGTTTTTAACTGACATGAACACATTTGTTTTCAATTTATGACTAGGGCTATGACAAGAGAATATACGTATCATTGTTTTGACTCTCGAGTATATATCCGACACAGTTAGACACAGTTAATCAATCGAGAACCACTTCACTCTATCAAAAATATATAAGATATTAACTGATATATACTCGAGAGTCAAAATAACGCAAAGAATATTCTGTTGTCATAGCCCTAGTTATGACTAACCATCATAAACTTTTGTTTCACTTAATGCCATAACCAGTAAATTCTACCTCGACTATAATAATAATTTTCTAATTTCTTTCTTTCCTCTGAAAAGAACAATAGCATTTTTAAAACTCTGCGGAACAAAGAATTTTGTAAAGTTGTGTTTAGAGTATTCTGTCAAACAATAAATTTACTTGTAAATTTTTACTACACATTGCTTTGATATTTTTTTTTCTTACCGCATACTAAAATCAAAAGAAAAATTATTAAACAAAAGACTAGATGTAATCCACGGATGTTTGCACAGAAACAGATATTTAATTTCACGCACTAGAGCAAATTAGGAAAGAAAAAATTCAAGGGAGGTAATCCCAGATATAAAAAATGTTTGATATATCTTTTAATTTAATTTAATTTAAAAACCCCTGCATCGGGTAATATAATACGAATTCAAACACCAGGAAGGAAAAAAAAAACAATATTAAAATAAACACGCATAAATATGAGAATAAAATTATATAAAATTATATGATAATTGGTAAAGACAAACAGAAAAAAAAGAACAATTAAAACAAAAATAAATAATTAATGAATAAAAAATACGTAAGTACGGGTTAAAACGGAAAACTATCTTTACATAACACCAAAAGATGGAGGAAGAGAGGAAGCATGGCTGTGGGAATCCTTTTACCCGAATACGATGTCCAGCATGTTAAAAACATACCTTTGTTGTAAAAATCTAATGGATGGATAAACATCCGAAGAAGTTGGTGGGGACAAGCTATTTTTATCGAAACATAAATCGTAAAATTGCCACTCATCAATGAAACAGCTGTAATGGAAAAAAATCCAGGAGATAAACGAAAGTTATAAAAAAGAAAACGTGAGTCTTTGAATTTTCAACAAAATTTTGCACTATATATATATATATATATATATATATATATATATATATATATATATATATATATATTCTAGACTAGACTAGACTACCCGTGACTCGTTGGGCCAGTATGTTATATTAGCTATGGAATTAATGTATGAGCGTGAGACTTTTGATTTAAAGAAAATAGGTGTTTTTTGTGACATAACAGAAACATTTCTATGAAAGTATATTAAAATGAAAAAGTATATAGATAGATTTCTATGAGTCGTTCTGTTTATTATTGTTTATTTTTGAAAAAAACTTACAGCCATTGAATTATAAGTGGTTTGCCATATTATAGGTAAATGTGCACTGAACGGATACCATAATACTTAATGTTAAATTCAAAGTTTGATATATCTTTTAATTTAAATACGAAAAAAAAAAACCCAAAACAATTGGGACGCTGAAAACGTACACAGTAAACCAATACACTTTATTGTCACGTTGATTATTTAGTATAATATATATCGTATATGTGAGACAAGTCGATGATTATTATTTGTAATCACGGTTTGTGTTTGCTTCCCATATCTTGAAATGTTTTATTCAATAAATTTAAGATATTCGCTTTTCTAAGGACGTCCGTTTGTTCGAACGAAACCGGTCCAGCGATTTGTGTTTATTTGTTTCCGCTGTTATGGGTTTATGTTTATGTACGCATGCGGAACCGGAAGTCGTAAACCGGATGTTGGGTTACAACATCCGTTACAAGGTCATTTGAGTTATATATACATATATATATATATATATATATATATATATATATATATATATATATCCAAAACCTTTGGCCTTGATAAACAGGAGACTAAAACTTGCTGCTATGATTTTAAATGATCTGAAATAACAGCAAGAGTAGACTAGATTCCAAATATTTCTCGTATGTTATATCTCTCTTCTTTGGAAATAGGGTACGATTATGAATATCTCCAGTATAAAATAATCTGTGAAATTTACTTTATGCATGAAAACCATCAAGGCCACAGGTTTTGAGGAGATATCAGATAATTTGTAATTCATGTGCAAAACTGGGAAAACACGTGACTATGATTGAAACATTGGTAAAGGTGCAGTATTTTTCCATCCTCAAAAGTCCTTTAAAATTACCACTATTGAAGGTTTTCGAGGGTGCTGAAAACGGAAATAATGTTTAAAATTGCAGGAAACGAGTAGTTTCTAAGATATGAAGAAATTATAGTTTCAAAAATGGGGGATCACTTTTCTATCTTAATTTAACGTAAAATGGACACCCACGTTATAGCTACCTTGAGGGGGGGGCTGGTTTTTTTTAGGAGTGGTGTTTATTTAGTCATTATGGCCTGGTAGACCAACACAAAACCTACCTATAAAAAACTGTAATTTATGCAATGTAATTCTTTATGTTATAAGTGGTCGCTATAGTTGTGCGCACAAGCGCACATATTTTTACTTAATACTCAAAAAATACTTATTTGCGGAAAATTTAAATGCGATATTCGTTTTCAACACACCTAAAAACCTAAAAATATACCCAAATCTGCCTACATTTGTATATATAGTGTCCTGGCAGGCCAGCTTCAGTTTTGCTGCTTTGGGATAAATTTTGCTTAGGGATTTTCTACATGGTTGTCTCTCCTGTGGCCTTGCCAAGTCACTAATATATATAAATGTAATTTTTACATATAAAAAAATATTTTATATTAATTTCTAATGTGATATAAATGTGTTCAATATCCGTGTGTAAATAAAATGATGACAATACTTTACTTTTGTTTTATTAAATGCAAAACAAAAAATATTATAAAAACCAGGTTTTTAAGTAAACAGATCCTTATATCAGAAGAAAAAACAATTATTTAGCAATCTTTGATTTTCATTATTAATTTGAAAAATTTGAAAAATATTCTCAGTCGTTTATGAGTAAAATAAAAAAAAATGCACTTGAAAAAGATTAAAGGGTCTTTAAAATAATGAATTCGCAGAAATATTATGAGGTGTTTAAAATTGTTATCCATTGAAATATTATATTAGAAATTGTCTAACAAGAATGTGTTAGAATGAAGAAAATGGGTGCTACAGTTAAATTTAATATATATATATGTGTGTGTGTGTGTGTGTGTGTGTGTGTGTGTGTGTGTGTGTGTGTGTGTGTGTGCATATATATAAGAAGCATTGTGCAGCGTGAAAGGAGTTGTGTTTGAAGACTATATCAATGCGGTTCATAGAAAACACCCTTGACACGAGTTAGTATATAGAAGATAATTTCAATAATTTTCAATTATATTAAGTTTATTTGCCAACATAATGTGTCCTATAAGATGCTAGGTGCTGATATTCCTTAATTTCGTATAACGCATTATGTTGGGAAATAAACTTAATATAATTGAAAATTATTAAAATTACCTTCTAATACTGTCATTATTCTATTCTTCTATATACTAACTCGTGTCAAGGGTGTTTCCTATGAACCGCATTGATAGAGCCTTCAAACACAACTTCTACAAGTATATAAATGCAACGTTGTCTGTGGATGTAAGAGTTCTTTCCTTATAGACTCCGAAACGTCTGGATTAATTAGCAACAATGATAGAACAACGGGCTGTGAAAATTCTGCTGTGGGTAAGTTGATAGCGTGTTTTGTTTTTTTTTGTTTTGTTTTTTGGGGTTTTTTTTTGCAGGACGTTGTTTGTAGAAAGATAAGTGTGTTATGCCTACAGTCAAGTATGGTGGTGGGAATGTCATGATCTGAAGCTGCATGAATGCTGCAGGTATTGGAGAGTTACATTTCATTAAGGGAAACATGAACTCCAACATGTACTGTCAAATACTGCAGCAGAGCATGACCCCCTCTCTCCAGAAACTGGGTCGCAGAGCAATATTCCAGCATGACAATGACCCAAGAAACACACACATCCAACAAAACCACTGATTTACTGAAAAGGCCAAGGTGATGGACTGGCCAAGCATGTCTCCAGACTTGACCCCAATAGAACATCTTTGGGGCATCCTCAAGCAGAAGGTGGGGCTGCACAAAGACTCAAATATCCGCCAGCTCTGCGACGTCGTAATTGAAGAGTGGAAGAGCGTTCCAGTAGCTACACGTGAAGCTCAAAATATTGAGAGTTGACATGTTGGATGTTAATATTGACAACTTTTCGTAAAGGGTGTATTCACTTTTGTTGCCAGGGATTTAGCTTTTAATCGCTATATTTTTAGTTATTTTGAGGAGAAAATAAATTAATTCTGTTATATATGCTGCAGACAGACTACTTTTCATTGTGTCAAAAAAATTATTATTTTTTTATTGTTGTCCCATGAAGAGATATCATTAAATATTTGAAGAAATGTGAGGGATGTACTCACTTTTGTGATACAATATATATATATATATATATATATATATATATATATATATATATATATATATATATATATATATATGTGTGTGTGTGTGTGTGATACAATATATATATATATATATATATATATATATGTGATACAATATATATATATATATATATATATATATATATGTGATACAATATATATATATATATATGATACAATATATATATATATATATATATATATCATGGGGAAGTATGTAAGTACGTAGTGCCTTCAGTATACGTATGTAGGTGCTGGTCATTATGGCGTTACAAAATCATGTTAGTACAGAGTAGCCAGTAATCATATTATTTTAATTAACAATAGACGCCTGAGACGGCGATCTCTTAAACTATGGCGCCGTTGGATTTTATTCGTATTAAGCAAATATTTACAGCAAGCCTCATTTTATTGGCGTTTGGCGTCACAAACGCGTTTTGCATTATTTTCGTTTTATTATTACAATATTTTATCTAATTTTCTAAGTGCATTTATAAAGCTATACACTTTCTTTCGATATTTATCTAATCCTGGTCTCCCTGCGTTCGCGTTCTCTGGTTCAAATTCTATCACAGTATGTGGCAAAAATATTACTAGCGTATGCATTCTCACGCGCCCCCTCCCTCCTACTGTCTATCACTTCTCTTTCCCATTGCGAATTGTTCAGTGTTAGACAACTACTAATATTTATCGCGTCTGACACAAGTTCACAATTTAAAATTTATAAAAATAGGGGAAAGATCCTAGGGAAAGAGACAAAGCGACAAGATATCGAATAGCTTGATGTGTCAGAATTTTGGGGGAATGTTTGACACCCCTAACACAAAACTGTAAATAAAATATTTAAAAAAAAAAAAAACTCGTAATTTCTCTTTTTAAAGTAGGTTGTTTATTTTCTTTATGAAACATACTTCCAAAATAAACTATTAAAGTTGTTTAAAAATAATAAAAGTATTATTTAAAAAAAAAAAACAATGTTTACAACCTGCCTGCGCGCGCTCATGCAGCCATGTTTATTACGTAATGAAATCAATTGAATCTTACGAGTTAAATTTTTTTCAATTTTAAAAATTTTAAAATCTATCAAAATTTTTCTAATGGTTTAATTTTTACGATATTTTTTAGGTTCAATGTGAAATTTTATGCTCTTTCCAATAAACCAAATACAATATTCTAGACAATCGTTTTTTTTTATTCACCCTCCCCCTCCATTTTGAAATGTCTATTTAAATGAAAATAATTAATTTTCTCACCTATAATTTATATATCACAAATTGAAGATAAAAGATCAATAAATAAAATAAGCTAATTTAAAACAAAAAAGAACAGTTATTTGGAAATTTACCTGTAAAGTCCAAAGTTTAAAACCTTTTTTTTTAACACGTTGATTTTTTTTTAACGAAACCTTATAATCTTGTTATATTGTCCAGAAAATTTCATAGAATTACGACAATTTTTTCTATTTCATTCAATGGTTTTTATTTTTAGATATTTAAAAATAATTCACTCCATAAAGAGAAATCAAAAACTCAGGTATTTCTTTGAGAGAAGATAAAAATCAAAATTTCGTCAAGTGTTTTTTTTTTTAGGCAAAAACTGATAAGTAAAATGTGATTATTTTCCAGCTAAGGTGAGACATATTTATTCACGCACAAAGCTTGACGGCTTACGTATATGTGTTGCTTTTAGGTCCTTTTATCCAACCGTATTTCAAAACAGGAAGAAACACCGCTTCCTTAACACCGGTTAATGCTTACGTAATGGCGGTCTTTTCAAACAGTTGTTTAAAAAAGTTATTTTATTTAAAAATAAATGAAATATAAAATATAAATATGGACAAATTCTCATAAATGAAGGATGGAAGCATCCATTGATTAGTATTTTATATAGGTAAGTGATTTTTTGAATTTATATATATTTATTATATTTAGATTAAGTTCAAATTCGTTGAATTTCGTGAAATCTTTTTTAAAGAAAACCGATTTTTTAAAAAAATATTGTATATTTTTCCATAAAACCTTTTATTATTTCAAAGTTTGGTCTTTGCTCCTTTTATTGAAAACAATTAGGGTTTTAATTACATTATTCATATTGTTATAAGCTTCAAAAGATAGTGAGTCTATATAATCCTTCCTTTTTTAATGGCGAATTCTGACACTTCTATCGAATAGCCCCTTTCTTCGTAAGTGCGACATAATTACCTTTCTCAGCATAATAAAATAAGCTGATATTTTTTTAATCTTTGGATGTCGGGTTCAAGCGAAGGCAATACGACAGATGACTGACTCCGATGTTTTTCTCGTGTGCAGGATAAGAGAGTTAGCTTAAAATGTCGTCGTCGTCGTCGTCGTCTTCTTCTTCTTTTTCTTCTTCTTCTTCTTCTTCTTCTTCTTGTGCCCTCGCGTTTAATCGTTTGTCCTATTTAAATTCACAAGAGAGAGAGAGATGGGAGGGGAATAGGAGGGGGAAAGAATATACAGATAAACAGATAGAGGGGCAAATATACAAAACAAGGGACTTGTTGAGTATAATTTGCATCATATTTGAAAATTGACTTGAATTATTCCATAAATGGGACCACTTGCTTATCAAAGATTTTCCTGTACTGCAGGTTTTACACAGCTTACATACGATGTTGGCAGACATTTGAGTAGGGAATCATAGTTGGCTCCAAAGTAGAGTGTACATATGCAACGCGAACGTATACACGAATAATAATTTCTCACAAGTACCATGCAACTGTATCCATTCAATGCATCACATGAATGGATTTAAATGACAATTCGTTTTCAATAGATCGTTTGCAATAAATCGTTAACAATATTTAATAAGAGCTGCTCTTCGCCCGTTTTTTAGATACTTGATTGCTTAATCGATAAATTTATGTTACTCTCTCAAGTTATTTATATGCCAGCATGTTAACGTTTTGTTGACAATTTATAGTCATTAGGTTTACAGATAAAATGAGTTCAGTTATTAAGTGTGAATAGTACAAGGTAATGGGTTCAATTAAAATGTCAGCATTTTGTATATTCGATACATCGCCACCGTTTGGATGCGACGATTCAATAGATGAAACACCGTCAACGCTCAGATCCTCACTTTACTCCAAGTTAAGGAATGGTTCTTTCCCTGAGGAATCGCCCTACTCTAATTCAATTCTGCCACTGTTGCCATATCTGGAAAGGCGCCGCTCAAAACACTCTTTCTTGCCTTGACAGAGTACGGCATTCTTGTTGAGCCGTTTTTGTTTTTTAAATAAAGCTCTGCTTAATCTTAACATCGTTATTAATCATCACAATGTTGTCTCATCTTTAACCTGACAAACTCATTAACTCTCATTCTCAAATGGACTGAGCCTTGATAAGCGATGATTCATATGTAAAAACAAATTCTGAATGAAATGGCTGAAAAAATACCGAATCATATAAAAGATTATGAAAGATCCTCAAAACCTGAATCATTATGCATGGAATCTACTTGCCTGATCGTAACAGATCAATCTTATGTGTAAAATTTTGATACGAAGAAGCTGAAAAGTTCAGTTTTTTCACATTTGAAAAATTTTATGTTAGGGATTCGCTTTAAAGGAGAAGACCTGAATCCGACAGTGTTAGGTCGAGCTATCTTTCTCAGTTGATATGATAGTACATAAAGTTGGCAATGATGGCGGTATATCACTGATGACCTATTTGGATGCGTTTTGAACTGTTGAAATTCCGAGCAAAATTTATCTTCCACTTAATCTTTAGTGTGCTGTACGAGTTAAATAATTTGCATTTTTGTTTTTCTTATAAATCTCTTCTCGTTAAAATAGGCGATGCTGCCATCGGCATAGCTGACTTCCGCTTGGGTAACTTTCATTTCTATTTTTATTGAAGGGTAGGGTAGCGAACTCGAGACATGTGGTAAATATTAGAATTGAATTTAATCGCAACAACAATATAAAGGAATGTTTATTTATCCCACCATCCTATTCCCATAGGAATTGAATTATGAAATTAAAAACAAAAAATGTTATAATTAGCACTGCCTCAAAGCTTCTGTTTCTGTTATTCATTATATATATGTGTGTGTGTGTGTGTGTACGTGTGCGCGCGTGCGTGCGTGCGTGCGTGCGTGCGTGCGTGTGTGTGCGATCGTGCGTGTATGTCTACTGGAGCACAGACGATCGTCTAGACGTTTGTTTCGATCATAGCTTGAGGTACTTGAATATATATATATATATATATATATATATATATATATATATATATATATATATATATATATATATATATATAATTTAGGAATTTAAATTATATATATATATATAACTTTGTCTGTGCGTGAGTTCGTTCCTTATAGAATCCGAAACGACTTAACAGATTTTCTTTAAAATTTACAGAACTCTGGGAATGATCTTAGTCAAGTTTTGTTTCAGAATATCCCTGATAATTGCTAATCGAAACCATTATTTTAATTTATCTATCTACCCTCCCATCGATTTATTATATCTCTTTCATGATGAACCGTCTCCCTAAATAATCCAATTTACAAAATTCCCACTACTTATGTTTACCACGCTATAATCACATTGAATAATGTATACCCATTAACCCTTATCCTCGAGTGGCCTCCAGGCCTTGATAAGTGGTGATTTCTGTGTAAAAAAAATATATCTTCTCTACTAACTGATGTATGAGCTACGCCGCATCCTCATAATACCTATCACAACGTACCTTATCATATTTCATTTTTACATAGTTTAAACTCGGATATAAGAGACTTTTTACATAGTTTAACTCGGATTTTTACATAGTTTAACTCGGATATAAGAGACTTTCTCCCTATTCCTACATCTCTCTTATATCAGGTTGCACTTATATCTGAGTTTCTTATATCAGGGTTACGCTGTACATTAACACAGGCTCTAATTTAGGACCAAAGAAAATCTATTTTATATCCGTTTTCTTATATTCAGGCCGCTTATATCCGGATTAGACTGTATACTTTACTAGCAAAATACTTTGAAATATATTAATCGAATGTTCTTAAACGTATAAAAATATCTGACCACGATTGAAACCAACCGATTCTTACAAATTCTATGATAGGTTAAAACACGTCATTAAATCAAGGTTAACAGAATTAATTAAATACCAGTACGACGAGATATTACGATGATAGCAAACCTATTCATTTGCTTTGATGCACGTTAAAAAAAATTGTATTCACTGATAATTCTATTTCAGCTCATTAACACCAAGACTCACGCAGCTAATAAAATACACATATAACAATACTTTTGCACTCAAATATACGAAGCTCCCTAAAAAGAAAGGAAATATTAAACTTAACCCCTTTAATAAGAGTAATGCACTGCATCCAGAATCCAACTCATTGACTGGCAAATAAAATTACATCACCAGAAAAGCATACAGCATCCGTTATCAATTATTACATCATTTTAAATAATACTTAGTTATGATTAGGACTTTTCTAACCATACACTATATTAACTCTCTTCAAAGGAAACGTTAAAACGAATTCACTGGAAGATGCTATTGGTGCTCAATTAATTTAACTATATTATTTTGTGAGTCGTCGATTATTTTAATTGACTCTAATAAACTAACGGTAAATGGTTAAACGGGTATATCTGTGTGTGTGTGTGTGTGTGTGTGTGTGTGTGTGTGTGTGTGTGTGTGTGTGTGTGTGTGTGTGTGTGTGTGTGTGTGTGCACTATAGAAAAACAGGTTAGAGAATCTATATAAAATCTAAAAGTGTATTTTTATGTAAAATTAATCGGGGAAGAAAATGGTATTATCCTGTAAGCTATAAGTTCGCCGCTAAGGAGTGCTATGGAACAAATTTCGTTAGGGATATGTCGAGTTTTTCGCTATAATTTTGACAGCAAATACTATGATTTCAATATATTCATTTTACTCGGCATTTTCTCTCAAAGTTATTTAAGCTTCTCTTCAAACTAGGGAGGAGGGACAACAAACTTCGAAAAGATGGTTTTCGTAATGATCTGGAGGCATCCTTAATTTTATTGGGGGGGGGGTCAGCAGCGCTCTAAACAGGAACAATGAATATAAGACTATAGTTTGACATTTTGTAAGTGGTATATAGTAATCTAAAAGTGCTCAATATACTCGATAAGTGTGTTTAAACGCAGCGTTGCCTGGGAGGAAGAACTCGTGTCTCTTTTATTAATTCAGTGTTGGCCGAGAGCCAGAATAGTAATAAAACAGTATAATGTTTGGTAAGTGTTATAAGTTAATCCAAAGTGCTCAATAGGATAGATAGAACAGATGTGTTTAGTCGGCGTTGTTCGGGAATCATTCTATATAAGGTAGATTTTGAAATGCCACACTGCCCGGAAAAAGGCTTTTCACTGTATTTTGTTATACTATCGTATACCAGAAAATGTACTCTGCGTTGTTCACTATCCTTGATAAAACAAGTGCCTGTAAAAATACAGTTGTACATTTTACAAGCTGATATATGCTTGATAGAGAAGGGGAAGGTAAACTCAGTATTGTTCAGGAATACACTAAAATAAATATAGGTTTCTTTATATTTTTAGGGTGGGGGGTAGATGAAGATAAGAAACTCGGCGTTACCGGAAATTCATTAAAACAAATATAAATTTTATTATATTTTTGAAGAAGTGGGTCACGAAGAAACTCGATGTTGCCCAGGAGCAATAACTTTAAAACTGAAGGCTCAGTTGAATTAATTACATTATAATCAAATGAAGATATGCTTTCTCCGTGATAAAAGTGTTGTTTAAGAGCAAATTCGAAATGTAAGTTCAGTAAGCCAATTCAACGAAGACGTTATTACATCGAAAATTACTTTGATTTATAAACAAATAAATGTTTATTATTTTTTAAAAAATCTGCATTTGATTGGCTTACTAAACTTTCATTTTGAATTTGAACTTAAACAACGCTTTTATCACGGAAAAAAACATATCTTCATCTAACTTTCCACGCACGACCACGTGAAATCCTTGCCTCACAATTACACGCGCAGCTGCCTCTACAGAGGGTATCCTTTGTCTTTCAAGATAAACGGAAGCATCGATTGAATAATTCAAAGTCGATTTTGTACTTAAGACAGGAAAGCGTGCTCTGTGCGATACGTCCTGGCAACATTATTCTTTGACATATCTGACTTGTACATCGGTAGAGGATCGCATCAAGAATTAGGTATGTGATTCGAAATAGATTCCGACTTAATAAATATTTTTCTGACAGATTTCAGTAACCTTATTGTGCTATTGCATATAAACGCATGTTTAAATTGTTTTTCATGGCATTTATCTCATCTAATTACTAGCAGGAAGGTTCGGCGTTACCTGAGATTCAACGAAAAACTGAACCAAATAACACCATATTACCATTTTTATTCTGTTGTTGTTGTTGTTGTTGTTGTTGTTGTTTTGTTTTTGTTTTTTAATAATTTTCCAGGGTGTACCTAGCATTGATTGGGTGGGAGGAGGGTAAATATAGTAATATTAATTAAAATACATTTCATTCTTTGTTTTTTTGTTTTTTACTATTCCAAGGAACACACGGCGTTTCCCAGGAATCAATTAAGACTTGTGTGCATTCCTGCTCCAAGTTCTGAATTAATATTTCTATTCCAATTTCTATAATTTTCAAATTATAAATAACCTAACATCAAGTAATCCATTGTATTTAGTTTTTTGTGTGTTTAGAGAGAACGCAGATCCAATGATAACTTATCCTCACCCGCTGATTAAAATAGAATATATTTATCCAAGTAGCCTAAGTAATATAGTTTCAGAATATATAAATGATTATGAGGTTTATCTCCAAAAGTAGAGGAGGAATTCGCGAGCAAATAGAAAGGAATTACACATTTATATATGGAAATTTATGAAATCAGTGTATGTACAAATCACTGGATGCCGTTTCAAGGAATGTTCATGGCAGATTCTATTCAAACCCTAGATAAGATCCTGAAAGGTGCCACCACACCGAGTCAGAATCAGCCTGGTCGTAAAGGTAATTGCAAGGTGACTATTCCCAAATTGTATACACACACACACACGCACGCATGCATACATGCATACATACATATATATATAGAGAGAGAGAAAGGGGGATAGAGGGAGAGAGAGAGAGAGAACGAGCAAACTGATATTAACAACGAACCTTGTTACATTCTGATACAACCTGAGTAGGTTTTGCTCATGCTAAATCGAGGATACGTCCTCGACCATCAGTCCGACAATGTCTTTGTCATTTGCATCTGTCTGTATTGTTCTATTCAGTTCTTGGAGGTCCATCCTCACAGGATTTACCTTATCTCTTTGAGAAGGAGTGAGTTTGTTGCTAATCTCCTGGGGCGTCCCTACTGGAGAATACCAACGGGACTGCTCATGCATTTTTGCGACCACCTTCCGACCCTGTGTCACGTCGGGGGTAGGGATGTAAATACCTACGTTCATTAGTGACACACTAGCTATAGACGTAAAAAAGCAAGAATGCTTACCTGTTGGATGTATTAAATGTGTCAACCAGTAAGTCCCACTTACTCCAACCACGTTGGCGGCAGCACCTGTTTTTTCTTGTCTCTTCTTTTATGAATGTAAACCAGTTTTAACGGACCACCCGATTACGAAGACAAATTATCCGAATTATTTTGAATCGCTGTTATTCTTTTTTAATTGATGTCGAGATCATCATGCACAATTGCACGTACCTCTGATGTACATGTGCAACGTTCTCCAGAGTAGTGTGACGTATGAGATGGAACTGAGTGTCAATTCGGTGCCAATTTATGTAATCAGCTTTTGCTACTTGTATTCGTGGTGATGGCAATGCTTAAATGCAGTCGAGTTGAAAATCTCAGTCATATAAAACTTCATCCTCTTTTCCGTTTTCTTTCCTTTTTTCTTGTGCCTGTTTCTTTTTTTACGCAACTCGTTGTTCCTATTCAGTTTTATTAGCTCGTATGTGATAAGTTGGTTTATAGGAGAAAGGTTTGGAACCGAGGGGTTGGGGGTGGTGGTCTTTGTTTAGCAGCATACCTTCTCCAACCATTTTTTTCTCTAAACTCTCTTCCTATCCAACCACCACACACTCTCTCTCTCTCTCTCTCTCTTTCTCTTTCTATCTATCTATCTATCTATCTCTCTCTCTCTCTCTCTCTCTCTCTCTCTCTCTCTCTCTCTCTCTCTCTCTCTCTATCTATCTATCTATCTATCTATCTCTGTTTTTTTCTTCTCCTTCCCGCTTTTATTATCTTTCTTCTTACTTCTTTCCATCGCGTTGTCTTTATTTCTGTCTCAGTTCTTTCTTAACCCCCTCTATCTATCTATCTATCTATCTATCTATCTCTCTCTCTCTCTCTCTCTCTCTCTCTCTCTCTCTCTATATATATATATATATATATATATATATATATATATATATATATATATATATATCAATCATCCTTCGTGAATTTCTCTTTTTCTGTACTGATGGGCACACTTGATCCAACATTTATTAGTTTAAATAAAATATAAATAAATGTAATTAAGAGAAGAAGAGGAACAGAGTAAACTCTGAACGCCTGTTAAAGTGACGTTCGCGATGAAAACGATTATATTACATTCTCTTCGAGAAGAAAATAATGGAAATGAAACAGAACATTTTATTGGACTAAAACATAAAAATGAGTCCCTCCCCCATCTCCCTCCCTCACTCTCTCTCTCTCTCTCTCTCTCTCTCTCTCTCTCTCTCTCTCTCTCTCTCTCTCTCAAGAGGAAATAAACGTTTATTCATTTGATTCATCTTTTTGTTCTATTTCTGACCCTTTTTTCCGTCTGCGTCAGTCTGTTTTTCATTCTCTGTCCATGGTTCCTGACTGCGTTTAGGTTTTGAGATGAAAAACACATGTGATGTGGAAATGTATAAAAAAACTCATTTTCATTTGAAGTTTGTTTATTTGCATAACAAGCGCAGATGTACTAAACATATTTATTACTTTTGAGCAGAAGTTGAATTTAGTTAATGAAAACATTGAAATTATGCACAGAATGTCAATGCATGCCTCTGTGTGTGTGTGTGTGTGTGTGTGTGTGTGTGTGTGTGTGTGTGTGTGTGTGTGTGTGTGTGTGTGTGTGTGTGTGTGTGTGTGTGTGCGTGTTATACAAACGTTTATACTGTGCTTATAAGCAACAATTAAAAAATGCTGCAATAAAAACAACTGACATGTTCTGCCCGTTACATCTCTTCGTTTACTTTTCAAGTTAACCTGTACTCTTATTTTACCATATTAAATGTGTGAACCAATTATTTGAAATTTCAACTGAAAGATTTTTTTAAAACGAACTTGTCACCAAGAAATGGATGAACATGGCAGTTATAATTTAGATAAGTCCATTCAATCTTTAGCGATGAACATGTCCGTTCAAATTGAAATGCCCGGCCAACAAGACGCCTTATAGAAATGCGATGATGAATCCGGAAAAGAAGAAATCCCTATTTTACTATGGACAAATAGAAATAATGCAATACGGAGTGTGTGATTCTCACATCGTCTTGAGTAGAGAGCGATTCTTGAAATAGAAAATGGTTTTAAAAATGACAAAAGAAATAACTATTATAGAGGGGGGAAATACAAATTTCGAATTTAAATGTAGCTGTTCCAAGCAAAACCTGGCAGTCAAATCCAGTTAAAGAATTTTTGAATTATAAAGAATTCCAGGTAAAAATTGTAGTACTAATTCAATCAGGATCAGCAGAGTATAGTTCCTTTCTCGTGTTAAAAGGAAAAGTTCTTATTGAAAAATTCAAAGAAATTCATTTTATTTTATAAAGTGATTCTGGTATTGACTGGCTCGTTCTTATCACCACTTATTATAAGTTAATCGTCCAAATCACTCTTTATATTTTCCTCGGTTTCATTGGCAGGTATACATTTCTATTCAAAAGCTGCAAATACAAATTTTCTTTGACACCGACTTAGAAAAATTACTGATGCGTGTTTTAAGAAACTATAAATTTCTTTCAATCCTTTTCTTTGCTTTTTATATTTAGTCCTGCTCGATATTTTCTCATAAAAATGTTATGAATATTAGAAGTGCGAGAGTGGAAATGATGGATTTTCACTCTCGCACTTATATCTACACGCACATCGGGAAGACCCTTTTAAAGGATAAAGATATTTGTAGTACTGTTATTATTCCATATTTCAGTCTTGCTATTATAAGTTTGACACTAAAAAAACGACCCATCTACCTTATTCTCTCAGTTACCCTTTGATTGGTTACACTAAAATTATTTCGTTTACATTCTCAATTTTCAGATTAAAATATTAGCGCATTTACATTCATCGAACACTAGGTGCCTTTAGAAGTCATTAAGATACTTATTCTTAAATATATTCATACATATTTATTTACTTTAAAATTTTTACATTAATATTTAAAGAGATTAAAATATCAAAGTAATTATCTTTTACGAAAATAAAGACATATGCTAGTAAATATATCTATAATGCTTGATCTAATTTTCATTAAAATTCAGTACATGGTTTTTAATGTCTAAAATGTAGTGGTTAAGTTTACGGGATTTGAATAGAAATAGAAATTCAAGAACTCTTACTTAATTGTTATATGATAAATATAGATCCAATTTAATGTAACTCGAAACAATTTGAATCCAAAGAAACTGGAATTTTGAGAATACCTGTGGTTAATAATTTATCAAACTCGTAGGCATCTTAATATTACTGCATGGCTTTCAGTCCCCATTTTCCCATTTTTTAAAATTAATCTGTGTATTAAATTAGTGGAAAACAAAACAGATAATTGTTTAATTACTAATTATAATCTAACCATAATCTAATTAGAAAAATACCATAGTTCAAGACCCAGCACACTTTTTCGGCTTAGAAACTGAATTAGCTTAATTCAAATACCTCTATTGAGGCATTTTAATATATATTTAATCAGGAATGTTTTAATTTATCGGTAGGTATATTAGTTTCTTTATGGAGTATCATAGTGATTTACTAGGTTATGACTATCATCATTATTATTACTACCATCCAAGAATCGTTTGACATGCCTACAATTAATACCTATTTTATCCCTGTGATTCAGTACTTTATCTTTATCCAGAAACATAATAATAACCAGTTTTTCGTTAATACAAAAAACAGGCAGGGTTGTATAGCGTTAGGGTTAACACTTTTTCAGGATGCTCCATCTCAGTGCAGGTAGTATTTTATTTTTACTGAGAGATAGTATGTGTTTGAAATAGTAAGGCGTACTACTTTACCTGAGCTATTGAACGATCTTCTACGGTTTCTTAGAATCAGCACATGTACTTCCCGTGTCATTTTTTCTAGATTAGGATTATTTTCTGTGGAGACGGTTATTAAATAAACCTTTAGTTAAACATTTTTCTTGTAGTTGACATTCATTTTTATCTCGATACGTACACTCGTTACTATCGTTAATCTAGTGTACTATTAATTCTCTCATTCTTATTTCGACTTACTACTGCTTATTATGAAGTTAAATTATTTCTTGCGAAATTATTTGTGCAACTATAACTAAATTTAATAGTATTTTTATTAAATATCTACAGTGTTATTTATCAGAAAATGTTCACTTATATTATTAAGAAACATATGTCCAATTTTGGATTTAACAAGCAGACGGGTATACCCAATAATTTTCCGGCTTCTATATTTCCTTTGAATGTTTGTATTACTTCTGATGTGATACTCTATGTTAGTGTTAATATTACTTATTATTCTTTAAAGTTTTGTTATAAGTGTAACGTTGTTTAAATTCCCTTAATAGAGTAATTATTGCTATTTTATGTTCAATGTTCATATAATCTTATTGTGTGAAAAAAAAACTAGAAAGGTTATTTATTTATTTATTTATTTACATGAACACTGACGATGGTCTTACCACAAACAGGTATATAAATGCATGAGACATTGTAAGCATTTTAATTATATGGGAGGAGGGGCAATATAAGTGTATCCTCTGAATGGAAGGTAAACAATTGGTCCTGGGTTTGACTTTACAAGACATTCCATGGTGAGGCCTCATTTAGGAGCCGTGGGGAATGTGGAGTTGCCTCTTAGTAACCATTGCTCCTGGGTTCACGTTGGTCCAGAGTAGTAATACCTGTTAGGGCATCTGGTACTATCAGATAAGGCTGTCTAGAGATATTGTTTTCCTGACCAAAAATGCACCAAACAGACGACTGGGAACAACCTGTGATTTGAATATTCCCTTGACACGTCCTCCTTTGGAGGAAACCGGTTCAATCCGCCTAGGGTTTATGCCGTACAACAAAAACAACAACAACAACAACAACAAAGATAAACAATGATGTTTTGGTGAATTTGTAAGAGTTTGTTCTTTTTTTTTTTTTTTTTACATTTTCACCCCAAACAAAGCACATTGCCACTTTGATGTACTATCAGGAACATAAGCTACAGAGGTACTATGTAGGGAGTTGGGCAGCAAGATACCGGTTCATGTTACACTTGAACTTCTGCATGTCAGTACAGTTGGGAAAGCAGGAACCCGGAAAGGAATTCCTAAGTCTAGCGGTTCTGAGGAAGAAACTACTGGAGTAGAAGGCTCTCTTATACCTAGGGATCTCTACTGTGAAGGGGTGGGATTTTGCTGCTTGTCGGGTTTGTCGGTGGTATTTATGTCGAGAGGGTACAAGTGCTTGTAGTTTGTCGGAGCATTCACCATTAAAGTACTTGTAGAACAGGCAGAGGGATGCTACATTTCGTCGATGGGACAGAGGCTGAAGCTTAGATGAGAGTTCAGGACCTATCAGGTTGGCGACTCTCCTTTGAATCTTGTCTAGGAATGAGAGACTAGTAGCTGATGGACTAGCCCAAATATGACAACAATACTCCATACATGGGCGAATAGTGGCCTTATAGAGGTACAGGATACTTTCGGGCGTTAGTAGCTTTCTAGCACGGTAGAGAGAACCTACCTTTTTCACAGCGGTCCTGGCAATGCTCTCAATGTTATTGCCCCAACTCATGTTTCCTGTGAACGTTAGGCCGAGGAGTTTAAAAGATGTACTTTCAGATAAAGAGTCTTTGGCCATTGCAATTGGTGGTAGAGAAGGTTTCTTGTAGTTATTGAAGGAAATAAGTTTAGTCTTGGCAGCATTGAGTGTGACCATCCATTTTTGTCCCCATTCCACTACAGAGGTTATCCTCTAGTGTTTCTGCTATTTCTTTAGATATGTGTTCATTTGTTTTCCTGTCATGTCTGTTATAGAGCGTGGCGTCATCAGTATATATATCCATCTCACAGACAATTTTGTCAGGGAGGTCATTTATGAATATTAGGAATAATAGAGGTCCAACGATAGACCCCTGAGGCACTCCTGCATTTATATCATATTGTTTAGATGTACAAATATCGAGGACAACCTGAATTTTTCTCTTATCGAAGAAGGATTTAATTATGTTAAGCATTCTTTCAGTGATACCGTATGATCTGATTTTCCTGAGAAGACCTTCATGCAATACCCTGTCAAAAGCCTTAGATATATCTAGAGCTACCACTCTACCCTCTCCTGCTTTGCCCAGTGAATGGTATATATGCTCAGAGATTACAGTTAGTATGTCTGCTGTTGAACGGGCTTGCCTAAATCCATATTGTTGGTCGGTCAGAAGTTTAGCATCTGCAAGGTGATGGACTAGAGCTTCGTTAATTATGGACTCAAATATTTTGGCGAAAAATGGGAGGAGGCTAATGGGGCGGTAATTTACTGGGTCAGTTCTTTCGCCAGAATTCTTGAAAACTGGTACCATAGAAGCAGTTTTCCAGCAGGCAGGAAAGCAAGATTCATTAAGGCCTTTGTTGTAAAGTTTGTAGAGAACTGGAGCTAATTCGACAGAGCACTTTATTAATAGTACAGCGGGGATGAGATCAGGTCCACATGCTTTTGAAGTGTCAAGATTTTTTATGATAGCATGCATCTGAGAAGGGGTGATTTTCAGATCGTCTAGTGTAGTGTCTGTCCACAAAGGAAAGTCAGGGTGGGGTGGGTAGCAGGGTCCAGTGTAGAGTTGGAGGTAAACCGATTGGCAAGCATGTTAGCCGTCCTGGTTGCTGAGCAAACAACCTTATGATTGTTGGATAGTGGGGGAATTGTTGATTGCCCATTATTTACTACACTGTTGTAGATTTTCCAGAAGTCACGGGTTCCTAATTTCTTTGCTTTGAAGCGTTTTTTGGTGGTCTCAGTAAATTCTCTCTTATCTGTCTCTATTTCTTTCTTACAGTTACTTCTGGCTTCTATATACTTCTGTCTGTTTGAACTGGACATGTCGGTTAAATCTGTGGTACGCATGCTGCCTTTGTGCAATGGCGGCTGCACAAGTAGAAGTAAAACATTGGGAAGAGTGGGGCTTGCTATCAAATTTCCACGTGGGAACATGTGCTTCAATCTAATTGCCATTTTGAACCATTCAGTGGTCTCATTTGCGCACTGTTCAGCAGGAAGTGAAAACATATTTCACCATGGGGCGTCTTTGATGAGATCCCTGATGGCTTCCCAGTTAGCCTTTTTATAATATCTCGTTGTTTTAAGCAATGGCTCTTCAGTTTTGGCTCTAGAGTTTAGAGCGATTTCAACCATTATCACTATATGATCAGCGTTTCCAAGTGAGCTATGGGCGTTCATAACAAAATCATCGGGAATTGTGGTCAGAAATAGATCTAAAAGTGAGGCGTGTTGTTCTTGCTGGTTAGGGAAACGGGCTAGAAACGTAACCAGCTGTGATAGGGAATGAGATATACAGAAGCTATGCGTTGTGCTACTAGCTGTGTCTGTGTAAGTTGAAAATCCAAGCCAGTTGCTGTGGTAGACACTGAAGTCACCAAATACATGAACTTGTGCGCTAATGTCAGGGACTTTGTTTATTAGGGTACAGTCCTGGGTCGAGGGAGAGCGATAGAGAAAATAAAAGTTATTTGTTGCATGTTAAGTCTAAAGCACATAAAGGCTTGATCGTACGATTCTAGTTTTGTTTTTCTAGTCAAGGGGAGGGTGTTTCGAATATAGACTCCAAGCCCGTGCATATGTCTGTCAGAGTGGGCATGTTAACGTAGTTAGAGGATATGGAGGAGTGTAGGTTAGTCTCACTTAGTGCTAAGATATTCGGGGTATTTGTTAGGAGAAATGCTTCAACATCATTTAAATTAGTTCTAAGCCCACGGATGTTCATAAATTCAAGCCTCAAGGGAGGAAGCAATTTGGTTTTGTTTAAGTTTTGTTCTGGTTTAAGCGTAATTTTAAATTGTACTGTCATTATTTTTTTAAGAGTTTAAGTTTAGGTAAGGGGTGTTGGACAAGTGGTTATGCAGTATACCAGACATGCAACACAAGTAGACCATCAGCTGACCCTCCATCTACTAAGATTGTGGCCTCAGGAAAGCCCACCGGGGATGAGTGCAGGGTACCTTTCCATGCACGAAATGGCACTACAAACATCCCAATATTATTCAACTGTTGATGGAGAAGCCGCTCTAAGTGCTACCAAAGAGTTAGGGCTCCTGTACTACAAGTTGGGAACAGCAGCCAGGAACTGTCAATCTGGTACCCTCAATCCATCAGACGATGGTCAACCCAATCTACTTGTACTGGCGTGATGGCATTCAAGCACTCCCAAGTGCCCAGTTTAGAGGGATGGGATGTGTCAGGAGTCGGAAAGACGGCGTTCATTGCCCTAGTCAGGAAACAAGATCGACCACTGAGTGTTTCTGTCGAATCCCTGTGATTTGATGCGTCTGTCTAATAGGCAAAGAAGAAGTATGGAAGCCGGGCGATAGAAAGGGCCGATCTACTTCTTAAGCAGTTTAGGTTTGCAGACCAGTAATTTGTTTGAGTTACCAGCTCTAGGAAGGTTGTCCTCCAAGATTGGAGAGGCCTCTCTCCCCTTAAGTTTAGCTTCAGAGTTTTCCTTCTCCTAGACGGATGACCTGGGAAGATCTAGTCCTAATCCAGGTATTTCTGCGACCCCACGTGGGTAGTTAATGTTACTGGTTTAGTATGTAAATATTATATACCTACTGAAAAATTACACTCCTTAAAGTGATTAAGGGACATTGCTATTTCATTGTTACTGGAGGAGGGGGTGAGTAAAAGTTCATGCAGTGGAAGCAGCTATATTTGCAACAGGTATGTTGGAAGGAGTTAATATATGGTTTAATATTTTTTCCTTTAAATTTATAATTGATTTTTTTTTTTTTAATTTATTTCTATGTTGGCTTAGGAATAGGATAATGACTTGATATTAAGAATTAACTAAACATGTGTTGCCCAAGCTTTGGGTATTTTAGATGGCAGGAGGGTTAAAATGTATGTTCAATGTAGATACAAGTAACGTTATTTTTGATAGAAACTACAAAACAGTACAGGTATAATTGGAAGTATATTATAAGCTATGGTGTGTAGTATGTATAATAAAGTAAATAGATATATGGGCAGATTTCCAGCAGATGCGAATATATGGAGGTTGTAAGTTTTAAGTATATTTTCACTTCTAATGAAGATATCTTCAGCTTTCGTTTAAAAATCAGGAAGTTGTATTTTGCATTATAGAGTATCGGTTCAATTTTTGTATTTATCATTGCAAAACTAAGGAAGAGACAGCTATTGATATGTAATGTAGATAGCTGTAAATCTAAGTACAGATTATAGCTAGTAAGGATCTACCTGGGTAAGAATAAACTAATGCATGCCTTAGAGGTAGAAATGTATAGATATTTAGTGATAATGACTTCCAATCGATCAGCATGCGAAGGTTAAGGGCTGAAAGCTAGGGACCTCCCCGCTTCACGGCCTGTGTAATATGTAAGTGTTAGTGGCATGAGGAGTAGAGTAGACAGATTTTAGGAGAGGATACAGATTACAGTAGAATTAATTATTAGAATTTAGAGTCAAGTAAAGTTTAGTAAGAGAGAAAAAAATAAAATAAAAAATAATTTTTTTTTAACTAGTATGGGTGCCCGGCGTTGCCCGGGTATTTGGAGGTGTATGTTAAGCAAAAAAAAAAAAAAACAGCGGTCAATTTTTTTTAACTTTGACCCCTATTACTATCCCTTAAAATTTATTGTTTTGGGCTCAAATTAAATTATTAAATTAGATCCATGTCCAACGAACCTATATCTAAAATTTCAAGTGTGTAGACCCAAAATTGTTGGAGGAGTTTGGTAGAGTTCTCAAAGGTCAAATCGTTGAACTTTGACCCCTTAATCGGCAAATGTCTGGCCAAAAACCGATCATATCGATTTTCCCAAATCTGAGTACCCTGTATATCAAATTTCGAATCTGTAGACTAAAAATTGACAGAGTTATTGCGTAGGGAAATGTACACAGACACACACACACACACACACGTTCACTTTTATAGATATATAGATTCAACATGCAAATCAGACAAAGGCAGTCATTTTGGAGGTAAGGTATATATTGGATATACATAGCAAGCAAGAGAGGATGTTTGTACCATAATGAGAGAAACTATTAGTACATGGCGCATCAGAATTCGTAGTTAAAGACAGTCAATTAGGTCAGGCACAAAGCATTGTGTATCTATTCAGAAATAGTCTTAGTGACGTATTTAAGATCACTGTATATGGCAGGTACAAATATAAGTGAAAAACAAACTATATTCCATGGTTTGTGTTAGATAGCAAGGAAGCCACATTTTCTATACAAACGAGCTTATAGTAATTGTAGATATTAAGTATATTACTTAAATAAAATCCGATGTTCTTCTAATGTAGGAAAAAATAAGTCCAGGTTTGTGGTAAATTCTGGAATTTGCTTTGCGTAGGCTTTTTTTTCCGATAGTTTACTTGAAATATAATAGGAGTGAAACAGTGTTTTGCCCGTACGAGGGAGGGGATGACGAATTTCAGTGTTAGACAAGAGAAAGTTTGCAAAACAAGAAAAATAAAGAAAATGAATAAATACAAATAAAACAAGTGAAAAACAAAAATAAACTAGGCAGCATGTATACATTTCTTAGAAGTAAGATGAATTTTAAAAATTAGCACTTAACGTTTTGATTGATTCCTACACATACACATGATTCGTAATTCGATTCATCCATAAACTGAAAAGAATCTATCGCCATCGAGACGAGTGGAGTGATAGGCCACTTCCTCAACAGCCTGTGGCACACTGGGGACCAACGTGAATTAACTTTGCTTTCAGCACAAACGTGTCAGTGTACAGCTGAAGACCGTGGCAACAATTAAGGATGACCTAGCGGTACTATCAGGCTCACAAGTAATTGATCTCCAGCGTTGGAATCGAGAGTGATTAGCCATTTCCTGAGATCTGACTCAGGATCGTTGAAACTCAACTGCGATGGTTCGAGATATAGTTTGTGCTCAAGGAAACCGGCTCAATCCGACCAGTAACTTTGCTTTACAATCACTTTGTTATCACCATCGAAATGTGTTGAGCCTTCCCTCGGCCGGGATATCCGATGAAACTTCCTGATACTTGTATGTCCATTTCTGAAATAATATTAGTTTATTAACTACTAGAAGATGTACTTGGCCTTGCCCGGTATTAAACATGATGTAAAATTTCTTTAAAAAATTTTTTTTTAAGATGAAGTAAAAAAGGAAAAAAAAAACGAAAGAAACTATGTGTCTTCTTAATAGTTCACTTCTTGTAAGTAATAATAAAAAAATACTCAAGTTGAGATTGAAACCAAAACCTAAAGACAGTGAGTACAAGTACGATAACCATTATACCAGCTTACCACAATCTTTAAAAACTGTTTTCAAACCTCGTGAAACAGTTGACAAACAGATAAAAATCTGATAACCTCTCCCCCACTCTCAAGTAACAATATTTCAATTTTGACCCCTAAACAGCCTTTTCTTTCCGGATGAGAACAAATTAAAGTTTTGCACATGTCTATATACCAAATTTCAAGTTTGTAGATCAAATATTCGTTGAGTATATAGGTTGAGAAGTTTCCTCACTCACTCACACACATACACGCTCACTCATTTTTATAGATATATAGATCATTTGCCTTCGAATTTTTCTTCTCAATATTATTTAATGTTTGGGATTTTGTTGCGAATTCCATTAGGTATTCAAAAAGAAATTGTATTAAGTGCGTACCCGTAACGAAACGAAAATATCACACTCCAAAAATCATATAAATAGACTAAGCAGTTCCATTTTTAAATAAGAAAACTAAATTTTATTAGTAATAAAAAAGATGTCTTGCTTGCCAGTTCAAAAACAATCTAAGAAGGACAAAACAAAACAAGGGAGATAACTGAATAATTTAAACTTATAAGTTTATATTGTAATGCATATGAATTCTCATTAATCACTTAAAAATAAATTTCTTATTAAAAAATAAAACTACCCGATTAACCCACATGACTCCTGGAATACGACATCTTTGCCCCGTCACAGGCACGTGAATCATACAGATGTTTCTTTATTTTTGTTATTTTAATATGTTCTATACATTTAAGGTGGTTTATGTAATATGAAAATATTTATAGCTCCAGTCTAATGAACAATTGAAAAAAATCTTTGCATTATAAAAATTTATATTTGAAATATATATCTGTACAGAATAGATTTCTCTCGGTTCTTAATAGTTTTACAAAATAATATATGCAAACAAAGAGATTACACATATTTAGAGATCTATTCTCGTATATTTGGTAGCTGGTATGTTAGTGCAGCAGCAAATACGTGCTTGATTGCTGATTGCATTTTGATATAGCTGAGAATTCAGGCTGCAGATCTCGACGTAAATACTTTCGCAACGTCTATCCACACTCGTTAGTAAATGACTATACAGATACACAAAACTTGATCGAGTGTTGCCATCTACTAATTTCATTAAACAGGTGTCAAGTGAATCTGTTTTAGTCATGCTAATCACTTACATTCTGTTACAAATATGACAAATATGACAAGTATGACAAGTATGACAAATATGATAAGTATGACAAATATGACAAATATGACAAGTATGACAAATATGATAAGTATGACAAATATGACAAATATGACAAGTATGACAAGTATGACAAATATGACAAATATAACAAATATGACAAATATGACAAATATGACAAATATGACAAGTATGACAAATATGATAAATATGACAAATATGACAAGTATGACAAGTATGACAAATATCACAAGTATGACAAATATCACAAGTATGACAAGTATGACAAATATGATAGGTATGACGAATATGACAAGTATGACAAATATAACAAATATGACAAATATAACAAATATGACAAGTATGACAAATATGACAAATATGACAAGTATGATAAGTATGACAAATATAACAAATATGACAAGTATGACAAGTATGACAAGTATGACCTTTTGCAAAAGACACAGCTTCGATGTTTTGGAATTTCCTCGTGGCCGTCTAACTTAAGTACGCGCTGTTTCACATATTTAGAAACTTCCATACTTACGTGACTTCTCTTGGGACATCTTTGCTGACTTTAAACATTGGTATTACTGAAACAAATGCTTCCAAATTTATTGCAGATCAAATCGGTTTTAGATTTCATAGACTGATAGAATGAGCAAAACTTCTTTCGTTCTTTTGGGTTTTTCATGAATGCGATTCCTTTCATATTTTATCTCGCCGTTCTTTACCTTCCTCCACAAAAAAATTGGCCACGATTTGACTTTACTTTTATTATAAACCAGCATTAAAGTATGGTTTTACTTTGTTCAAAAGATTGGGCCTTTAAAGTAAATATCTAATATACTTGTGCATAAAACACATTGCTTCTGAACGCTATTAAAAGTTAAATTCTTCACTAGTTTGGAGACGGAATGCGTTGTTGTGATAAGTGATTTTTTTTCTCTACTAATTCGCACTTTTTATTTTAAGATTCAAATATTAATAACTACATTTTATTTCAGTATTTAATTTATGTATTTCTGTTGTATTAAATGCTAGCTTCTTTTTTTTTTTTTTTCTCGTCCATAAATGTTTATCTACCAAGTTGATCTTAAATATTGTATAATCAATCCATTATATTATCATTTTCAGTCCCCCACCCCTAATTTCTGGCTCCCATCTTATCTCGCAATTACTTATAACGCCACCAACTAACTTCGGAAGAACCCCCCCCCCATCCGATTTTGTTTTATATCATAAGTTGCTTAAAACGTGATTAGTTAAAGTTCAGAATAAAATCACGCTTTCTCTTAACGGTTAATTTAAAAAAAAAAAAAAATCTTCTGAACGCTATTAAAAGTTAAATTCTTCACTAGTTTGGAGACGGAATGCGTTGTTGTGATAAGTGATTTTTTTCTCTACTAATTCGCACTTTTTATTTTAAGATTCAAATATTAATAACTACATTTTATTTCAGTATTTAATTTATGTATTTCTGTTGTATTAAATGCTAGCTTCTTTTTTTTTTTTTTTTTTTTTCTCGTCCATAAATGTTTATCTACCAAGTTGATCTTAAATATTGTATAATCAATCCATTATATTATCATTTTCAGTCCCCCACCCCTAATTTCTGGCTCCCATCTTATCTCGCAATTACTTATAACGTCACCAACTAACTTCGGAAGAACCCCCCCCCATCCGATTTTGTTTTATATCATAAGTTGCTTAAAACGTGATTAGTTAAAGTTCAGAATAAAATCACGCTTTCTCTTAACGGTTAATTTAAAAAAAAAAAAATCTTCTGAACGCTATTAAAAGTTAAATTCTTCACTAGTTTGGAGACGGAATGCGTTGTTGTGATAAGTGATTTTTTTCTCTACTAATTCGCACTTTTTATTTTAAGATTCAAATATTAATAACTACATTTTATTTCAGTATTTAATTTATGTATTTCTGTTGTATTAAATGCTAGCTTCTTTTTTTTTTTTTTTTTCTCGTCCATAAATGTTTATTTATCTACCGAGTTGATTGCACAAATAGATTACCTAATTGTACTCATTTTTAGTTCGTGGGAGGGGAATCTATCACCATACTTTCCCTTAAACAGGTCCGTTGGACTTTTATTAAGTACAATACTTAATAGTTATTTTTTATTTTTTATTTATTTATTTTTTTTTTTAATGGAGAGTAGAAAACGCATTGTGGATGCGTTATCGGCAGCTCCTGTTACTCTCGCTTCTTCTTATTTGTCCCTCAGTCCTCATTTTTTAAATGAGTGATTTTTCTGACAAAGGGAGAAGAAAAAGCTGTTTTCTAGGTTGGCAGTATTTTTGCGCGAACAGTTGGCAGAGTTGGTGGAAATTTTCTGTTTCTATGTCTATCCTTGTAGCCATGTCACTAGTAAGGGTGCTGGAGGTAAACGTTTTGTCTGGGCTGACGTTATCCGCCTGATAGTCAGGGACCCGAACCTTGGATTAACCACTAAGGAGGCTGTCCTATCAGCAGGTGCAAAGTACTGGGGCTGCTGTATTGCCATTTGGTGAATGGAATCTGGACCATGCAGTAGCTTCTGGTGGGGCCTCTCGATGCCATACTAGTGGGTAATTGTTACGGCTTTACCTTATCATGTGGTACAAAAAAAAAAAAATTCTTCGTTTCTTTTTCTCTCTTAGTTTCCCCTCTCTGTCCTGCTCTAAGTAAATCTGTCGACCTAGTCCACAAATTCCAAAATTTCATCATGACAAGTTTCAAGAAAAAATACACGATTAAACCCGGTTCTCCAACTTCCAACGTAGACCCCTACTACCATGTCTCCTTCTCCAACATCAGGGGTCTACGTTCTAACCTTCCAGAGGTTGAAACCCAATTACAGGAGACTAAACCAGACCTTTTATTTTTAAGTGAAACTGGCATTGGACAGGCTATTTCCCTAGATGAGTTTGCAATTACAGGATACTCTAACTTAACTTCTAAATCTGACCCCCAAGATCGCCATGGGCATGGAATATGTGCCTATATTAAAGATAGCTTTCCATGTGGGAGGGACATCTCCAGGGAAGATCCTAACTTACCCTATATGTGCTTCCGGGTTGCTTTAGCTCACACTACTGCATTTATATTTACTCTCTATCGCCCCCACAACAGCGGAGTTACTATCTTTCAAAGCATATCTGAGAAAATTGACCAAGTCCTTTCTACTTATCCTTCAGCTAACATTCACGTATGTGGAGACTTCAATGTTCACAACGTCGAATGGTTGACCCACTCAAACAAGACCGATGATGAGGGGAGGTTCTGTCATGATTTCTCCATTGCCTATGACCTCACTCAGATTGTTCAGGAACCTACCCGTGTGCCCGATAATGACGGCCAGTATGCGAGCCTACTAGACCTTTTTCTCACAACTTGCCCTGAACTATGTTCAGTTTCTGTTCTGTCGCCTCTTGGATCTTCCGACCACTCTGTTGTATCAATTAAGATAAAAATGAAATGTAATAAGTCCCCAGACGTACCACTTCATCGTACAGTATATCGATACACTAAGGCTGACTGGGATAGCTTCCGTACATTTATATCTGATCTACCTCTGCATTCCATGTTTAAAAAGGATGTGTCCTCTATAGTATTAGACCTAACTGAATGGTTAATTGTAGGTATTGACCATTTCATACCCTCTAAAAAGTTTCAGCAAAAACCTAACAGCCAGCCATGGTTCTCTCCAGAATGTGCTGCTGCCATTGCGCACAGAAATCACTTTTTCCACTGCTTCAAACGTAATAGATGTATGGAAACTAAAGCCGTTTTCAGGACTGCCAGCAACCATTGTAAGAAAGTAATAAGGAACGCAAGAGAGTTGTATGCTCAATCTGTTAAGTCCAAAGTAGCTGAGCAGCGGCTTGGTTCCCACCAGTTTTGGCAAATAGCAAACAGAATCCTGAACAGAAGCGTGTGCTCCATCCCAACTATTATCAATGGACCTGAGGTAATCTCGTCAGCATCAGACAAAGCCAAACTCTTTGTCAAGAACTTTGCAGCTAATTCTACCCTTTGCGACCAAGACCGCCAACCCCCAATATTTCCTCCTGTATCAGAAAACACGCTATGTGATATACGTATATCTGTACGTGATGTTGCCAAGCTAATCAAAAACCTTGATTCGAGTAAAGCAACTGGCCCTGATGGTATTCCAATTATAGTACTCAAAAAACTTCAACCTGAACTAGCGCCCATACTTACAAAACTGTTTAAACGTTGTCTTAAGGAGAATAGTTTCCCATCTCCCTGGAAAATCTCATCAGTATGCCCTGTATTTAAGAATTCAGGTGATCGCTCATCCCCCTCTCAGGCCAATAAGTCTCCTGTGCGTCATGAGTAAGTTGCTAGAATCTGTGTTAAATACAGAAGTAATCAAACATCTCAACAAAAATAACCTTCTTAGTGACACTCAATATGGTTTCCGTTCTGCTAGATCTACAGCAGATGTCCTTACAGTTATATCGCATAGGATTAGCAAATCTCTCGACGGTGGCAATCTTTCTAGGGCAATTGCTCTTGACATATCTAAAGCCTTTGATAGGGTATGGCATAAAGGTTTACTTCATAAGATCGCTAGCTATGGTATAGCTGGAAAAGTCTTCTCAATTATTAAATCATTTCTTTCTGATAGGTTCATAAGAGTAGTAGTTGAGGGGCAAAAATCAGAAGCTCTCAGTATTAATGCCGGTGTCCCTCGGGGATCCATCCTGGGCCCAACTCTTTTCCTGATCTACATTAATGATCTTCCAAATCATATCCTTACATCATTTGTAGACATTTATGCTGACGACACTACCATTTATGGTACCACATCTAAGACAGTAAACGAGCAAGTACTCTCCAATTCTCTCTCCTCTGATCTTGAGCATGTAGTACAATGGGGAAAGGAGTGGCTGGTTACTTTTAATGCATCTAAAACCAAGCTTCTCTCTTTACATCATCAACATTTTAATCCACATTTGTCATCAATTGAAATGAATGGCTCTCGTCTTCAGGAGGCCTCAAGTTTTGACAAGCTTCTGGGCTTGACCATTACTCCTGATCTTAAATGGAACACGTATATCAAATCTGTTGCCAAGGCCGCTGGAAAAATGGTGGGATCTTTCTATCGATCCAGTAGATATCTCACTGCTGATGCTATTCTCTATCTATATAAGAGCCAGGTACGTCCAAGGATGGAATACTGTTGCCACATCTGGGCAGGAGCTGCTAGAAAGGACTTGTCCTGCCTTGATAGAGTTCAAAATAGACTTCGTAGCCTCGTAGGAGATGTCCTTTTCTCCTCCTTACAACCTCTATCTCACAGAAGAGATGTTGCGAGTTTGTCTCTGATGTATCGTTATTTTCATGGAAAGTGTTCAACTGAGCTTCAATCTATGGTCCCCCCTCGCCAAACTTTCACAAGAAACACTCGTCTAGCTGTAAACACTATCAATAATTTCCCCCACTCTTTATCTGTGCCTAAACCTAAACATAGATTCCATGAACAAAGCTTCTTTCTTAGAACTGCACGCCTGTGGAATTGTCTTCCGTTTGCCTGCTTTCCGGCTGACTACAATATGGTTGTGTTCAGGTCTAAGGTAAATAGGTTCTTGATGAGCCGTTCCATATAAGTTATTAAATTTACCAAATTTTCATTACTAATGATTACTATATTGACCAACTTCTACTGTACACTCTTTAACCCTTATCCTTGAGTGGCCTCTGGGCCTTGATAATGTGGTGATGCCTTTGTAAAAAAAAAAAAAAAAAAAAAAATCCTACTGTGCTTATCAGTTGATAATTTTGTGATTTTTTATGAAAACATTGTTTTCACAGATTTTGACGGAAATAAATTTCTTTCAATTGGAAACTACTACAAATTCCCCCAAAATAAGGCAAACAAGAAGTCGATTTATTTATATTTTTCCGCATTTGAAATGTGTGTCATTAACTTGTGAAGTTCGCTTCTAAGGAAAGCAACGTTGTGGAAAATATTTGTGAAATCAGCTCAGGCCCTCTTGCAGTTTAAGGGAACAGATATACGAGGAAGAAAATGGGACATAAGTCGTGTTACACCGGTAGTAAGAATGCCACTTGATTGGATAGTGAAATTGACGTCATTTTATAAATAAAATGAAATATTGAAATTGACAATATTAGAAAACAGAATTTTTTTTTACATGATTTTTAATTAAATACAGGAATTATTTTAAAAAATTATTTTTAACAGTTTAGATTTTTTATTGAATTACTCCCGCGTATTTTTATAAATAAATGACAAACAAATAAAAATAATTAGAAATGATAAAAAGAAACGATACTGAAATTGACAATATATATTTTTTTAATTTTAAAATAAAGTAAACTAGTTCACTATAAATAGGCAATGGAATTGTTATTAAATATGACTAACCTTTTAAATATTCTTTTACAATAATTATTTTTATACTAATACTTGTTAAATACTTAGTAATAAAATTCTTTATGATAATTTCAATTTTTAAATTCTATCAATATTTCATAGCAACAACGTCGATTTCACTATCAAATCAAATGGCATTCTTACTACCGGTGTAACACAACTTATGTCCAATTTTCTTCCTCATATTTTTGTTTCCTTAAACTGCAAGAGGGTCTCGGCTCTTCTCTGTTCTCCCCGTATCTTTAAATTTACAGTAACTTTCCGGATTCCAAACTCCCATATTCTCTTTCTCAAGCCTTTCTCCGCCATCCCCATTATTATTAGTATTACTATTACCCTAATTTTCCATGCTTCTTCCTTCCCATAAAACGTTTATTTTTTCGCCATCTTTTACTTCCGGTCTGTCGTTTGTTTCAACTTGACCAAGGAGTCTGCACTTTTCATTTTATTGGGTTTTGTCTTCACGTTAAACTGTTGACTTTCTTTTTTCTTTTTTCTTTTTTCTTTTTTTTCGATAAAAATAGAACAAAAGTCGTCCATTTTGAAAACGTCTGACATTGTTAAATATATGTGCCATTTAAATTCTGAGTAAACTGCCTATAACGTGTGGGAAGGCGATGGCAGGTCGCAATTTCTTTTTTAGATCTGTCTCTTTCCTGTTCAATTTTTTTCTGTTGTATTTTGTTTGAATGTCTCTCCGGGTTTCTTTTAAATATATTTACTTTTTTGTTTGTTTATCTTTCTGATTCATGACTTACTCGACTCCACATTTATAATTATTCAGTTTTTGACTCACTATTTTCTTTTTTGTGTTATTTCTTTCCATGTCTTTCACTTAGCATGTCACCATCTTTTTTTTTAATTTCTTCTCACTTCCAAATTCCTATGATCTAATTCTTATTCTTCAACAAGACTAACATTTCCTCTTTATTTTTGTAAAACTTCTTTTCGTTATTATATACAGTATGCGGCAGGTCTGTACACGCACGCACACATAGCCACGTTCTATTTTCGGTAGCAAAACTCATTCAAATGTGCCTTAACCCATCGTTTTAAATGACTTCTATTTATAAATTGTTTAACATTTCAAAGACATATGCAAATATTTAAAACATTGGGTGTATAAAAATATTTTATATCTGAAGTATATTTTATTACATAGTCAAATGTGTGTGTGTGTGTGTGTGTGTGTGTGTGTGTGTGTGTGTGTGTGTGTGTGTGTGTGTGTGTGTGTGTGTGTGTGTTTTTGTTTTGGAATGATTAATCGAATCGGAAAATCATAACTGTTTGAGGCATCGGAATTAGAACCGGAAAAAATTCTACCTGTATTCTAATGTCAAAAGTCGATTCTTTCAATTGTTTTTTTTTTTGTTCTTTTGTTGTAATTAGGTTTAAACTACACTATCATAATCAGAAAACACAGTGTGATCGCTTAATCACTAATATATATATATATATATATATATATATATATATATATATATATATATATATATATATATATATAAAGAGAGAAACAGAGAGAGAGGGGAAGATGGTCTACTATATAATAAGATAAAGTCGAATACTCTCTAAACAAGTTTTTCGCACTCACCACTTACAACGCTTCCTCGTGCGTATTTCACGAAAATATGTGTACATTTCATCTCTGTTTAAAAGCTATTACACTTATTCCGACCAAATATACTCTCTCAAATATATAGGCTCACCAAAAAGGTAGCCAACAGTTTCATTCTCTATTCATTGTCCTCTCTAGGGCAGCGTTTCTTATCTCATTTTCCATTCATAATAACTCCAACAGCATACACTACATATTAAAATAAAATAATAAACGCCCCCTCATTTTCACTTGCGTTTTAACGGCGTTCGAAATGAATCATACTTGGTTAAATTAGCAAACACTTCAAATCATATTCAAAATTGCGTCTTCGACAGTCTGCTATGATGAGTGTAAGTTATCATTAAAACTTCCGGGTGATTTGCATTTTTATATGCTACTTCATTATCGATTTCTTTTCATCATATAAAAACTGATATATATCGTGTTTTGCATTAAAATAAATAACCTTCAAGAACTTTGATCGACTTTTTTCCGACTTACCCACGTAATCTTTACAAAACACTAAAAACAGAAATGTTTCATTGTATCGAATAAATCCTCATTTAAAACATAAAAAAAAAATTAGTTCCCACTTTCCAGTAGTCAAATAACTAAATATATTTGCTACATAAAAACCATAAACACACTAGTCGCAGTGAAATGTTATGAAACACCAGGGTTAAGTGAGCCAACGTGATGAAGTCTGACTCGCATCGATATACCTTCATCCTCTCGGGTGCCTTTTCCCAAAGTTCCATCTATTATTTTATTTATAGCTTTAAATTATTTATTGTTAAATTTAAAAAAAAGAAAAAAAAACAGAAAAACATTTCTTGAAGCTTTACGAATTTTTATTAACAAAACACAATTCTTTTATTAATTGTTTCATTAAAACAAATACAAAATACAAGATGCTTTCTTAATAAATTTTAAAGACTTATTATTTGGCCAGGTATAGAAAACATTCAATTAATTTTTACTAATCATTCTTTACCACAAAAAAGCAACACTTAAACACAAGATCGATTACTAACTTAGCACTTCTCCAGTTTAAGGACATTTGCTTTTCAGCGACTTAATATATTACGTGTGGAAAATTACGGGAATTAGAATTTCTTAAGATTTCAACATTTTCAGACACATCATTCGTTTTATTTACGTACAATCTTCCGAGAAATGTGTTCGGTTAGGTTTTCTCTTGTTTGCTTTCTTTGTTGTTACTTCTGATTCCCATTCCTAACTGTAACGGAACTCACGCGCGCTCAATGAATGTCACTTTTGAAGCAAAATAACAATTGCATCAGTCTAGAAGGAATGAATGAAAACGGAAAACCAATGGGCTTATCATTTTCCATTAAAACATTAAATATTTAGAACTTCGGTGAAACATTTTTTTTTTCGATAAAGTTTTTCTTTTTTTTTTCTTATATTTATTAATTTATTTTATTTTATTTTTATTTTTTATTCATTTATTTTTTATTTTTTTTTTTTTGGAGGGGGTATGATTACATGTAAACAGCGTGAAAAACTATCCACAAAAACGAATTGTATTTTAAAGTGAGGAATCACTTTTGAATATTAATTTAACATAAACTGATAACCTAATGGTTTTTTCAATTTTGGAACGAGAAAATTAGGATGGTGGCAATTTCATTATTTTTTCCTATTTTTAATCTATATGGATGTGATGGTGCACTATTTCAAAATTTTCATTTTTTTAACAGTTTAATTTAGGGGTTAGCTTTCTCAATTCTAAAATTAGCGACCATCGACAAAAAAATGGCATTATGAAAATTTCCCGTGTTTGACTAAGTGGAAGTGATGTTAACGACCGTAAACCTGATTCACAAAATGAGTTATTAACAATAGGTAACATCGATCTAAAATTACTAATACTAGTTTGTGCATGAAATTTATTGTTAATCTAATTTATCGGGCAACGCCAGGACACGGGTCATCTAGTATATATATATATATATATATATATATATATATATATATATATATATATATATATATATACCAGCAGTTCAGCCCGGCTTTACTCGGGTCCTATGTACTGTTCATAACTTACCCTATATCTGAATACACATTATGTAAAATTTCAAATGTTTAGACCAAAATTTGTCTGAGTAATTTTGTAGAGACCGCAGAGGTCATTTTTTAACTTTGACCTCAATTTTGACCCCTTAAAATTTAATATTTTGGTCTCAAATCAAAATACAAAGTGTTACCCATGTCCAAGTTACCTACATCTAAAATATCAAGTCTTTAATTTGGTAGAATCTGCAAAAATCAACTCTTTCAACTTTGACTTTTGACAACCAAATTTTCGCCCCAAAACTGATTAAAATGCTTGCCGCATGTCTGAATGCCCTTTATGTATAAATTTCAAATGTTTAGATCCAAAATTGGCTGAGAAGTTTGCTAGATACCGCAAAGGTCAAATCTTTTTAACTTTGACCCCTTGGGAGCTCAAATTTTCGACCCAAAGCGATTAAAAGCTTGTCCTATCTCTGAATACCCTTTATGTAAATTTGGCTGAGTAATTCGGTAGAGACCGTAAAGCTTGTCTTATCTCTGAATACCCTTTATGTAAAATCGGCTGAGTAATTCGGGAGAGACCGTAAAGGTCAATTTTTTTCAATTTTGACCCCCTTAACATTTATTGTTTTGGGCTCAAATCAAATTATAAAGCTTGATCCATGCCCAAGTAACCTATATTTCAAGTGTTTAGACTCAAAATTGACGGAGGAGTTTGGTAGAGTTTTCAAAAGTCAAATCGTTGAATTTTGATGCCTTGACAGCTAAATTTCTGGTCGCAACCCAATTAAAAAGATTTTCCAAAATCTCAATACCCTTTATGTCCAATCTCAAGTATCTAGACCGAAAATTGATAGAGTTATTCGGTAGAGAAATGTACACAAACACACACACACACACACACACACATGTACACACACAGATATTTTCACTTATAAATATATATATATATATATATATATATATATATATATATATATATATATTAGTCGAGCAAGTAACTGCTCGACAAACAAAATGTTACTTGCAGACTACTATTGAGTAATGAAGCCGTAGGTACCGCTTGAAAAACATTTTTTTAATTTTCTCACCAAATATTTAATGAATTCCTTTGGAATAGTGATAATAATAATTTCCATGTTTTTATGTTTCATTTCAGATATTATTTTAAAATAATATCGATTTTAAAAAAAACTTTTTATGAAATCATTCCTTAAGAGTTTTCCAACCGGGCAACTATTCTTACTACTATAACATAACATTTATTAACTGTCCGTTGGAACGATTACTGTTACTACTACTCTTTATTTCTAAAAGCATCAGACTGACTGCTTACTAGAATTGTTGATGCTATTTCAAGCGGTTTATATTTTCTTATCGCTTGCACATTGATTTTTACAGAGAGAGAGAGAGAGAGAGAGAGATGGAGAGAGATTGAGAATAAGGAATGAAGCCGTAGGCATAGCATAAAAACAAATTTTAAATTTCTACAACAAATATTTAATGAATACCGTTGGAATAGTGATTTTTATTATCGCGTGCACATTGATTTTTACAGAGGGGGGAGAGAAAGAGATAAAGATATATGGAGAGAGAGAGGGGTGAGCGAGAATAAGGAATGAAGCTGTAATGAAGCATAAAAAAATTTAAATTTCTTCACAAAATATTTAATGAATTCCTTTGGAATAGTGATAATAATGATTCTCATGCTATTCTGCTTTATTTAAGATATATATATATATATATATATATATATATATATATATATATATATATATATATATATATATATATATATATTGATACAATATTCATTTAAAAAGAAGAATATACTTTACAGATTTGGATATTACGGTTTTTTCACTTTAACTATTTATACTAACATTTCTGTCAAACCACGCTAATCGACTATTAATACTACTTTTACACAATAGCTGCCGGCTGCAACTACGCGTATACTAACTGATCGCTTGTTAGGACTACGGATGTTATCTTTCCGTTTTAATCAAAGCTGCTTGTGTGCCCGGCTGTTTGTAAATAACTATTCTGTACTTCCACCTTACAATTTAATAAACAAAAAGGTATCGTCAAACTTGAAAATACTAGTCGAACAATGTAATCCTTAAAAAGGGACTCTTTATGTTCAACATCGGTATAGATTAATTTAACCAGAAGTTTGTTTACATTTTGAAATAAACAATAGGTAAAATTTAATCACACTATTATTTCAAATGTAAGGATGTGATTATAATTTAATTTTAATTAACCACATATGTAACAAATAAAAAAAATAAAACAGAATGAAGTTATAAAATGTGATTGGCTGACGTACACGAGTGCTACCCCACTAGCGCATTACGCATCGACTCCGATGTTGTACGTTGTTCGACTGAGGGAGCCGTTATTACAGGGAAAGAATTTTTGTGGTCTAGTTTTTTTATTTATTTATTTTGGTTTGAACTTTGCGCATTATTTTGTTATTATGTGTTTATCTATTTTTTTGTTTTTGTTTTTATGAATATTTTCTTTTTTTGTCTGAGTTTTCGTTATAGGTAATTATTAACAGGAAAATTGGTGAAAATCAAAATTAGTACTTGTGGCGATAAACAAAAATAAACAAAAAGCTTCAGCGTGTACGTACCTCTCATTGAATGTCGTAGATTGAAACAGTGAAATGTTATTTGGTGCTAGTGTACTTATTGATCCATGCTATTTTTAAATAGTACTTTTAAGTTTAACGATACCAGTTCTTATTGAATAAGGATAGACTGACAGATGATGATGAATGATGAGTAAGAATCTAAATATATCACCCACTCAAAAGACAGCCGACCCAGAAAACCGCAATTACTATTTTTTTGTTAGAAACATGGAAGGCGAAGACAAAAAATTAAGTAGAAAACAACTCCATCACCTCGGTCCCTTTTATATTTCTTACATTTCAACAACTATTTATATTTAGTCGATGAATAATTGAAGTTTTAAACTGTGTTTTTTAATGTGACTCTTTTTTTTCTAGTATACATAGATTACATAACTGATCGCTTATATATATATATATATATATATATATATATATATATATAACGTAATAGTAATATATATATATATGACGTAATATATATATATATATATATATATATATATATATATATATATATATATATATATGACGTTAAATAGTACTTTTAAGTTTTACGATACCTATTCTTATTGAATTGTTAGGTGAAAATACCTGAGCTATCTTTAAATAGTATTTTCAAGTTTAATTAAAGTTTTACGATACCTTAAACCATTAAAAAAAATAATGATAACATAAGTGCATAAGTGCCATTTTTATTTATTTATTTATTTATTTATTTATTTTTATTTTTTATTTTTTGGTTTGGTTTTGCTTGGCTTTGCTTTCATTTTGTTTGGTTGTTAAATCCAGCAAAAAAATTACAATTGAATAAAAAAATTACAATTGAATAAAAAAATTACAATTGAATAAAAAATTACAATTGAATGAAAAATTACAATTGAATAAAAAATTACAATTGAAAAAAAAATTACAATTGAATAAAAAATTAAAATTGAATAAAAAATACAATTGAATAAAAAATTACAATTGAATAAAAAGTTAAAATTGAATAAAAAATTACAATTAAATAAAAAAATTACAATTGAATAAAAAATTACAATTGAATAAAAAAAATTACAATTGAATAAAAAATTACAATTGAATAAAAAAATTACAATTGAATAAAAAATTACAATTGAATAAAAAAATTACATTTGAATAAAAACCGATATCGTGAAAACTTGAATTGCACATGAAAACACTATTTACAAATAGCGTGGTACCAAAAATATGTACGCACATTTTAGGACCATTCTTGAAGGAGATATTGTTTTTAAAAGAGACTAAACCCCTAATATTTTTTAAAAATATTTTTAGTTAATGCTTAAAAAATAAAAGTAAAATGGATTTTCTAAGTGTTCATTTTCTACCTCGCTGGCTAAGTTCTTAGTGGTTCAACTTATTTTAAAGCGTTTATTCAGTTCAAAAACGAAACTACAGACCGCATAATATTTTTTTAATATTTATACTTATTTACTGTTGTTTTAAAAGAGGCAAAATCGATTTGTCTACCTAGCTTGCTAAGTTATTAGTGGTTTAACTTATTTTAAAGTGTTTATTTAGTAAGAAAAACAAGTCAAGAAGGATTTCTTCTCCACCAAACGAGGACAGAAAAGATACTAAACTTTGCTGCTAATAATAATAATAATAAACAAATAAATTTACCTTCAGATGAAACAAAGTTTTACTCACTGGCCATATTAAATTTAAATAGTTAAACTTAACGAAGATTATATTTAGAATTAATTATAAATTGAATGCAGCGTAAAATTTAGGAAAACTCGTCCATTTTTTATATGTAGGAAAACTCTCCATTATTGAATACATATCAATTGAAAACACATTTTAGGGCCGTTCTTGAAGGGGTATTGTTTTTAAAAGAGACTACACCCCCCATAATATTTTTAAAATATATTTACTTGTTTACTGTTATTTATAAATATATAAAATCATTTTCTAAGTGTTCATTTTATACCTAGCTTTGTAAGGTTTTAGTGGTTCCACTTATTTTAAAACGTTTATTTAGTTTTAAAAAAAGTAGTGTCGAGTGTTACTTTAGAACAAAAATAATGTTCGACATGAGAGTCTCGGGAATCTCAATAATCGATTAAAAATAGAAATTTAAAGAAAATACTGAAGTAGATATAGTTTTAAAAATAGCCTTCCCCTCCAAAAGAAAATAATTTGTATATTTCTTAAACTAATGTCTAAATGTGTTTGGCAAAAATCAAACTATCGGAGTGGATACGGTTGATTATGTAATGCAACTGAACGGAACGGAGTCAAGACACGAAAAACGAAACAATATATTTATTTAAAAAATACTAACTTTTATAAAAAAAAATACTATTTTTTAACACATCTTTTGTTATTACGAAACAAAAAAGAAAACACTTCTTGTATTATTGAATAATAAAACAAATATTACATTAGGTGATGATACTTTTCATGTTATTCTGAGCATGTTTTATTAATTAATAAATATCATTTTATTATTTTTGTTGTTATTAATGTTGTTGATAAATATAATTTTTAAAAGTTAGGTATTTTCTTGAAAAAATAAAATAAAAAATAATCTTCTGGGTAAACATTTTGTTGCATGAAGCACTAGTGTCTGTAGTATAGAAATAATTGTTAGTATTTGTTTTTAAGAACATCGTTTAAATTGTTTTCCAAAATAAATTTCAGGAGATCAATTACTTTGCAATACTCATGGATATCTAACCTACTATAAAATATTTCTAGCTCAGTTTCAAACTTTTCTTTGTCAATCATGGGATATGCTTCAGTTGTCAAGGATATCTCTTCTGTAGGTAGTTTTTTTTTCTTAAAACTAGCAAAGCTTATCTTGTAAAACAATTTAGCAAGTATTAAATGTTTAGTTGAAGAATATCTGTCCGTTATATCAACAGATATATAGTCACACAGTTCTTTAGCTTCGCCCTTGAGTGTTTGTGAAGAATTTTCACAGTATTTGGTGTTTCTTATCTCTAAAATAGCAGTTTTGAAATTTGTTATGTATTCATTGACTTTATATATGCTAATTTCCCGAGAAATAATTTCAACATGAGACATAATTTTATGAAATAGCTCAAACCAAAATATGAAATTTTCATCGTTCAAATATTTCAGAATTCCTGTCGCTTCTGCAACGGTCTCATCTACATATGATGTTGACTGAATTTCAGTGACAGTTTTTTTATGCTTGAACATTTTCATGAACCCTATTTATGTATGTCACTGAAATTCATGGTTAAATTCTTTTTATATCAATTGTATTGGGAAAGGTAAGTACTAGGTAGTCTATTAGTAGAATATCAATTAGGGTAGAAGGAATACAATGTTTACGTGATCCTCTTTTTGCGATTCAACTGAACCGGAAGTTCTAACTGAGTTGAATCATACTTTTATAACTTTTAGGTCACAGATTTTTATTAACGAAAAAAGTTTTACTATTTAACAACGGTTTTATTTATAAAAAGCTTGTTGTTAATTAAAAATAGGCGTATAACAAAATAAGCTTGTCATTAAAATTGCTTTTTTTAATACAAATATTTTTAACTTTGCGATTATAAGCCGTCGAAAAAGGGGTAATACGCAAAAACATTTTAATCAAAAAACACTATTTTAAATTGTATACACTTTACAGAGTATTAAAAAAATATATAAATATATTTCTTTTAAACTTTACAGATTAAATAAAATTTTACCGCAGGCAAACAAACGAAAAACATTGTTTAAATACATTTTATTTACAATTTTTTAATAATTTATTTTTTCATAAAAACAAAATCTTTGCCTGCAAACGATGGTAAAGTTAGGAGATTACCATTTAAAAATGGTTTTATTGGATAACAGTTTTATTTAAAATTTAAAAAATGTGTGTTTATAACAAAACTTTGTAAATAAAATATAGAATAAAAAAAGTTTACATGTTTGTACTATGAGCAAACAAAAAAAAATTAAAGATACATAATTTTATTCACAAATCTTTTTACAACTTTTTATATAAAAATAAAAACAAACTTTGCTATTTACTAAGCTTATTATAAAAACGGTTTTACATACTCGTCTTGTTATTGCACATTTTAATTAAAAAACTTTGTTCAAAGTGTAAAACTTCTTGCTTTGTCCTCGTGGGATGTAAATGAATGCTAAAGCTTTATATATATATATATATATATAATGTGTGCGTGTATATATATAATGTGTGTGTATATATATGTGTGTGTGTATGTATATGTGTGTATGTATATGTGTGTATATATATGTGTGTATATATATATGCGTGTATATATATGTGTGTATATATATGTGTGTGTATATATATGCGTGTATATATGTGTGTATATATATGTGTATATATATATCGTGTATATATATATATGTGTGTGTGTATATATGTGTGTATATATATGTGTGTATATATATATGTGTGTGTGTATATGTGTGTATATATATGTGTGTCTATATATTTGTGTGTGTATATGTGTGTGTATATATATGTGTGTATATATATGTGTGTGTGGGTGTATATATATATATGTGTGTGTATATATATATATGTGTGTGTATATATATGCGTGTGAATATATATGTGTGTATATAAATATATGTATATATATATAAGGCAAAAGAATTTCTAACTAAAATGTATTTTAAAAAATAAACTTTTCTCCGCTTTTCTATAAAAAAAATGTAAATATTTTTCATTCTGTAAAGTTAAACTACTACAAAATAAATAAATTTCAAACTACTTAAAAATACAAATAAAATAAGCCATATAGGTAAAATAAAAAATAACATTGGTAACTTCAAGGCTAAAAGTCCGAACACTTTTAATTAAAAAAAAAAGTTTGGCATATTATATATTTTGTCTGATTAAATCGCATTAAAAAGTGTGGGAATTTTTTTTTTTTTTAAGGTGGAGATTTTATTTACAAGAACACGTTACACTTTTTAATAATAATAAAAAGAAAACATTTGTAAACAAAGCTTCTTATTAATAATAATAATAATAATAATAATAATAATAATAATAATAATAATAATAATAATAATAACAATAACAATAATAATAATAATAATAATAATAATAATAATAATAATAATAATAATAATAAGCGAAAACGCGCAAACACCGCGTTTGGAACTGCGAAAACTACAGTTCCAAATTGACTCATATTAACCGTTTTAGATCGGGCGTGCGCACAAGCGAATTTCACTAATTTAACTGTGAATTTCGCAGCTCCAAGCAAAGTTTTGCTTTTATGCTTACATGAGTGTGGGGACAATTATCGACATTAAGCTTCAGAATTATATATATATATATATATATATATATATATATATATATATATATATATATATATATATATATATATATATATATTAATATGATATATTATCACATACAAAGAAAAAAAATAAACGTATTCTTTTTAACGTGTATCGATAATAATGAGTAGAAATGACTTGGGGGTGCTACAGTTCCACAGCTCCAGGCACGAGCCGCCACTGTTGGGTCAGAATGTGCCGTACACATATGCATTGTCTCTCAAAGAAAAGGAAGAGAAAGAAAGCTGTGTGTTTCGATTTTATATTATGCGCTTGAATTCGGAATTATTTGTTTGAGTGACTAAAACAAACTGCTAGATTTTGTCCAGTCGGAAGTCGATGTTTAAAAGCATCATCCACTGCTGCTACTTGAAACAAGACTTGTGTCGACCTGAGTTGCAACTTAATAATCGACTGCGTTTTATAATTAATCTTTTAGAATTCTGATAAGAACAAGGTGCAAAAGTGAACAAGAATTTCTAACTTAATAGGTTCCGCACTTGCTGTCTAGCTCCAACCTCTGTCGCATCACAGTAGTGCTACATTCTTGTGTTTGTTCTACAAGTACTTCCACGGAATTTGCTCCATTGAACTTATGCACTTTTACTTCCTCAACTTAAGTATCTTCGACACACATAGCAAGCAGCACAATCAAACCCCTTCTCTGTAGTTGTCCCTTTTTTACTTTCTTCAGAGAGTTTGTCTTTTGAGGTCCCTTTCTGCTCCATATTTCTCCGAATGTACCAAAACGTAGGCACCGAAATGTATTGTGAAAAATATCTTGCTGCTCAATTCCTCACCAAGGCTGCTCCCTATAATTCTGACTCCATCATAGTAACTTTATACGCTTCAGTGGTAATATGAATTGCTTGAGGTGAACAGAAATTTATAAAATTCTCGTTACAAGCATTCTGGATCACAGTGTGTTGTTCAAAACTGTCCGGAAAATATTTTTAGATAAGTTTAGGATTTATTATTGTTATTTATTTGTTTCATAAATGCTGCCAACAAAATGAGAAATAGTAGATTACGATGTCATACTTGATTTGTCACATATAATTGCTTTTCAAGACATAAAGTTAGATGATTGGTACGAAAGCGTTGTTTGACAAAAAATAGAGAAAAAAAAAACTGTCATTGGTCATAGTCTTCATATTATTAAAATTATGAGAAAACTTCAGGATTTTGTGCATCTATGTGTATTTCTCGTGTTTAAGTAACATCTATAATTATATCTTGAATTATCATTTTTAATGAATAATTATATTTTAATGATTTATCATTTATTTTGAATTATCATTTTTTATTGAATTATTTTTTATTGAATTATCATTTTTATTGAATTATTTTTTATTGAATCATTTTTATTGAATTATTTTTTATTGAATTATCATTTTTATTGAATCATTTTTTATTGAATCATTTTTTATTGAATCATTTTTTATTGAATCATTTTTATTGAATTATCGTTTTTAAGGAATTATTTTTAATGAATCATCATTTTTAATAAATTATTTTTAAGGAATCATCATTTTTAATGAATCATCATTTTTAATGAAGTGCCATTATTTATTGATTTATCATTTTTTTAATTATCATTTTTTTTATTTGAATTACAGTAAGTGCTACTCTAAAGTACATGTAGGGATGTTTGGGGTCTTCTTTGGAGAGCTCCTGCCACAGGGGAAGCTATCCCTAATGTGGGTACATATTGTAAGTCCATAAGAACAACAAGTCAAGTTTGGTCTCCCGTAATTGGATTTCAACATCTGGAAGGTTGTAACAAACCCCTGATATTAGAGGAAACATTTCAGTGGGGTCTACGTTGAAAGTTGTTGTTCTGAGTTGTTTTTAGGGGAGGGGGTGAATTTTTCATAGTTAGAGTGGGAAGTTTGTAGAGGAGGTCAGCAGAGTTGTTTAGAACAGGAAGATGAGGACTGAAGGACAAAGCAGGAGAAGCGAGAGTTTTAAGCTACTTTGATATTTGATTCGGACTATCCAAAATATTTTGTTTTTCTTTTCTTTTCACTATTGTATTGCTATATTCTATTTTTATGAAATGATTATTCGAACTATAAAAAACTTTTACAGTTTTCTATTAGTCAGCGAATATTCATAAGCGCTTAAAAAGTCCAAGTAAATAATCGATTCTATGATTACTTCCATTAAATAATCATGTAATGTGTGTTTTACTAACCAGTGAAATTCATTCAAATTATCTTCGTAATAAATTTATTTATTTATTTATTTATTTTACAGCAGTGTCGGCTAAATACAACTATGTTCTCATGAGTTTAAAAATAACAAAAAGAGGAGAGGTGAGAAAAGAAAGAGAGAAGAGAGAGAGAGAGGAGGAGGATTAGAGAAAGGAAGGGTTGATGAGAAGCAGGGCTATTTAATGGATAGGTGTATACCGAGTTCAAATCTTATTTAATTTATTGCATCTAATTACGCACTAATACTGTTGAAAAACGTAAGAACCTACAATTCATCTCTAGTTGTGTGTAAAAAAAAAGCAACTTGTGTTCAATAAATTGTCCACTAAGTACTCATCTGCCAGTACCTATGGATATCAGTTTTAAGATTCCATTGATTTTCAAAATTCTAGCTGCATATTCGCCACATAAGGACCGTTTATTTACACTAACCCTCTCGCTTCCTAAAAGAAAGTCATGATGCCCAACGCTAGGAATAGGCTCGAATACAGGATTCTTAAGTTTAACAGTTTAGAGATACTCATCTAATAAATAAAATTGAGTCAAATTTTACAAATTACACTGAAATTGTAATGCCTAATCAAAAATTATCGATCTATTTTGTTGTGGGGGGGGGCAAAAATATTGTAATTTTATTCAATTTTATCATTTTCATATTCTATCGGATCCGATATTTCTGTCTCTGTCAAACAGACTTCTGAGGTGTCAGTATCGGTCAATATAAAACGGTCAAAATTTCAAAATGGTTAAAAAACATAATACATTTTAGTCTTGATTTACTTTTAATGACTACAATATTTAAATATATCAGTCGTCATATACATGCTGAAAATTTATTTTATTCACATCTATGAACCGTGGACCTGTTCATATACGCCATCTTGAACAACATTACATTCGTTCAATTAATAATTCGATGACTAAACTTGTTTTTATTCTTTGTGTTAATCCCGAGCTAAGGTGGAGTATGCGATGATTGGGGTTTCCTTCCACTTGCCACGAATGCAAGCTTAGCCTGTGTAAAATCGGGCTTTACATAGCTGATCATCTCATCATCAACCTTCCTTTCAGTTTCTTCAGCGAATACTAATTTAAAAGTGAGTTTCACACAGATTGAAACCATCTGAGCCGTCTGTGGTTGCATAGTGTTATTCCCAAGATCTGAGCAAAACATTTTAGTTTTCATAATGGTGAATTTCCGCTCTGCCCCTCCTTGTTTTTGTTGGCAAACACTCAGAGTTGTACAAAGAAAAACTTTCATAATAGTCTGATAGGTATTCTACTTTAGACAGTCGCTGATCTTGCAGCCACATATGTTGCATTGATACGAGCAGCAACTTTGCTGCGGATCTTGGTCGAACGTCGAGTCAAGGTAGCTGCTGTTCCAGATCTGATTTACTTTTGGCAGCGTTCATGACAAGAATGAAGAGCAATAAAATGGTGAGACTTGGTAAATGGTGAGACTTGGTAAATGGTGAGACTTGGTAAATGGTGAGACTTGGTAAATGGTGAGACTTGGTAAATGGTGAGACTTGGTAAATGGTGAGACTGATAAATGTGAACGATTTCATTCCCAGCTGTAATGACTAGACGATATCATAATAATTTACCTTTAAAATAACATTTTAAAATCCATGTTTTGTTAAATAATAAAAAACATAAAACTTACTTTTAATAAAGCCTAACTTAAAACTGAAATAAAATTAACATATGCAATAAGAGTTATTCTCTGTTCAACCACATTTGGTTTGAAGCAATTTTTGACAAAACGAAATAAGAAAACAAAACAATTAAAAACAAACGCAAAAAATTCCTTTCTTTCTCTGTTTCTTTTTCTTTCTATCTGTGTTTTTTTTTTTCATTCTTCCTTTCTTCTTTTTAGAGAGAACAATGTGTTCTCTTTATTTTCCCTTTTCAGACCATTTTATGTTAGTGTGTGTTAGTGTATATGTGTTAATATGTGTTAGTGTGTGTGTGTGTGTGTGTGTGTGTGTGTGTGTGTGTGTGTGTGTGTGTGTGTGTGTGTGTGTGTGTGTGTGTGTGTTACATATAGGGGTTTCATTGAAAGAGAGTCTTAGAGAGAGATGCTTAGAAAGAGTCTTATTAGAGTGTTTGTCGTTGAGAGAGTCTTAGAGATAAAGAGATGTTGTATCTTAGAGAGAGTGTTTAAGAGGAATGTTGAAGGACTCAGAGAGAGAGAGATGTTGTTGTAAGAGAATTAGAGAGATTGTTCATGTTATGATTCTTATATATTAAATGTTCATTCCTTAATTGTGTTTATGGAAGAAAAAGGAGAAGAAACTCTTGGAGTGAAGGGGATAGTGTTCACTGTTCGGACATTGTGTAGACATGATGATGTTGATTCACATTATGGATATGACATGTCGAGATGTGTATGAAACGACATTTTATAACACAGACATATACTACAATTTAATTTACCTTTTTGTAGGAATCACAAACACAAGACGACGTTCTTACCAGAATACAGATAAGTTTATTCTTTACACGACCGGTCGTGATTTCCATCATCAAGAATTCAAAGCTTCGCATTTTAGTTTCAAAGTGATCGTCTCGCTTCTAGACGTTAGGACTCTCTCTGAGTTTCTCATTGAGTGTTTCTTCTAACTAAAGTTTTTCTCTATCCCTAGAACTTTCTATTTTCCGTGACGTCATACACATATTAAAACATGTCCCTTCTTTCACGTGTTCTGGACATGCGTGTCCAAAACTTTTCCTATTTCTACAAAAGGAATTTTAACCTATACTCAGTAACATATTTTTCCAATATGTTAAAAACATTATCTTATGAGCTGCATTCTTTCAATTTAATATTTCATAACAAACTTGACAGTTCACATTCTTTTCTTGAAATATTTTATCTCTATTCTAAACAAACGTTTGTTTTACATTTTTAAATTCTCACACGTAATCTATTTCTAAACCTAAATTACGAGGTTCGAATTTCGTCTATTGCTATTTCATTTTCATTTTAACTAATCTCTCTATTTTTATACTTACATGAAAAGGGGACAGCCCTTATCATGTAACATGTGTGTTATAATTTTTTCGTGTGTGTGATTCAAAACAAAATGTCTATCTATTCTTAAATGTTCGTGTCCTATTTTAATCTTTCAAGAACGCATAATTTGACAGAAAAAAAGAGTTCCTTCTTACTCATTCCTACTCCTGTTTTTCTTTCTTCCTCCTTTACACCAACAAAACAGCAACAACACATTTTTTCACTTTCTTTTCTTTCTTCCTTGTTTGTTTGTAACCGTTTTTTTTTTATTTTATTTTTTTCTTCCTTTTTCATAGTGGCAAGGTTGATTTTTTTTTCGTCCGATGTCACCATCGCCATCATCATAGTTTCTTTTTCATTTTTTGTTACAAGACCACCCAACACAAGATTTAGTTTATAAAGGTTTATTCAAATGAACACAAACAGACTTTCATATGCATATGAGAGAGAGAGAGAGAGAGAGAGAGAGACAGAGACAGAGACAGAGACAGAGAAAGAGAGAGATTAGGTAGATTTCACTATATTAGTCACCTGTTTGAATGTTTTGGAGGAAGCATGCAAAAATATGTCTTTTCTTGTTCAAGTCTTGCTGAGTAAAGGGTGAAGAAGACAGCTAGGAAACTTTAATTGAAGAATATTTATTTATTAGATGGTAATTATAGGATGATATTTATTAGATGATATTTATTGGATGATATTTATTAGATGATATTTATTAGATGATATTTATTAGATGATATTTATTAGATGATATTTATTAGATGATATTTATTGGATGATATTTATTAGATGATATTTATTGGATGATATTAATTAGATGATATTTATTGGATGATATTTATTAGATGATATTTATTAGATGATATTTATTGGATGATATTTATTAGATGATATTTATTAGATGATATTTATTGGATGATATTTATAGGATGATATTTATTAGATGATATTTATAGGATGATATTTATTAGATGATATTTATTAGATGATATTTATTAGATGATATTTATTAGATGATATTTATTAGATGATATTTATTGGATGATATTTATTAGATGATATTTATTGGATGATATTTATTAGATGATATTTATTAGATGATATTTATTAGATGATATTTATTGGATGATATTTATTAGATGATATTTATTGGATGATATTTATTAGATGATATTTATTAGATGATATTTATTAGATGATATTTATTGGATGATATTTATTGGATGATATTTATTAGATGATATTTATTGGATGATATTTATTGGATGATATTTATTAGATGATATTTATTAGATGATATTTATTGGATGATATTTATTAGATGATATTTATTGGATGATATTTATTAGATGATATTTATTGGATGATATTTATTAGATGATATTTATTAGATGATATTTATTGGATGATATTTATTAGATGATATTTATAGGATGATATTTATTAGATGATATTTATTAGATGATATTTATTAGATGATATTTATTAGATGATATTTATTGGATGATATTTATTAGATGATATTTATTGGATGATATTTATTAGATGATATTTATTGGATGATATTTATTAGATGATATTTATTAGATGATATTTATTGGATGATATTTATTGGATGATATTTATTAGATGATATTTATTGGATGATATTTATTAGATGATATTTATTAGATGATATTTATTAGATGATATTTATTGGATGATATTTATTGGATGATATTTATTAGATGATATTTATTGGATGATATTTATTGGATGATATTTATTAGATGATATTTATTAGATGATATTTGTTGGATGATATTTATTGGATGATATTTATTAGATGATATTTATTAGATGATATTTATTAGATGATATTTATTGGATGATATTTATTAGATGATATTTATTGGATGATATTTATAGGATGATATTTATTAGATGATATTTGTTGGATGATATTTATTGGATGATATTTATTAGATGATATTTATTGGATGATATTTATAGGATGATATTTATTAGATGATATTTATTAGATGATATTTATTGGATGATATTTATTAGATGATATTTATTAGATGATATTTATTGGATGATATTTATTGGATGATATTTATTAGATGATATTTATTGGATGATATTTATTGGATGATATTTATTAGATGATATTTATTAGATGATATTTATTAGATGATATTTATTGGATGATATTTATTGGATGATATTTATTAGATGATATTTATTAGATGATATTTATTGGATGATATTTATTGGATGATATTTATTAGATGATATTTATTAGATGATATTTATTGGATGATATTTATTAGATGATATTTATTAGATGATATTTATTGGATGATATTTGTTGGATGATATTTATTGGATGATATTTATTAGATGATATTTATTAGATGATATTTATTAGATGATATTTATTAGATGATATTTATTAGATGATATTTATTAGATGATATTTATTAGATGATATTTATTGGATGATATTTATTAGATGATATTTATTAGATGATATTTATTAGATGATATTTATTAGATGATATTTGTTGGATGATATTTGTTGGATTATATTTATTGGATGATATTCATTGGATGATATTTATTGGATGATATTTATTAGATGATATTTATTAGATGATATTTATTAGATGATATTTATTAGATGATATTTATTAGATGATATTTATTAGATGATATTTATTAGATGATATTTATTAGATGATATTTATTGGATGATATTTATTGGATGATATTTATTGGAGGATATTTATTGGATGATATTTATTAGATGATATTTATTAGATGATATTTATTAGATGATATTTATTGGATGATATTTATTAGATGATATTTATTAGATGATATTTATTAGATGATATTTATTGGATGATATTTATTGGATGATATTTATTGGATGATATTTATTGGATGATATTTATTGGATGATATTTATTAGATGATATTTATTAGATGATATTTATTAGATGATATTTATTGGATGATATTTATTGGATGATATTTATTGGATGATATTTATTAGATGATATTTATTAGATGATATTTATTAGATGATATTTATTAGATGATATTTATTAGATGATATTTATTAGATGATATTTATTGGATGATATTTATTAGATGATATTTATTAGATGATATTTATTAGATGATATTTATTAGATGATATTTATTGGATGATATTTATTGGATGATATTTATTGGATGATATTTATTGGATGATATTTATTGGATGATATTTATTAGATGATATTTATTAGATGATATTTATTAGATGATATTTATTGGATGATATTTATTAGATGATATTTATTAGATGATATTTATTAGATGATATTTATAGGATGATATTTATTAGATGATATTTATTAGATGATATTTATTAGATGATATTTATTAGATGATATTTATAGGATGATATTTATTAGATGATATTTATTAGATGATATTTATAGGATGATATTTATTAGATGATATTTATTAGATGATATTTATTGGATGATATTTATTGGATGATATTTATTAGATGATATTTCTTAGATGATATTTGTTGGATGATATTTATTAGATGATATTTATTAGATGATATTTATAGGATGATATTTATTAGATGATATTTATTAGATGATATTTATTAGATGATATTTATTAGATGATATTTATAGGATGATATTTATTGGATGATATTTATTGGATGATATTTATTAGATGATATTTATTGGATGATATTTATTGGATGATATTTATTAGATGATATTTATTAGATGATATTTATTAGATGATATTTATTAGATGATATTTATAGGATGATATTTATTGGATGATATTTATTGGATGATATTTATTGGATGATATTTATTAGATGATATTTATTAGATGATATTTATTAGATGATATTTATTAGATGATATTTATTAGATGATATTTATAGGATGATATTTATTGGATGATATTTATTGGATGATATTTATTAGATGATATTTATTAGATGATATTTATTAGATGATATTCATTAGATGATATTTATTAGATGATATTTATAGGATGATATTTATTAGATGATATTTATTAGATGATATTTATTAGATGATATTTATTAGATGATATTTATTGGATGATATTTTTTGGATGATATTTGTTGGATGATATTTATTGGATGATATTTATTAGATGATATTTATTAGATGATATTTATTAGATGATATTTATTAGATGATATTTATTAGATGATATTTATTGGATGATATTTATTAGATGATATTTATTAGATGATATTTATTAGATGATATTTATTAGATGATATTTGTTGGATGATATTTGTTGGATTATATTTATTGGATGATATTCATTGGATGATATTTATTGGATGATATTTATTAGATGATATTTATTAGATGATATTTATTAGATGATATTTATTAGATGATATTTATTAGATGATATTTATTAGATGATATTTATTAGATGATATTTATTAGATGATATTTATTGGATGATATTTATTGGATGATATTTATTGGATGATATTTATTGGATGATATTTATTGGATGATATTTATTAGATGATATTTATTAGATGATATTTATTAGATGATATTTATTGGATGATATTTATTAGATGATATTTATTAGATGATATTTATTAGATGATATTTATTGGATGATATTTATTGGATGATATTTATTGGATGATATTTATTGGATGATATTTATTGGATGATATTTATTAGATGATATTTATTAGATGATATTTATTAGATGATATTTATTGGATGATATTTATTGGATGATATTTATTAGATGATATTTATTAGATGATATTTATTAGATGATATTTATTAGATGATATTTATTAGATGATATTTATTGGATGATATTTATTAGATGATATTTATTAGATGATATTTATTAGATGATATTTATTAGATGATATTTATTAGATGATATATTTAGATGATATTTATTAGATGATATTTATTGGATGATATTTATTGGATGATATTTATTGGATGATATTTATTAGATGATATTTATTAGATGATATTTATAAGATGATATTTATTGGATGATATTTATTAGATGATATTTATTAGATGATATTTATTAGATGATATTTATAGGATGATATTTATTAGATGATATTTATTAGATGATATTTATTAGATGATATTTATTAGATGATATTTATAGGATGATATTTATTAGATGATATTTATTAGATGATATTTATAGGATGATATTTATTAGATGATATTAATTAGATGATATTTATTGGATGATATTTATTGGATGATATTTATTAGATGATATTTATTAGATGATATTTGTTGGATGATATTTATTAGATGATATTTATTAGATGATATTTATAGGATGATATTTATTAGATGATATTTATTAGATGATATTTATAGGATGATATTTATTGGATGATATTTATTGGATGATATTTATTAGATGATATTTATTGGATGATATTTATTAGATGATATTTATAGGATGATATTTATTGGATGATATTTATTGGATGATATTTATTAGATGATATTTATTGGATGATATTTATTAGATGATATTTATTAGATGATATTTATTAGATGATATTTATTAGATGATATTTATAGGATGATATTTATTGGATGATATTTATTAGATGATATTTATTGGATGATATTTATTAGAGGATATTTATTAGATGATATTTATTAGATGATATTTATTAGATGATATTTATTAGATGATATTTATTAGATGATATTTATAGGATGATATTTATTGGATGATATTTATTGGATGATATTTATTAGATGATATTTATTAGATGATATTTATTAGATGATATTCATTAGATGATATTTATTAGATGATATTTATAGGATGATATTTATTAGATGATATTTATTAGATGATATTTATTAGATGATATTTATTAGATGATATTTATAGGATGATATTTATTAGATGATATTTATTAGATGATATTTATTAGATGATATTTATTAGATGATATTTATTAGATGATATTTATAGGATGATATTTATTAGATGATATTTATTAGATGATATTTATTAGATGATATTTATTGGATGATATTTATTAGATGATATTTATTAGATGATATTTATTAGATGATATTTATTAGATGATATTTATAGGATGATATTTATTAGATGATATTTATTGGATGATATTTATTAGATGATATTTATTAGATGATATTTATAGGATGATATTTATTAGATGATATTTATTAGATGATATTTATTAGATGATATTTATTAGATGATATTTATTAGATGATATTTATTAGATGATATTTATAGGATGATATTTATGAGATGATATTTATTAGATGATATTTATTAGATGATATTTATTAGATGATATTTATTAGATGATATTTATAGGATGATATTTATTAGATGATATTTATTAGATGATATTTATTAGATGATATTTATTGGATGATATTTATTAGATGATATTTATTAGATGATATTTATTAGATGATATTTATTGGATGATATTTATTAGATGATATTTATTGGATGATATTTATTGGATGATATTTATTAGATGATATTTATTAGATGATATTTATTAGATGATATTTATAGGATGATATTTATTAGATGATATTTATTAGATGATATTTATTAGATGATATTTATTAGATGATATTTATTAGATGATATTTATTGGATGATATTTATTAGATGATATTTATTAGATGATATTTATTGGATGATATTTATTAGATGATATTTATTGGATGATATTTATTAGATGATATTTATTAGATGATATTTATAGGATGATATTTATAGGATGATATTTATTAGATGATATTTATTGGATGATATTTATTAGATGATATTTATTGGATGATATTTATTAGATGATATTTATTAGATGATATTTATTAGATGATATTTATAGGATGATATTTATTAGATGATATTTATTGGATGATATTTATTAGATGATATTTATTAGATGATATTTATTGGATGATATTTATTAGATGATATTTATTGGATGATATTTATTAGATGATATTTATTAGATGATATTTATTAGATGATATTTATTAGATGATATTTATTAGATGATATTTATTAGATGATATTTATTAGATGATATTTATTAGATGATATTTATTAGATGATATTTATAGGATGATATTTATTAGATGATATTTATTAGATTATATTTATTAGATGATATTTATTAGATGATATTTATTAGATGATATTTATTAGATGATATTTATTAGATGATATTTATTAGATGATATTTATTAGATGATATTTATTAGATGATATTTATTAGATGATATTTATAGGATGATATTTATTAGATGATATTTATTGGATGATATTTATTAGATGATATTTATTGGATGATATTTATTAGATGATATTTATTAGATGATATTTATTAGATGATATTTATAGGATGATATTTATAGGATGATATTTATTAGATGATATTTATTAGATGATATTTATTAGATGATATTAATTAGATGATATTTATAGGATGATATTTATTAGATGATATTTATTAGATGATATTTATTAGATGATATTTATTAGATGATATTTATTAGATGATATTTATTAGATGATATTTATAGGATGATATTTATTGGATGATATTTATTGGATGATATTTATTGGATGATATTTATTGGATGATATTTATTAGATGATATTTATTAGATGATATTTATAGGATGATATTTATTAGATGATATTTATTAGATGATATTTATTAGATGATATTTATTAGATGATATTTATTAGATGATATTTATTAGATGATATTTATTGGATGATATTTATTAGATGATATTTATTAGATGATATTTATTGGATGATATTTATTAGATGATATTTATTGGATGATATTTATTAGATGATATTTATTAGATGATATTTATTAGATTATATGTATTAGATGATATTTATTAGATGATATTTATTAGATGATATTTATTAGATGATATTTATTAGATGATATTTATTAGATGATATTTATTAGATGATATTTATAGGATGATATTTATTAGATGATATTTATTAGATGATATTTATTAGATGATATTTATTAGATGATATTTATTAGATGATATTTATTAGATGATATTTATTAGATGATATTTATTAGATGATATTTATAGGATGATATTTATTAGATGATATTTATTGGATGATATTTATTAGATGATATTTATTGGATGATATTTATTAGATGATATTTATTAGATGATATTTATTAGATGATATTTATAGGATGATATTTATAGGATGATATTTATTAGATGATATTTATTAGATGATATTTATTAGATGATATTTATTAGATGATATTTATAGGATGATATTTATTAGATGATATTTATTAGATGATATTTATTAGATGATATTTATTAGATGATATTTATTAGATGATATTTATTAGATGATATTTATAGGATGATATTTATTGGATGATATTTATTGGATGATATTTATTGGATGATATTTATTGGATGATATTTATTAGATGATATTTATTAGGATGATATTTATTAGATGATATTTATTAGATGATATTTATTAGATGATATTTATGGGATGATATTTATTGGATGATATTTATTGGATGATATTTATTAGATGATATTTATTAGATGATATTTATTAGATGATATTTATTAGATGATATTTATTAGATGATATTTATAGGATGATATTTATTAGATGATATTTATTAGATGATATTTATTAGATGATATTTATTAGATGATATTTATTGGATGATATTTATTAGATGATATTTATTAGATGATATTTATTAGATGATATTAATTAGATGATATTTATTAGATGATATTTATAGGATGATATTTATTAGATGATATTTATTAGATGATATTTATTAGATGATATTTATTAGATGATATTTATTAGATGATATTTATTAGATGATATTTATAGGATGATATTTATTAGATGATATTTATTAGATGATATTTATTGGATGATATTTATTAGATGATATTTATAGGATGATATTTATTAGATGATATTTATTAGATGATATTTATTGGATGATATTTATTAGATGATATTTATTAGATGATATTTATTAGATGATATTTATTAGATGATATTTATTGGATGATATTTATTAGATGATATTTATTAGATGATATTTATTAGATGATATTTATTGGATGATATTTATTGGATGATATTTATTAGATGATATTTATTAGATGATATTTATTGGATGATATTTATTAGATGATATTTATTAGATGATATTTATTGGATGATATTTATTGGATGATATTTATTAGATGATATTTATTAGATGATATTTATTGGATGATATTTATTAGATGATATTTATTAGATGATATTTATTGGATGATATTTATTAGATGATATTTATTAGATGATATTTATTAGATGATATTTATTAGATGATATTTGTTGGATGATATTTGTTGGATTATATTTATTGGATGATATTTATTGGATGATATTTATTGGATGATATTTATTGGATGATATTTATTAGATGATATTTATAGGATGATATTTATTAGATGATATTTATTAGATGATATTTATAGGATGATATTTATTAGATGATATTTATTAGATGATATTTATTGGATGATATTTATTGGATGATATTTATTGGATGATATTTATTGGATGATATTTATTGGATGATATTTATTAGATGATATTTATTAGATGATATTTATTAGATGATATTTATTGGATGATATTTATTAGATGATATTTATTAGATGATATTTATTAGATGATATTTATTGGATGATATTTATTGGATGATATTTATTAGATGATATTTATTAGATGATATTTATTAGATGATATTTATTAGGATGATATTTATTAGATGATATTTATTAGATGATATTTATAGGATGATATTTATTAGATGATATTTATTAGATGAT
>NC_136487.1:97276618-97291618 GCF_053919585.1 Euprymna scolopes
GGGGGTTAAGTTATTTCCAAAGAGTTGGATCGCTCCTGTCTTGATGTCATATGGATTAGATATTATGGATTGATATGGTATACAAACTGTGGTGAGTTTCTAAATGGTTTCCTTTTGTGTCTGGTCCAGATTTCTTGGAGCTGATGTCATGCTCTTTGAATAGTTGTTTCGGTGGAGGATTTCTGCTGTCTTTTTCAAAACATGCTAACCAGAACTTAATATAAAAATATTACGATTAGAAATACTTTTTTATATTGAATGCATAAGATTTTAAAGAGAAGCATAATTCATAGAAATAATATTAGTCAATGAAAACAACTTTACCTAAAATCCAAGAAGCTTTCTTCGGTAGAGTTTTTGTCAAAGTGGAATTAACCTATCAGTGGTAGTCAAGTTTCTATATATGCAAATGAACTGATGGATGTTCACCAATCAAACATAAGCAAATACGGATTCTCCCCCCTCTAAGTTTGGTTCCTTTTATGCCTTTAAATTTTGCGACTTCCCATGTTCATGTGGCTTATCATGTTCTGCTTCATTAAACAAGTCACATCTCTTGCCTTTCTTCTTCTTCTTCTTCTTCTTCTTCTTCTTCTTTCCACAAACGGGTAGTAGAATGAGCAGGTTTTCTGTTTCTTTGAGGTAAGATAGTGACATTACTACTATACCTATAATCACATATGAAACATTTGGGAGATGGTCTCTTGTGCCATGCACTGGGTTTACATTAGAATTGTCATCGGAAGAGAGCATTTTTGCACGGTGACTGTTCACATGAGCTCTCTCCAACTGTCACAAATCTTTCATTCATATTCTCTGAAGACATGTAAGTACAAACCATCGTCGCAATCCCATTATGGATTATCGTTCATGTGGAGCCTTTACCCCCACTCAGTCACTCATTTTGAAGATAGTCTGCTGTTATTGTGTGCCATTCATTTCTTTAAATCATATGCAGTCATATATACCATATTGGCATATGCTATGGCAGAGGATACGTAATCCCTTGGCATGATGTTGTACCAGTATACTGCTTCTGGTATAGTACACCGTTTTCTGGCGATGATTTTTTTTTACAGTTCTGTGACATCGTTCGATGATACTGAATTTTTCATGTGATGACATGAGCAAAATTTGGGATTTTGTTCCTTCTTCAAGTCAGAGCGTTATCCTTTCATCAGATTTGCAAACCAAGCACTTGACCACCATCCTGTAGTATCTCTTGCTTTTGCTTAGGAGACCAAAGCTGTAAAGATGCTCCTTCACACATGCTGCTCACGCAACACTCTTGTCCATGTACACATCATGAATATAAGCAGATGTTGCTCTTGTCCTTCATCAAAATAGCATCAACAATTGTTTTCATGATAGATGGTGCCATATTGTCTAAATCCTATGCATGTCAAACAACTTTTGTCCTTTAATTAGTACAATTTGATAGAGCCACGGTGATTGATGCATCTGTACTTGAAGGTATGCCTTGCAAAGGTCTAACACCAATACATTTGATCCTGCTCACCAGCATTCTCTCAACTTTTTGGTCCTCACAAGCCGTAAATGAGTCCTGTGCTCATTTAACACCCGATAATCAAGCACCAGTCTTAACTTTTCTTTGTTCTGCTGGATGACTGTCATCAGTAGGATCAAACCATTTGGGGCCCCAATTCCTTTTCTGGGTAAAGAACCAACTACCAATTATCAATCCAAACTTGTAGCTCTTTATTATATTCTGCACAAACTTTTGCGGCAACAGTGCTCTGTTGCATAATTTTTCGGGCAACTGATCTGTTCCAGCTCTATTGTCACACTAATAATGAGAGCCACCTCAGCAAAACGTACTCTGCTTCCTTTATCAATATTCATGCCATCAAATTTCTTGATGACCTCCATTCCCAGCAAGAGGTCGAATCCCAATGGCTTGCTTTTTACCACTAGTACATTAGTCTTCAGGAGATTTCTGTTAATCACTGTCAAAATTATGCTACTAAAACCGTGAATTAGAAGGCATTTTCCACTTGCTATCAAAGTTTAATGAAAATATTTTTAATATTTTGGATCTCTTCCAAAATATTTTGAACAAATATTGCAATATTTCAATTCTTCTTAATATTTTGACTCTGTCAAAATATTTAGTTCTTTACCCAGGTCAACTTCCCGGTAGAAAGTTTGTTTTTTATGAAAGGATATCAAGATTCAAATGAATAAATTTTGAGATCGATCGTCTTGACTTGTTACGACATTTTTATAAAGAAACATTTTTTAAAAAGGGTGGAAATGTTTCTCCAGAGATCAGAAAAAAGCAGAATCAAACAGTTCGAAAAACTTTCCAATCTAATTATATTTGTTAATTTTACTAAACAAGAAAACTCCGGGTCTCTTTGTTTACCTCACGTGACCCAAAACAGCCAATGGGAAGACCCCAAAAAGATCGTCTGCGGAATTCAATAAAACCGCCCAAAATTCACACATCTCGAAAAAATCTTAAATCCATTAAAAAATAAATTTTACAAACTTTTCTTTTTTTGTTTTTAAATTAAATTCGTTTCAAATAAATTCTGAAGATATCAAAATATCACCAAAAAAACAGCAAAGTTCGCTCACAATATTAAAAAAATTGCAAATATTAATAAAAGTGACCCTTCGAGGATATTCTAAATGTAATAAGCCATTGTTTATTTTTTATTTAAAATAAATTCTGAAAGATATGATTGTTGTAGTCATATTACCAGATGTAATTGTTGTAATCATAGCACCAGATGTAATTGTTGTAGACATAGCACCAGATGTGATTGTTTTGGACGTTGCACCAGATGTGATTGTTATTGTCATAGCACCAAATGTGTTTATTATGGTCATTGCACCAGATGTGACTGTTATAGTTATACTACCAAATATGATCCTTATGGTCATAGTACCAGATGTGATTGTTATGGTCATAGCACCAGATGTCTTTCTATGTTGTTGTGTGTAGGAATTCAATAGGTTTCCAGTCTTGGTATATGTTATGACATCATTCCTCGATGAACTTGAATTTAAAAAAAAAGCTTTTCCCAAATCAATGAACAACTCCAAATCATAAACAAATAATTGCTTTTATTGAGTTTTAATTTCTTCCATTGACAACGAACCTTAATGTGAATATTTTTTATCGATATCTGTTTCACTAACTTAAAGGATAGTGTATTAATAGTGGTGTGAAATGGATGATCACAAAAAATAAAAAATTGTTTCCCTGTGTCTAAATTATCCTAGTGCAAATTTCAAGTGTTATTGTAGATTTGTAGATTCTTGCCAATTCTAAAGCAACAAAGAAAAATGGTGATATTTCCAACAGTTTACATTTTCCACATCCAAAAAAAAATTATTTCTTGACGGATTCAGGTGGACATTAATTTCTACAGACCAAAGTGGTTTGTCCTAAGAATAAGGAAAAATTCAAAATCTGAATTTAAGCTGAACTGCTGCACCAACATTCACACATCATCATGCAACAACATTCACACACAAATATAACAGTTCACCTGAGATGGACTGTTATATCCGGTGGATGAAGAACCTGACATTAAACCAAACCTTTGCTATTTTTTTTTCTTTCAGTAATAGTTCTAGAATACAGAAAATAAAGAGTTTGCAGTTTCAGAATGTTTTATCAATTATTGTCTACTGGAATTTATATCTACAAATGTATAAACACTTACAAATATACTATTTACTTCCGTGCCAGGAGGTCAGATATAAATTAAGTGTGGTTTTGATAAACCAGCACACTAGGATAAGCACTGCTCTACAAAAAAATGTCTGAGCCACATTGTCAGGATTTCCCAATAAGAGCACTCCAGTTGATTAGCAATAAACTGCATAAAATAAGTGAATCTAATAATGATGATGGTGTAGGATCAGAGAAGCGATTAGATCATTATAAACATTCTGGGTGTAGATTTCGAGAGCCTGTAGCATTATGTTATGAAGACGTTTGACATTTAAAAGTATATATATATATATATATATATATATATATATATATATATATATATATACTAGCAGATGTACCCAGCGTTGTACAGTATAAAACGTAATGTTAAATTCCTTTTTTATATGCCCATATCTCTATTTATACTTAATTACTGAATTCGCCATAGCTTATACTTTACTTCCAGTTATACCTGTACTGAATTGTACTTCGAACCATAGGTATGTCACTACTTCAATCTATATTGAATAGATACATTTTATTATTCCTCCTATCGTCTTAATATCCAGAGTTCAGGCATCATATAAAATTTTATTTTAATTCATAATACCAGTTTAATCATATTATCCTATTCCTAAACCAATATATGAACAATACCATAGCCAAATATTAAATCCCCCCTCTCAAACCAATCAGTTGCAAATTTAGTTTCTTCCACTGCATGAATTTTTAATTTATCCTCTCTACCAGTAACAATGAAATGGCAAGTATAGTATGTCCTTTCTGATTATTTTGAGGAGTGTAATTTTTCAGTAGATATATTACCTTTAATAACTAACGCATTAACATTAACTATCCATGCGGGGTCGCAGAAATACCTGGTTTAGGACCCAGGCGAGGGGCTAACCCTTTCGGTGCTGATGGACCCATAGCTCCTCTCAGTTCATCCATCTAAAAGGAAAACTTTGAAGCTAAACCTTGAGGAGGGAGGCCTCTTCAGTCCTGGATGACGACCTTCCTAGAGCTGGTTACTTGAACAAATTACCGGTTTGCAAACCTAAACTGCTTAAGGAGTAGATAGGCTCTGTCTATCGCCCGGTTTTCATACTCTTTCTTTGCCTATTAGCCAGGCACAGAGGTACGACCACAGGGACTCGACAGAAACACCCAGTGGTGAACCTTGTTTCCTGACTAGGGCAATGAATGCCGTTCCCTGCTCCCATCACATCCCATCCACTAAAACTAGGCACTCTGGGGTTGCTGAGTGCAGGATATGCCAAAGCAATTGGATTGGACTGATTTTTGTCTGATGAATTGAGGGTACCGGACTGACAGTTACTGGCTTCTGTTTCCGACTGATAGTACAGGAGCCCTAACGTTTTGGTAGCGCTTAGAGCGGTTGCTCCATCAACAGTTGCATAAAATCAGGATGGTTGTAGTGTCATGTCTCACATTGAAACAGACCCTATCTCTGGTGGGCTTTCCTGATGCCACAATCCTGTAGATGAGGAGTCAGCTGATGGTCTACTTGTGTTACATGTTTGGTATTCTGCTCAATCCACTTTGTCCAACTCCTTTCAGCCTAAAACTGAAACTTCTAAATAAAATAAAATGGCAATTCATTCAAAAATTATGATTAAACCAGCCTTAAACTCAAACCAAACAAATTTGTCTCCTCCCTTGAGGCTTGCATTCATGAATATCCACGGGCTTAGAACTAATTTAGATGATGTAGAATCATTTCTCCTAGCAAACATCTTTGATATCTTAGAGCTAAGTGAAACTAACCTACAGTCCTCCATCCCCTTTAACCACTTTAACATGCCTGGTTATCTCCCATTTTGGACTCAGACAGATATATGCATGGACTTGGAGCCTATATTTGTAACACCCTCCCCTTGACTAGTGAAATAAAACTAGAATAAGACGACCAGGCTTTTATGTGCATTAGACTTAACATGCAAAATATCATTAGCTACTTATATTTTCTCTACCGCTTTCCCTCGACCCAGGACTGTACCCTAATCAAACAAGTCTCTGACAACATAGATATAGCACTCTCCCTCTATACTAGCCCACAAGTCCATGTATTTGGTGGCTTTAATGTCCACCACAGTAATTGGCTTGGATTTTCTACTTATACAGACACTGCTGGTAGCATAACGCATAGCTTCTCTATATCACATCCCCTATCACAGACGGTTACATTTCCGACACAATTCCCAGATTAGCAAGATCAACATGCCTCACTATTAGATCTATTTCTGACCACAGTTCCCGATGATTGTGTAACGAATGCCCATAGTCTCCTCTGGAATACTGATCATGCTGTGATAATGGTAGAAATCGCTCTAAATTCTTGACCCAAAACTGAAAAGCCATTGCTCAAAACAACAAGGTGTTATAAAAAGGCTGACAGGGAAGCCATCAGGATCTCATCAGAGATGCCCCATGGGGAAACATCTTTTCTCTTCCTATTGAACAGTGTGCTAATGAGACCACTGAATGGTTCAAAACGGCAATTGAGGCACATGTTCCCACATGGAAATTCTATAGCATGCCCCATTCCTCCCAATGGTTTACTTCTACTTGTGCAGTTACCATTGCCCAAAGGCAATATGCATACCACAAATTTAACCAACATAAGTCCAGTACAAACAGACAAAAGTTTATAGAAGCTAGAAATAATTGTAAGAAAGAAATAACGACAGCTAAGAGAGAATATACTAAAACCACCAGAAAACGCATCGAAGCACAGAAATTAGGAACCCGTGATTTTTGGAAAATCTACAACAGTGTAGTAAATAATGGGCAATCGACAATTCCTCCACTATCCAATAATCATGAGGTTGTTTGATCGGCAACCGAGAATGCTAACATCGGTTTGCCTCAAACTCCACATTGGACCCAGCAAACCACTCCTGATCTCATCCCGGCTGTGCTATTAAAAAAATGCTCCACTGAGGTTGTTCCATTCCTCTCAAAATTATACAACAAATGACTTAACAAATCTTGCTTTCCTGACTGCTTCTGTAGTACGAGTTTACAAGAATCCTGGTGAAAGAACTGACCCATTAAATTATCGCCCCATCAGCCTTCTCCTGCTTTTCGCCAAAATATTTGAGTCCATAATTAACCAAGCTCTAGTTCATCACCTTACAGCTGCTAAACTTCTGACTGACCAACAATACGGATTTAGACACGCTCGTTCTACAGCAGATATCCTTACTGTAATCTCTGAACATATATAACATTCACTGAACAAAGCAGGTGAGGATAGAACGGTAGCCCAAGATATATCTAAGGCTTTTGATAGGGTTTGGTACGATGATCTTCTCAGGAAAATCAGATCTTGCAGTATCACTGGATGAATACTTAACATAATGAAATCATTCTTAAATAAGAGAAGAATCCAGGTTGTCCTCGACAGTCATACATCTAAGAACGATGATATAGATAGTGTATCTCAGGGGTCTATCATTGGACCTTTATTATTCCTAATATTCCTTGATGACCTCTCTGATAAAATTGTTTCTGAGATGGGTATATTTGCTGATGACACCATGCTCTATAACAGGCACATGGGGAAAACAAATGAACACATATCTAAGGAAATGGTAAAGGGAAGACCTCCAATCTGTAGTGGAATGCTGCCAAGACTAAGCTTGTTTCCTTCAATAATTACAAGAAACCTTCTCAACCAATAATAGCTTTGGCTGAAGATACATTACCTGAAAGTACTTCGTTCAAACTCCTCGGCCTAACATTCACAGGGAACATGAATTGGAACAGATAACATGAGAGCATTGCCAAGACTGCTGAGAAAGCTACTTATGTCTAAAACTATCCTGTACCTCTACAAGGCCACCATTCGCCTATGTATGGAGTATTGTTGTCACATTTGGGCTGGTGCTTTTGCTACTAGTCTCTCGGACAGGGTTCAAAAGAGAGTTGCCAACCTGATAGGTCCTAAACTGTCATCAAAGCTTCAACCTATGTCCCATCGACGTAATGTTGAATCCCTTCTGGATTCCTGCTTCCCCGACTGTACTAACATGCAGAAGTTCAATTGTAATGTAGACAAACATCTTGCTGCTCAACTCCCTACATAGTAATACTACAAATTATGTCTCAGATAGTAGCTCCCTACATCAAAGTTGCACCATGTCTTGTTTGAGGTGAAAATGCAATAGAAAAAAAATATCGATAGTCTGTCAAGCTACAATATATCTATATATCTATAAAAGTGAAATTGTCTATCTGTGTGTGTGTGTGTGTGTGTGTGTGTGTGTGTGTGTGTGTGTGTGTGTGTGTGTGTGTGTGTGTGTATACATTTCCCTACCAAACTACTTTGTCAATTTTCAGTCTACAGATAGAGATTTGACATAAGAGGTATTGAGATTTGGAAAAATCTTTTTAATCGGTTTTTGGCCAGAAATTTAGCTGTCCGGGGGTCAAAGTTCAACGATTTGACCTTTGAAAACTCCACCAAACTCTTCCGTCAATTTGGGGTCTAAAAACTTAAAATTTTAGATGTAGGTTACTTGGACATGGATCAAACTTTTAAAATTTTATTCGAGCCCAAAACAATAAATGTTAAGGAGTGGAAATTGAGGTCAAAGTTAAAAAAAAGAATTTGACCTCTGCAATCTCTACCAAATTACTCAGCCAATTTTTGGTTTAAACTTTTTTTTTTGAATTTTACATAAAGTGTATTCGGACATAAGGCAAACTTTTTAATCGGTTTTTGGCCGCCAAGGGGTCAAAGTTCAAAAGATGTGACCTTTGCGGTGTCTAGCAAACTATGCAGCCAATTTTAGGTTTAAACATTTGAAATTTTACATAATGGGTATTCAGACATGCAGCAAGCTTTTGAATCAATTTGGGGGCAAAATTTTGGCTGCCAAGAAGTCGAAGTTTACAGAGTTGACCTTTGCAGACTCTACCAAACTCCTCTGCCAATTTTGGGTGTAAACACTTGAAATTTTAGATGTAGGTTACCTGGACATGAATCAAACGTTTTAATATATATATACATATGCACATAAAGTTATGAACAGTACACAGGGCCTGTGCAAAGCCAGGCTGAACTACTAGTATATATATATATATATATTGTACCAGTATTTTATTTTCTTCAATTTAATCACCCAGAGGAAATCCTGAAATATAGACGTTGATGGACAGATAATTTAATTACGTGCATGTATATATATATATGTGTGTGTGTATCTTTATCATTCAAACATTACCGTGTTTGGATATAAGGTTAAGTGTTAGTTTTACTCATTTAGAACTGCTTTAAAGCTTCACCGCTCACTAATTTTGCGACCAAATTTCAAACAATTTTTACAAGTTTTAGTTAATAGGTCACCTTCAGCTGTATTTTGAAAAAAAAATTTCAGTAAAACAAAAGTTATGATAAAATTATTGATGTTCAAAAGTTATCAGAAACTGTAAGGAAGGGAAAGACAGTTTTATTTTCTGATTGGCTGTTTGTTACCATAGCAACCAAATCTGTTACACTATCTCAAATCGGCTGGAAACAATGGAGATGATGACGTAACAAGATATAAAAAGAAGGAAAGTTCCCCTGAATTTGTGCTAATGTAGCAAATTAACTTCGTCAAACATGGCTTACATAAGTAGAAGGTCGTTCTATTATTGTCCCGTTGTAATGTTAATGTTGTTGACCAAGCATAATAACTTAGTCAAGCGTAACCCACATAATTCGAAGGCCATGTAATATTAACGTTGTTGATCAAGCATAATATCATAGTCAAGCGTGGCTTACATAAGTAGAAGGCTGTTACACTAATGTCACGTTGCAATTTTAACGTTGTTGATCAAGTGTTTTTATCTAGTCGAGCGTGGCCTACATAAGTGAAAGACAGTTACACTCATGTCATATAATGTCAACCATATATTCAAACACGGTAGTGTTTGAATGATATATAAGAATAAAATATACTATATAATATAAAATTAAATGTTGTGGGAGAGAGGATGTACAGAAAAGACAAAAAAAAACAAAACAAATGCAGCAAGAAATAAAGGTCAAGAGATTAACAGATTTTGTTCGGATGCGCAAACATATTTCCTGAAGATGTTCCTTGGTTTGAATCAAACACGAAACTGGTAAATCTCTAGCTTTTTAAATGATTTCTTCCTGTGTTTAATTTGTTTTCCTTTTGTCTTTATACACACACACACACACACACACACACACACACACACACACACACACACACACACACACACACATACACTTCAGAATAATGAAATGCAATAAATCTACTGGTATGCAAATCCAGTGATAATGTTTCGCATACAATAAAATTCTATATTTGAAATTTAACTGTTTCAAATCATAAAATGTAAATTCCTAAATTATATATATATATATATATATATATATATATATATATATATATATATATATTCTGTAAGTATTAATAGTGTAGTGGTGCTCAGGTCTGACTAGAACCCTTTTCCACCACAAATAAATAAATAATTTAAAAAATAAAACATGTGAAATAAACATTGTTTATTTACACAAAAGTAACAAGTAAAAACGAATCATTTTTTCAGTGTCCAAAAAGTGTGTCTTGGTAAGTAGTTCTTATAGATGTGAAAATTATTTAGTGTGTATGTGTGTGTATGTGTGTGTGTGCGTGTGTGCGTGTGTGTGTGTGTATGTGTGTGTGTATGTGTGTGTATGTGTGTGCGTGTGTGTGTGTGCGTATGTGTCTGTGGGTGTGGGTGTGTGCGTATGTGTGTGTGTGCGTGTGCGTGTGTGTGTGCGCGTGTGCGCGCGTGTGTGTGTGTGTGTGTGTTTTGTCATACTGGCGAGAACAAGTAGCAACGACATCGTTGGTAAGAGAAAAGATAGGTAGAAAGTACATGTTTATGTGCGCAGCTGAAGGTCTGCATTATTCTCTCTGTGCGTGCGTGCATGCATAAGTGCGACTAGGTGGGTTTCGTCATGCTGGTGAGGAAGGAGCAACAAAGACGGTGACATGAGAAAGTGAAAAGAGCAAAGAGTGTGTGAGGTTGAGAAGAGTTCGCTCATCATTTATATTTTTTCCGATAGGCTCCCAGGCGAGATGGAAAAAAAAATTGAAAATTAAGTCTTTGAGCATTGATTGGTTAAAAAGTTCACATCTTTGTCACATGGTATGCTTTCAATTGCGTTCGCCGAACAAAACACATTTTAAGTTTTTTTCCCTTCAGAATTTGCGTGGGCGTATTTTTGACATCTTTGCGCCTCTTAAATTTATTAATTTCTTTTAAAACAAGAAATGAATGCATTTTTTAAAGTGTGTTTAACAGCAAATAAAATAAAATAACAAATTGGAAGTTAAACTGATTGTTCTAAGAGAAGTAACTTTATTTTACTAAGATATTCTTTTATTTTTCATACGATAATGTGAACATGCAAAATGTAAAACATTCAAGGAATTGTAAGAAAACAATGCGATTATTTCATTTTTTTCTTTTTTACAAACAAAAAATAATTTGCTTTTTTTAACATTAATAGCAAAATAATGTTAAATACGACAATATTATAATTTTCTTCAACAAAACATTTAAGTAATTGTCAGAAAAAATCTTTTTGACTATTTTATTTAATGTAAGAAAATTTTATAATAAAAAAAAATATAAACTTTAATATTACAAAAAGGAACTTTTTTTTTAACAATTCCTCTGCAATTATCGTCGAATTTGTTTTTCTCTTTTGTATTGTTAAAGCTTATATTTTTGTTACTAATGTTATAAAACTTTGTTATATTAAATAAATTAGTTGGAAAAAATTGTTTGAAATAAGCGCATCTTTTTTTTTCTTCTTCTTAAAAAATTCCACGAATGTTTTAGCCTTCCAAACTATTTTATGAAAAAAAATGAACGCATCTCTTAGAGTTACTTCCCTTAGAATAATCAGTTAAATTTCAAATCACTTAATAATTTTGTTCTTCTTCGTTATTGTAGCAAAATTCGACAGCCAAAAAAATTGAGTTTTCATTACAAAAAACATTGATACCTACTTGCTTTTTTATCAATTTCAACTATAAGCAATGTTATCTAATTGTCACATGACAGTTAAATATTTCTACAATCTTACATGAAAGACAACTTATGTGCAAAATGAATGGCCGGTCCCGAAAATGCATAATTCACCAAAATTCAGGAAATCGATCAATTTTAATGAAATTTTCAGTATTTATCAATTAACAATCACAGAATATAATGGACCCATAAATTTTTTTTTGTTTTTGTTTTTTTTTTTTTAAATTTTTTAGTGAAAATGTATTTTTTGTGTAAACAAAAACACGTTTGCTAAAGTTAAAGTTTTAAGTATTAAAAAACAACGCATGGATTTCTGTTTGCTTTTTTATATAAAAATTGTAAACGTTAACGATTAAATTTTTGGTAAAATTTTAGGAAAAGTGTGAACTCGAACTAATAGAAAAAATTTTTTTTTTTCTTGTAGATTTCGGTGCGTTGAAAAAAGAATCTGAAAACCGTATCCGTCGCAAATGAATAGTTTTGGAGATATAAATATTTTTCTAAGGGATTATTTTCTTTGTATAATCAGCTGTAAAGTCGCCTGATTACACATGCGCACAGACCAAAGAGAAATCACATTTATTTTTAAAATTTTAGCATTTCCGTAAGTAAAAAGTAAATATCACAATGCATCATTGTATAATTTCGGTCCTTGCGTTCGCGTGCATGCGAGCGTAAGGTGATTTGTCATATTGCGGAGGAATTTTTAGTGGCCATTTTAAATAACAAGAAAGATTTTTTTTAAATGTGGTTCATGTTTTGTGTGTTACGTAGTTTTAATACTTTGTAATTGATCTCAAAACTGAAGTTTTCATGAGTGGTTTATAAAAACCTAATTAACCGTTTTTCTGTAAGTAACATGCTGACATTTATCGAGCAGAGTACTGTTTAACATTTCATAAAAATTCTGTGTTTACATTTGTGGAGGGGGTGCCAGTATTCTCATGTTGGAGTCCTCGACTGTCTTTTTGTGAATCTCTGCGAGCCTGTGATCTGGTATCGATAGCATTGTCAGGTGATTCATCTACGTTATTTCTTCCACCTCAGGCTTGCTTATTGCTGCTCACGACAATCTATCTGCCAATGGGATATCTTTCCCTGACTTATATTGGAGTGTGTTATCATTGTTATCACACGATTGTTTCCGGGGAGAGTTACTTGGTTGAGGAAACCAACTCCCTCGGTGTTAGACACGACATCAAACGATAGGCACATGGAAACATCAACGGGTGGATATGTTGTTGGCTATAACCGGCTGGCATGGGACGCTTCTTGTGTCTTCATTGCGTCGTTACAGGCAGCATTTCCATCATCTGCATTAATGGCAGGGACCACATGCTGAAATTTAATGCTTGTACAAAAATATCGAACAAATGCATTTTTATAAAAATATATAATTTATTTAACATTAACAATGGAGGATCATATTTAGTCATCAGCCTATGCATGTGCACAAAACTGCTATCTCCTCTGTTGCATACAAGATGCAAGCTCTGTCTTTAAAACGATAAAATTATATATTAAATTCTCTCTTTCACTAAAGAAAGAGAGAGAGAGAGAGAGAGAGAGAGAGAGAGAGAGAGAAAGAAATATGTGTTTTAAAGCAATGCTTTGTTTTTTCAAATTCAGCTACCCGCATACAAGCCTGACTTTTCTCAAATAATTTTGACACTTCCAAATCTTCATAAACACTTGTCAGTCGAACCTGGTTGATATATTCTAACATTTTCAAAATCACTAAGCTCCTGCACAACATGTTTTCACTTCACAAGTGCAAAACAAGTTAGGCACAAGGTTTAGTAATGTAAAAGCCCCCAGCTCCCCCAAAATGGGAGCTACGTCATTGTACCACAGTGTAGTTGTATTGCTGAGCCCATAGCAGGAGGTTCTGTAGCCGTTTTGGTGCCTTTGATAGGGGCTTTTTGCTGATTGAGATGCGAGGCTTGTGGTCAATCAAAACTACCACTTCTCTTCCGTGGGTATAGTAGAGAAATTTTTCTAGGCCATAGACAACTGCCAGCATATTTTTTTCAATTTTTACATATCTTTGTTTGGCATCTAATAGGAATCTACTTGCAAATGCAACTGGTTTGTCAACCTGTGTTAGGGATGCTCCTAACCCATACTCACATGCATCATTCTCGAGAGTCAGTTCCTTGTGGAGGTCATAGTTCATAAGGATGGGTGAGTTTGTGATTGCTTCTTTTAAAGTGTTGAAAACTGCTTGTTGGGAATCCGACCATGTCCATAGAACATCTTTTTTGCTCAGGTTCTGGAGAGGTTTTGTCATCGTTACAAGATTTGGAATAAATTTCCCAATGTAGTTTGTCATGCCTAGGAATCTGTGAATAGCTCCAATATTTCCTCGTACTGGCATATCACTGATAGCCTTCACTTTTTCTAGGTCGACTCCAATGCCATCTTTGATGATGTGATGCCCCATAAAAGTGATCGCGTTTAGTCTGGTCTCTAGTTTTTCTGAGTTAAGTTTTACACCTATTGTTTAGTATTTCTGGAGTAGTTTGTGGAACGGCCTGTCATGTTCTTCTTGGTCTTTCCCATAAATGACCAGATTATCTACAAGAATGACTAGTTCCGGAATGTTTTGAAATTGTTCATTCAGCTTTCTTTGGAATATCTCTGCTCGGGAGTTCAGGCCAAATGGTAACTGACACCAACATTATCAGCCAAAGCATGTTTGAAAGGTGGTCAGGTTGTGGTACTATTTTTTGCATGTGCCACTGTGTTGTCCCAACCCCTCCCCACCATCGCTGGGAGGCAATTTCGTCACTCATGGAAGGATATGGGAAAGGGGATAACAGTGCAATTCTGTTTTGTCTTTGGGGGTTTTATCGCATTCACCCAGTGTCTCTTCTCATTGCATGCATCGCACAGTTTGTCATAGGTTGGGCATCTGCTGGGTATCTAGTCCCATTCCTTGACTTTAGGTTGAGATCATCTCAGTCACTCTGCATATATCTATACTCTTCTGTAGAGTAAGGTTCTGTATTTTTAGCAGATCCTGCTTGGTTAACTGGTCATGGGCACCTTCTACAATCTAGTCCCACAGAAGTGAGTCACTGCATCGAGTGCAGAAATTGCACGGCTTTGACAGTACTCTTAGATCATTGTAGAACTTGTCAAAGTCCTCTCCTTCACCCTATTTCCTCTGATGGAACGCAAATCACTCATAAGTTTCGTTGAAAATTCTGACGGAATACTCCTCCAGTGCTTGTAGTATG
>NC_136487.1:97296618-97394118 GCF_053919585.1 Euprymna scolopes
CTGAACACCAAAATAAAGAAATAAAAAACTACTTACCGGACTTCCTACTCTGATGAAGTTATTTATAGTGAAATATATCAGACTTACAACAACAATAAAAGTAAATGAAATGATTTTATCATCATTTTTGACACTTTCAAGTGTTCAAATTTTTCATTTAAATTTTTTTCAAAATAAATGTTTTCTAAAGTGTGTGACCATATTTTTACTTTAAAAAAATATTAAATCATTAGGCATATTTTAAGTAATGTTGTCTATAGAGTAAATGTGGTATTGTGGTAATTATTGAAGTGAAAGTGATTAGACCCACCCTCACTATTAATGGCCTTGTCCCAAGTTTATAAAATTTATTACTTTTGCCAAAAATGTTGTCTTCAATCAGAAGAGAACAAATGTTTCTATAAAAAAGTAACTTTTGTTCTTATTCTCACTCCAGTTTTGAAGAGTTGAATTTTGTGAAGTTAATTCTTAGGTGTTTCATTAATGTGTTTTGTAGCAGAAACAAATAGAACTCTTTTTTTTGTGCATCAGTGCCTCTCCTAACTGTACGATATGGCACATATTGACCAATAAGAGGCATAGCGCAGGGAACTTCCTTACCCCCTAAGGAACTCTAACTGCTTCCGTTCCAGACGTGAAAAACTTCTTCTTTTCCAGCAAGACACCAAAGAGAGCGGACCTGTTTTCTCACTTTACCTCTCTGCCTACACCAGTATCGACGATTCCCACTTGGGAATAACTACTGGGCAAAGGCAGATAAGTTTTATCCGAGTTATATCTTTTTGGCGTCTTACCCTGACTCGCTTCAATAAACCTTTTCCTTGTTAAGTTTTACGAAGTTGTTTGTTCGTTTATTCAGTAGCTTGTGTTGAATTATTTATTTTATTAGGGAGTGCCCGAAAAGCACTAACTCAACTCCCTAAATTTGATCTTGACCTTGTGGAAATGGGACAACTTGTAAAAAACTGAAAGGGGTTTATGGCTATATGCTATTTCACTCTCAGATATTCTGTACATGTGTTGCTATCTTGATTAAGACCATACGTCTGTTTTCTAGTGACTTAATACTAGCATGCTTTATTTTATATTACCACTCTCAATTCGTTCCCCCTCCTACACAGAAATGCATACTCAGTGCTGTGTTGGATACGTGCAATGACACATTGATAATCAAGTAAAGATAAAGGACTAATCTGGAAGAACATATGACCAATCAAAACGATTTTAAAATAAAAACAAATTTCATTAGCGTAAATGGTCGCCTATGACTTTGATTTTTTTGGCTTTCTGTTTTGTCATAGACACGGACGACTTATATATAAATCTCATAATTGAAGTAGAAAATTGGTTTCTTCTTTGTAAACTATATTAATATTTAGAAGTGCCTTATTATGTTTTTTAGAATTTATGGCATTGCTTTTTGTCATAAACTCATAGGATTTCAGAGCAGTTTAATGATTAATAATTTTTTAATTTTTGAATATTATATTTAGTTAATCCATAGCATCAGTCATGTTGTTTGTCTTTGTTTTAGATTATTTTGTTATTTTGACATGTGATTGTTTATTTTTCTAAAGGTTTCAATTTGTATTCTTAAGTGATTGTGAACAGATTTTCTACATTTAGATGCAGAGTGAATTTTATTTTTACATTTGGTGCTTCATGAACCTAATTTAATTAATTTAGTGATTAATGAGCTTAATTAGAGGGTGTTTTATTATCCTAATTTTGATATTTTAGTGCGCAGTGAACCTAATTTTTATATTTGGAATCTTAATGAACCTAATTTTTACATTTCAGCGCTAAGAGAACCTAATCTTTTCATTTGAGTGATTTGTGATCAACTTTTTACTATTTCAGGAAAATAATTTTCAGACTTCTCTAATTTAGGAAATTGTATAGTTTTTGAATAATCATAAAAATAAAATGCATTTACAGATAAATGTGAACATAGTTATCAAAACAAACGTAAATGATTGCAAGTAATTTATTTTTTTAACCATGTTCTCAGGTAGTTTTCAAATTTAGAGAAGTCCTGAAAATGATGTTTGTGAAGTAGCAAAAATTAGGATCGTGAGCACATTAAATTGGTGAAAGTTTTTTCTGATTGTAATCTAATATAGTAGCAAAATGGTGCGATGATTGTAGAGTCACAGTAAACTAAATAAATGGATTACTGTCATTTTATTGAAAATTTACTATATCGTCAATAAAATAAATTCGTTTTTGTCTGGTTATTAATACAGTTTCAGTCTTGATTCTGTTAAAAACCAATTCATATTTTCAAGAAATGACTGTTTTATTTCTTACTAGCTGTATCTACTCGGCGTTTCCTGGGATGCAGTGAAATCATTTTAGTTTTTAATCTTTAACTATTTTCATATTTTTTAACTTAAGGTAGACAATTCCTAATATATTTTTCAATTTTGAATGAGTTCTTCCCTTGTTTTTTTTTATTTTTAGGTGATTATTTAAAAATGTTCCATATTAGCAGTTGTCTAGGCCGAACTAAGTAATTAAAAAGTTAGTTTGCAGCAAAATATCTTATTATATTGCCAATAACATAGTATAACAACAGCAAATAACAGATGCAAAGTTTGCTTGTGAGCTTAAGGTGTAGTTTGGAAATACGACAAGATAAGTTCATATATTTAATTATTTCTCTGTAAATCTAGCATCAAATACACTTCTTTCCAAATAGATTTTGTATCAACTGTTTTCTCTTCTGTGCAAATATATTTTCTAAAATCTATTGAGAAACATTAAATAAACGGATGTTTTTATTTTTCTCAATTAAATAAATTTCAGTAAATAATCCAATTTCCAACAGTTTCATACTTTGTATCATTCGATAAATGATTGAAAAATCTTTTATTTTATTCAATGAGTCACAACTTACCAAAATCAAAAGTCACTTAAGCCTAGTTTTAGTTGGATTTGTTTAATTAATAAATAAATCATAAATGCATATTAGGAATTTACCAAAGTAGAAACATCGAACGGCTTTAGTTCCTTCCCTTTCATCGTTATGAATACATATTAGGGTTTTAACTAAACCTTTAAATTTTCAATTTACAGAGTTATCTCCCTTTCTACATCTAAAATATCCGATAATCCTAAATCTTAATAGGAAAGAACGAAAGAAAATAAAAAATAAAAGATAAGAATAAAAATAGATTGAAATCTTTAATTTCAATTGAAGAATGAGAATGAACTAAGTATGAAGTAATGTTAAACTTTATTTCCTTATTGAATAAGTTTTAAACAAAATTTTTCATAAATCACATAAATAAGTTAACTGATATTTTTGTAAATAAACAAAGCAAATTCCTGATACGAAACTAACATAGAATCGCAGCAATTTAACTTAGTTGGTTAGTCTGGATTAAAAAATAATTTAAATTAAATAAAGAAATAAACAAATTTAATTTCAGAAATCAATGAATAGTATTAATAAAACATTAAATGGACATAGGTAATTAGTGTTAACATTGTATGATATTTAGTTTGAATTTTTTTTTTAAATGGACATATGAAAATAGGTAACTATATAAATCTTTAAAAAATACTTTGCAAGGATGCGATAGAGGTAAAATAATTTCTCTTGTTTTCTTTTTTTTTTTAAGGGAAATGGTTTCCATAATGTTTTATTGTTAAAGTGTTTTTATTCAATAAGTCTGAATAAAGTTTGTTCTTGTGAAAATTTTCAAATGACATAATGTTTGAATTTGTCCGAATAGTCTTGAAACAATTGTAACGAACAATGAAATACACTATTTGTTGCTATCAACCCATTCTTTGAAGTCTTCGTTTTTGTTATATGGATGCTCAGTTATGAAATATGATAATTTTGTAGCTTACAGATTAAGTCATCGCTTTTTGGTTTAAAATTTATTGGTATATGAACGATTACTGAATTATATAAATCCAGTAAAATTCGGAATACTACAAATAAGACATATATATATATATAATATAAAGCTGAACGTCTGTGTGTGTGTGTGTGTGTGTGTGTGTGTGTGTGTGTGTGTGTGTGTGTGTGTGTGTGTGTGCGTGTGTGTGGTCATGAATAGGTTCCTATATGGTTGACTATTTTAAAAAACTGATTACATATAATGATAGAAGATGTATCGAGGATCAGGAATGGGTATGTTTGATCTGGCAGAACGGTGGTTCATTAAAATTGTGGGGTCACAAAGTTTAACAAGGTTTTTTAAAAGGGGTGAGGGTCCACAATAACACCTTAATTTTAATCTTAATTCACGTTAGCTTTTATTTATTTTTTTGAGTTAAATCATATTGTGTCGAATAAATTCACCTCATAAATTCACGTTCTTATTAAAGTGAAAGCCAAAAAAAAAAGTTGGAACTTTAGACAATTCTCGACACAAATTTTGCATAACTCTGTTTTTTTTCCTTCTCCACTTGCACGTGGCATTCTTTCGAAAATAGATAAATAGATAAATTATAAAAAATAAGAACGTTACTTGTTATCATGTAAAAGAAGGCAAAAATCCTGCTCACGTGATTACGTGTCTTTTTAAAAACATTTACATAACCTTTTGATTTTTATTTATATATCTGTTTAAGCTTTTTTTTTTGTCAGTGTACTAGAAATTCAGTTGATTACAACCCTTTCTGTGTGTTCTTTACATTACAATAGTACAACCCTGAATCCGACGGCGCAATACTACACTGTTCAATACTGTAAAACTGAAACAAAGCTGTTCTGCTTGAAAAGGGCGCCATTTTCTTCTTATTCATATTTATATCAATTCTTTGCTTTAAAAACTAAAGTAATTACGTGTTTACTTTTTTAATATCCCATTTTGCTGTTTCGGATTGTTTTACTAAAGTAAGTAAAGCTTCATTATTTTTCAAAACTGTTTTTGTTTCTTTGTTTTTCGATATTTTGTCGATATTATTTAGTAAGTGTGTTTAGCAGAAAAGCCAACAAACGACTACCCGAAAAAATAAATATACAAGAAATAAATGTTACCATAGTCAATAAAAGTTCAGTTCATGTTTTTTTTTGTTTTGAAATAGTTTTAAATGCTCTTTACTTGAAATAATTTCAGCGAACCGAAATTAAAACGAAATTTGAGGTGATAACTACTTAACTGAATTTTTATATAAACAACACATGCCATAATCGAATATTCCTCAAGCACAAAATAATGGAAAATATTAAAATATGTTTATAAATATTCCTTACATTGATGGAACTCTCTTAAATTGTTAACATAGAATGCTCAGGTGCCATTCCTTCAAATTTAAAACAGGGCTTTCCATTTCAAAATCGCTGCCATTTTGATATTTTTTTAAACCGGTTCGTGAATTAAAAAAATTTTTTTTTTTTTACAAACTACTTAAAAATACAAACCAATGAACTTTTCTACCATAAAAGTAACTTTTATTGACTATGGTAACATTTATTTCTTGTATATTTATATTATTATATATTTAAAAGTTTCTCTTTGTAAGGAAACATCATTTTGTTGGTCACTCTTGACTACGAATGGAAACAATATTGATATAAAAAATATATATTTCCGCAAAAAATTATCTTTACTTTCATCATATTTGGCTTAGGGTAAAATTTTCCAGTATCAAAACCTATCTCCTTACAACCCCCTCCTTTTCATAACCTATCATACTTTCATCAATCACAGTCTATTTTCTGTAGGCTGTTTTTGAAGCCAGTCAATGGGTACTTTTGCTAGTATATATATATATATATATATATATATATATATATATATATATATATATATATAAAAGCATACAATCGACATAAGTTTATGTCACAGGGTAAAATTCAGCAAATTCTGACTGTGTTTATCTAAAAGTGCTCAATAATAAAAGGAGTCACATATTATGAAGTAAAAGAAGTAAAGTCATGTTCTTAACTTAAGCTGTGGGGAAATAGAAACAAGGTTGAATAGGTAGACCTAGCATCTCATAGAAACTATTTGGTTGGCCTAATTTCATATTTGGTTGGCCTAATTTCATATTTTGTTGGCCTAATTTCATATTTTGTTGACCTAATTTCATATATGGATGACCTAATTTCATATATGGATGACCTAATTTCATATATGGATGGCCTAATTTCATATTTGGATGGCCTAATTTCATATTTCGATGGCATAATTTCATATTTTGTTGGCCTAATTCCATATTTGGTTGGCCTAATTTCATATTTGGTTGGCCTAATTTCATATTTGGTTGACCTAATTTTATATTTAGTTGACCTAATTTCATATTTGGTTGGCCATATTTCATATTTGGTTGTCCTAATTTCATATTTGGCCTAATTCCATTTGGTTGGCCTAATTTCATATTTGGTTGGCCTAATTCCATATTTGGTTGGCCTAATTTCATATTTGATTGGCCTAATTTCATATTTGGATGGCCTAATTTCATATTTGATTGGCTTAATTTCATATTTGGTTGGCCTAATTTCATATTTGGTTGGCCTAATTTCATAGTTGGCCATATTTCATATTTGGCCTAATTCCATATTTGGTTGGCCTTATTTCATATTTGGATGGTCTAATTTCATATTTGGTTGCCTAATTAGGCCATTCGGTTGGCCTAATTTTTTATTTGGCCTAATTTGATTTAATTTGGTTGGCCTAATTTCATTTAATTTGGTTGCCTAATTAGGCCATTTGGTTGGCCTAATTTCATACTTGGCCTAATTTTATATTTGGTTGGCCTAATTCCATATTTGGTTGACCTAATTTCATATTTGGTTGGCCTAATTTCATATTTTATTGGCCTAATTTCATATTTGGTTGGCCTAATTCCATATTTGGTTGGCCTAATTTCATATTTGGTTGGCCTAATTTTATATTTGGTTGGCCTAATTCCATATTTGGTTGACCTAATTCCATATTTGGTTGGCCTAATTTCATATTTTATTGGCCTAATTTCATATTTGGTTGGCCTAATTTTATATTTGGTTGGCCTAATTCCATATTTGGTTGACCTAATTTCATATTTGGTTGGCCTAATTTCATATTTTATTGGCCTAATTTCATATTTGGTTGGCCTAATTCCATATTTGGTTGGCCTAATTCCATATTTGGTTGGCCTAATTTTATATTTGGTTGGCCTAATTCCATATTTGGTTGACCTAATTTCATATTTGGTTGGCCTAATTTCATATTTTATTGGCCTAATTTCATATTTGGTTGGCCTAATTCCATATTTGGTTGGCCTAATTCCATATTTGGTTGGCCTAATTTTATATTTGGTTGGCCTAATTCCATATTTGGTTGACCTAATTTCATATTTGGTTGGCCTAATTTCATATTTTATTGGCCTAATTTCATATTTGGTTGGCCTAATTCCATATTTGGTTGGCCTAATTCCATATTTGGTTGGCCTAATTTTATATTTGGTTGGCCTAATTCCATATTTGGTTGACCTAATTTCATATTTGGTTGGCCTAATTTCATATTTTATTGGCCTAATTCCATATTTGGTTGGCTTAATTTCTAAGCAACCTGACTTTATATCACATGCTCATTCTTCAGTTCTCATGGTTCAACAGGTCAACTGCCTTCAAATTCCACTTTGTGCAGTCTTATCTAATCACTTGCATCGAAGTTCTTTTTTAGATTGTTAACCTTCCTGCGATTCAGGAAAATGATGCTTCTGCAGCAGTTTATTCAGGAAGACGAATACTCCACATAATCATACCAGTGAAATCAATTTGTCGTTGAGATAACCTTTCAGTAAATCCTCTGACATAATGTGTTGGCTTTGGTCAGATTTCACGTTACAGATCCATCTAATCATGGATCTGTTATTGTTCTGCAGTCGGTTAAGAGAGGACCCAGCATTCGCTGCCATACAACTAATGTTCCTGGCACAGTTGCCATAAAATTTACTCCAGATGTGACCTAAATGAAAAGCGCACATTACAATGCAAAATTATGCAATAAACTGAAGAAATAAAAAAATTATGCTGTAATTTTTTATGTTACGATTTTTTTTTATTTATCACACCTATATTGCCATTGAAAATGACTCATGATTACTTCAATCCATAAAATCACATAATCTTTTGAAATACCGTATATATAGTAGATAGCAACAATCGAAACACAGCTATTTTTAGGCCGTATTTGCATAACTATTTGTTAAACAGTTTATAATAAATAAATGTTTGGTATTATTAATTTGTACTTTTAGTGCCCAATTTTCCAACATATATATCTAATGGTTTTGTCAGTATTAACTGTAATTAATTAAAGTGATTTAATATAAAAAAAGAAGATAAATTACCAAAACATTTCTTAAAATATTACGTTGATTAATTCTCAAGGGAGGTAATTCAAATGAAAACTTTCAGTTTTTAAAATAAAAATAATTTTTTATGAAAGATATGTTATGCAAACAAAATACTTTTATCATTAGATTGACAGCTGCCAAACGTCAGGAAGTTTTTTGATTGTATTCAAATAAAAATGTATCCAATTAAATATGAGCAACGTCAATCTCATTTGCATACAGGATTAAAAATTGTTTCATTTTACAAGAGTGATAGTCATGATCAAATTCAAAACAGTTTTTTGCCAGTTTTAAATCTACCAGTTCGAGTCGATTGGTGCCACCATCTGTTGATAAAAGTTCAAATAATAGAACATCTTTTCCCACACCTGCTTACATTTCATTGATAGTTTCTCATTGATTTATCCCATAATCAATTGAGTTTTAGCAAGTAAAACAAAAATCAGTATTGGGAATGCATTAGTCATGACTTGCTATTAATTAGTCTCAGTCATCTGACGGGCCAACATAAACATAAACAAAAGTGCAACCGGACACATTTGCAAATAAGTCTCTACATGTTTTCCCAGTCACAATATCTGTACAAAAAAAAATAATGTTAAAGATTTCCTTGTATCTTGAAGATGATTAATATCCATTATCTTCAACTTTATAATAAAGACCAATTTATATATATATATATATATATATATATATATATATATATATATATATATATATATATATATATATATATATATTCATCAAAACATCTGGCCTTGATTGAGGGGAGACAAAAAGTTGCTGCTATGGTTTCAAATGATCTGAAATAACAGCAAGAGTAGACTGGATTCTAAATATTTCTCATATGTTATATCTCCTTTTTTTGGAAATGGGGTACGATTACGAATATCTCCAGTATCAAATAATCCTTATACACTATGAAATTTACTTTATGTATTAAAACCAAAAAGGGGAGCTATAACATATGAGAAATATTTGGAATCAAGTCTCCCCTTGTTGTTATTTCAGATTATTTGAAACTATAGCCTGAAGTTTTAGTCTCTCCTCTATTAAGGCCAGAGGTTTTGGAGAAATATCAGATATTTTGTAATTCATATACAAAACTAAGAAAACAAATTACTATGATTAAAACATTTTATGACTGCAAAAAAGTGCCGAAAATAGGCTCTGGATGATGGATGATCCACTTAATATGTGACTTATATGGCAAATGTCACATAGCCCACTACACAATTCAGACCATTAGCTTTCCAACAAGCCTTCATTTGTTAAATTCGGATCAATAGTCGCTGACATTTGGAACTTCTCTCTCTCTCTCTCTCTCTCTCTCTCTCTATCTCTCTCTCTCTCTCTCTATATATATATATATATATATATATATATATATATATATATATATATATACTGGTAGCCAAATTGATTATTGAACTGCTCACATCTTTAGTTCTATGGGACAAAACTACATGAAAATTTTCAGGCTTTTTGAAGATTATAATACTATTCTATGGTTAAAATTTTATGACAATTGGTAAAAAATAACCTTTATTTTCAAACCAATAAAATGCGCCCAAATTTGCCTATATTTATATATAGTGTCCTGCTACTATGGAATAAATTTTGCTTAGGGTTTTTTTTTTTTTTTGCTTAGTTGTCTCCCCTGTGGCCTTACCAGGCCATTAATATATTATAAGGTGGATGGATCTCTTTAGCCCTAGTAAAAGCAAATTATCTATCATGAGTTCAGAGCTAATGGGGTAGATATAATTTCTAGGCTGTGTGAATGCAACCGATTTAAAAAAAAGATAAACTTTTATTAAAAATCTGAGAGTCTAGTGTGGACTAATCGACCCATTCAATGTGCCATTGAACTCTTCGTACTTCACTCAAGACGTCAATTGTGTACTGTGCAAGCTCAATTCAATTGTAACGCATAGGTACCTTTCAGAGTTTGTAGGTCTTTTTTTTCTGCGTATTCTGTCACGAGAGTACAAAATCTGAAAAATCTCTCTTAAGAATGGTTACATTTGAAACCGAGTAGACAGCCACTGTATGTATGTATGTATGTATGTATGTATGTATGTATGTACATTGTGTATCTTTAGGCAGTATTTTTTTTATTCAAGCAAATATTGTAAAAATAACAGACGGCTTATATTTAATTATTCCTTTTTTATTTTTTCGATCTTCCTCATTATCTTTTTTGTGTTAAAATAAAAAAATAATGTCTGTTCATATGTATCGTAAACGTTTTCGATTCTCATCGAATGATCATCAAGTGAGAAAACAAATGAACAAAAAAAACGGAGAAAAGGTAAAATTAAAAAAAAAAAAATAGCTGTGAAACAGGCACCTGAAATCAGTTAGAGTCCCAGAGAACGTTCCCATACTATTCCAGAAGAGACATTAACAATTTAAATTTTGTGATGCCAGAATTAGTGTCATAACACAAAATTGTATTACATTAAGGATTTTAAGATATTATTACTGGTTTCATAGGCAATATTATTAATTGTAAATTGTTGAGTTTTTATTTAAACAGCTTCAATTATTTTTATTTTTTTAAATTGATTTTGGAATGTATTATTTTAGTGTTATCAACTAGGATTTATCTTAAATCGGAGGAGGAAACAGGTATGTCTTTGTAAATGTTGGTAAATGGAGTTAGAATTTGCAATATGCATTGTGAGCAGGTGAGGTGGAACATCTACAAAACCATAACTGTCCTCACTCCGATTTATTTATCTTTCGTCTTTGTTAGCTGGACAATACCTCCCTCCACGTTAAGATTTGTCTAGTAAATGGTATGAGTCGCTGCTGCCTGGAAAACATCGCTTGTGAGAAGACATATGTAAAAGTTTAAGAATGCAACAAAATGGTGACATCATCGTCTGTATAACTCAAAAACGCAGCAATTTTTGTTGTTTGTGTTTAAGATAATATTATATTCTTTGTGTTTGTAGGATTTTGAGTTTTCTTTGTAGGCTAGAGGAGGTAATGTCTTTGTTTTCGGGATGCTGGAAATTATTATTCAATCTGCAATTTGTTCACTTACTGGAAGTCGATATGAAACGAGTTTCCAAATCGGATTTAGAAAAACGTATTTTTATTTTTATTGGAAAAGAATTTTCGCATCAAATTTGTTTTTCAAATGATTTCCTATATTTCCATTGACCAATGCTTTCCTAATGTAAAAATATACCCGTAAAGAAGATCAGAGGTTACATCGGTCGAAACGTTGAAACAACCAAGATGAGAAGATTAGTCTAAACAATCCATATAATCCATGTTATCAATCCTCATCTGAATTTGGATTCCATAACATTATATATCGAATTGATACGAACTTTAATACGAAAATGGAAACAGTTCAGTGCTATTTTCGTTTCATGAACACACCACACATTTTGAATTCTAACATTTGAAAAAAAAATCTTTGTACCATTCATCAATAACAGGCATTATGAAGATACCCCTGAAGAAGGTCGGAGGTTAGATCGACCGGAACGTTGTGAGAATAACAAGCAAGATAGAGTAGTCTGAACAATCCAATTTAAACATATCAATCGTTGTCTCAAAAATTCAGAAACATTAAAACAATGCCATTGTCTACTTTTTCTTTTGTGAACCAAAGGGAATTTCTAATTATTTTGAACATGGTGCCAAGACGCCCATCGATTTCAATGAAGAATTTCTTTATAATGATTATAGATACTCAATTACCGCAATCTGATTCATTATAATCGGCTATTACAGGTTTCTTTTAGTTCCTATTTTTGATCTTCCGACTATTAATAGATCCTTCATCATTATCAAATAGTTTTTTGTTTTATTAATAATATTGCCGAGTAATTTGGTTACAAAACTAGAGGAGCCATTTTAGAAAATATATTATTAAAGTCAAATATCATATCAAACGATTCCCGATTTGTTTATGCTGATATCATTTTAAGTTTTGCTGATATCATTTTAAGTTTTGCTGATATCATTTTAAGTTTTGCTGATATTATTTTAAGTTTATGCTGATATCATTTTAAGTTTATGCTGATATCATTTTAAGTTTTGCTGATATCATTTTAAGTTTTGCTGATATCATTTTAAGTTTATGCCAATATCATTTTAAGTTTTGCTGATATCATTTTAAGTTTATGCTAATATCATTTTAAGTTTTGCTGATATCATTTTAAGTTTTGCTTCATTTACTATTACTGATGCATCCTTTTATAATTTACGGGAAACGTCTAAATAAATTGCATTTTTATATCACGAGAGACTTTGTGCATTGTATAACAGACAGACCAAACCAACCAAAATCGACGATCCATTGAAATGATTACAATGCAAACACATGCATTTAAGCGATTAAACGTATTCATGAGGATTAGATACACAAAGAGAGAGAAAATTATTTGACTCACACAGAGTATGCGCTAATGATTTTATAGTTCCATCTTTTATTTCTTCTATTCTTCTTTATATAAAGCAGAATGGGATGTTCCTCGTTAACATTAATAGATATACCTTTCTTATCAATTAAAATATTAATTAAAATCTGCTTCGGCAGCGATTTAGGCCAATTATTTGTGCATGTTTCCAGGAACTATAAATTTTATTTTGTTTTAATAAATTAATTTTTATATTCAGTCCTCGTCAGTATATTTTGTAAAAAAAACGAACCATAACGAAAGTCAAAGGAACTTTCACTCTCGCAATCAAGCATGTACCTTGAGGCGACGTTTGGTAATGTGTAGCCACAAGGCAGCCGAGTTTCAGTTTTATGTAAAAACTAAAAGAAATCTTTACTTCACATATAAATTTTAAATATAATTGATCATAAGGAAAGCTTCTCTTCGCTCAAAAAAGTTGGGGGGGGGGTCCGTATCGAATGACGAAATCCATCTTTTGAACATTTCCATCTTCAACCATTATTGACTGTGAATAACGGTTCAATGCACGTGGTAAATTAAAGTAAATTTCCCAGAATTGGCTATTAATTGATGCTTGGCAATCCATTGAATCAATTCAACGTTGTCAGCCAGCTTTATGACAAGTTCAAATGTTGTTATTTCTTCAGTTTACATGAAATTATTGTCATAAACATCATTTACAAGACTTGTTGGACACATTCTAAGAACTCAGCGGCCATTTTCTTTCTACTCTATTGTATCTACATATTACCTGATTTTTTCTTTTTTGTAACACAGTTATTAATATTTCATATTTCAATTTTGCAATTGTACTTTACAACAAGGGACACTTACTCTGTCGATACTGTTTCTCCTCTCAAATGTGTTTTGCTTGGCTAGCCAAATTTTTTGACATCTGTGTTTCTTAGAATAAAAAATTAACGCGATCTCATTACGATATCTATTACACTATAGTGTATTTCCGTTTATCATCAAATAATTTAACCATTTCAGTGAATTACTTCGTGAGATAAAATTCCTATTTTGCCAAAATATTTGATCTTACTAATTATATTAAATTCTTTAGAATGCCTTTCGTTTTGTTTTGTTTTAGAAAAGTCAAAGATTTTAATGAATTACTTGTTAACAATCATATTTAAAGTAAATGATTTTTTTACAAAATATAATTTAGTTATTAAATTATGTTAACTAAAATATATTTCGGTTTCAAGCCAGTCATTTTAATGAAATACTTTGTAAAAAATCAATTTTTCTGGCTTTAAATTTAGTATTTCATAAAGTTTATAAAATACATCAATAATAATAATAATAATAATAATAATAATAATAATAATAATAATAATAATTAGAAATGAAAGAGGAGGTGCAGATTGATGATGAAAGAGCAGAGAATGTAGTAGAAGATGTGGATGAAGTGGCAGGAAATAGAGAGGAAACACAGGACGAGGTAATTAATTAATAAGGAAACTGATGATGAGTTGTTGGAAGAAACTAAGGAAGTGAGAAGGATCGTTGAAAAACTGAAAAAGATTATGGTGGAAGGAAAAAGGAGTGATGGGATCATGTTTAAGCAACTGGACAGAAAAACTTTGAGAGTGCTGATAAAAATGTTTATGGCGCAATGAAATGTGAAATGCAAGACCATCACAGAAAAAATAATTTGATTTTAACAGGAAGTGTTTGGGTCGCAGAAAAATTCAGATTGAAAAAAGGTGAACGCCAGAATAGAGATGAACCAAGGTGAAAAAGAAGAATAAAAGATGACATAAAAAATTAAGAAAGGATGTGAACTTGAAAGAGGTTTGGGAGGACAATTGGATGCGAGGAAGACAGAGAAACTTAAACAAGTGAATGAAAATTACAGAATAAAAAGAAAGGGAATTAAAACTTTCCTAAAGGATATCAAAAAAAGAATGCTCGAAAAAAGTGCGAAAATGAAGAGATATGAAGAGAGAACTCAACAGTTCAGAGAGAATAGGTTATTTAGTCTGGACCAGAAGAAGTTCTATGAAGGACTTAATAGACGGTCAAATGATATAAATGAAATACCAAAGTCAGAAGAGTGCACAAAGTTTTGAAGTGTAAAATTGAAATTGAAAAGGAGAAGAATTCTTGAAAGTAAAGAAATAAAACTTTTGAATGGGTAAATGATAAAAGAGATTGGAGAAGAAAGATACACTTACTTAGGAATTTTGGAATTAGATAAAATAAAAGAAGCTGAAATGAAGGAAATAATAGAAAAAGAATGCAAGAGAAAACTACGGCTGGTTCTTAGGTTAAGATTGAGTCGGAGAAACAAAATATCCACAGCAAACACATACGCAGTATCTATATTTCGATATGGGGTAGGTATTACTCAATAGAAAGAAAATGAGCTGAAAGATATGGACAGGAAGACAAGGAAAACGATGACAATGAATGGAGTTCTTCGCCCAAATGTGATGTCGATAGGTTATATGTGAAAAGAAAAGAGGGCGCATGAGGACTAACAGGTGTAGAACGATGTGTAAAAGAAGAAAATGGGATGAAAGTTTACGTCTCCAACTGTATGGAAAAGCTCATAAAGAATGAAATGAAGTGGATTAAGAAGAAGAAAATGCATGGCCAGTTTAGTAGAGATCTACCAGAGGCAATGGGCAAGGGAAAACCTGGCGATGGTTGTTAAAATATGACTTGAAGTTCGGGACAGAAGCCCTAATATGTCCAGGAGCAAGCGCTCAGGGCAAATTATTTGAAGTATCATATAGAACATAGGCACGGCCAAAACAGAAGGGGGAGTAAGTATTTTTTTACGGAATCTAAAAAATCTACCAAAACTATTTATCTAATCAGTACGAAATTTTCACCAATTAATTATTATTAATTAATTAATTATTATTAATTAATTAATTATTATTAATTAATTAATTATTAAATGATTAGAATGAACTTTTATAATAGTGTACATTTTTTCGTAATCGAAATTATATCTATTTTATTTATTTTTTTTTTTTTTTGGCCTACAAAACCCACCTTCTTTATTTGTAGGTACAACCGAAACTGAACAAAATGTATTTTGGGGAGGGTGAGGATTGTAGATAAAACAAACAAACAAACAAACAAACAAAAAACAATTGTGCACATATCAGATTTTAAGGTTAAAAATTCGAATTTTAAATGTATTTAATTTTTCATCTTTTGTATTTTGAAGTGCGAAATTCGTTGAATATTTTAATGATTATTATTATCTTTCAGATTAGCAAAAAAATTATTTTTATCACTTTTATAAAAAAAACACTACTTTTAAATCTTTAATAAATAAATTAATAATTTTCTTTTAGTTAGCCAATATTGCTAATATGCTATTATATAAGAAATTCTTAGAAGAATCGACACCAAAAAGGGAAATCGATAAATAACTGTGCATTTTGCTAAAAAATATGATAATTTCTTTCAGCAATTTGTTGTTACGTTATATTGTTTCATCTACAGAAGATCATACGGCCTAAAAACAGTTGTTCTGTATTTACAAACAGTTGTAATCTCCCCCTTCTCCAAAATTACGTCCAAGTCTGCCGCTATGCAATGCCCACAATTTTAAGGGCCAACAAATTCTTATGAAAGTCTTTTTTCACAAATCATGCGATAAAAAAATGGGAAAAAAATTTTTTATATGGTTTATGGGGAAAAAAAAACAGTTTTATATGGTTTATGGGAAAAAAAAGTTTTATATGGTTTATGGGGAAAAAAAACAGTTTTATATGGTTTATAGAACAAGTATATGGTTCACAGGTTATAAATGGGAAAATGATTGTAATCATGAAATTAAAAATACATTCAATTTTTTTTAAATAAAAGAATTCATGGTAAAACAAAAATATAAGAAAAAAAGCAGTTTTAGTTTATTTTTATTTACAGGTATTTACTAAGAAAAATTTAAAGCTTTATTATTATCAGAATAATAAAAGAAGAGAACCATGCAAGCACCGGGATGTGGCTAAGAAAAGGACACATGAGCAGAGAAACAGAATTCCTACTGAATGCTGCACTGAACAACACAATTAGAACCAACCACATAAAAGCTAAAATAGATAAAACAGAAGAAAACAGTAAATATAGATTCTGTAGGCAAAAAGACAAAATAGTAAACCACATAATAAGTGAATGCAGCAAACCAGCCCAAAAGGAGAGACACAACTACATGGGGAAGGCAGCGCATTGAGAACTCTGAAGACAACTACACCTTGAACATGCTGATAAATGGTTCAAACAAAAACAAGAGACACCACAGGAAAGCAAAAACCACAAAATCGTTTGGGTCATGAAGATACAAACATAAACCCGTCCAAGCATGTCATAATGATGAACAAGAAGGAAACTGCCAAATTGTAGATTTTACCGACCCACCAAACCACAGGGTGAAAATCAAATAGACAGAAAAACGAAACAAATATGCAAAACTTGCCAGAAAACTAAAAGGAATATGGAACCAGAAGAAAATCAATGTAAAACCAATAATTGTAGGAGCAGTAGAAACAGTCCTAAAAAACATGGAAAAAAGACTAAGAGGAATTGGAATCGACGGGAAGACTGAGATTATGCAATGAATGGTAATGCTAAAAACAACTGTAATCTTAAGTAAAATCCTCGAGTGCAAAGACTAGTTCACATAAGCAACAAAATCCTAACCGGGCATATATACAAACTGCAACAGAAGTGAAACAAAAAAATGCAATCAAGAGAATTGGTATACCAAAAGTGAAAATTGTCTATTCCCTTCCCCCGTTTTCCTCCTCCCTCCTTTCTCTCCCATCCCCGTCCGCCTGTCTCATCCCCACTCCCCCCCCAAAAAACTGGCGTCAGCATGACACATGACTAGCACCACACCAAATAGTTGAAGGGTCAAGGAGGCTGGAAAGACCAAGGAGAAAAAACACAAACCAGACCTCCACTGGATGAGTGTAAAGAGGACTGGGACCTTGGGAAGGCTTATTGTGAATCAAATTTCAGTGAAAGCCAATGGCCATTACCAACGAGAAATCAATGGTAAACAGCTGTCGTGGTACCACAAATTAATTTGCAAATAGTATAAAAAAAGATGGAGAGTACTGAAAATCTAGGGAGACTTATTGTCTGTCAGACTCCAGGGAACATCACGAGTTGTTCTCAAAGAGAATTCTTTGATGATAGCCTGTGTGAAAACTCTTAGTGAATAATAATTAAATTAATTAAAAAAATGTGGTAGTTTTCTAAGATGTTGTTTTGAAGCATCTTGTTTGAATTCATTTTTATCTCTATCTCTACTATTATGCAAAAGGAACTTTGTGGGTGTTCATTCCCTATGGACTCAGGAACAGGTAGGCCAATTTTTTTTTTAATTTCACGCGAAGGTATTTGATGTGTCTAGGAGTGATCTTACATAGATTTTGTATCGGAATGCACTAATAAATATTGAAATCCGATTAAAGAAGGAAGTTCGATTTTGACCAAAGTTAACACTTTTATACAACCTAACATCACAAGTGCATTTGAGAAGCTTTATCATCGCACAAGCAGAAAGTCCCAGCCTATAAAATCAACTGTAGATTTTTTTATAAGGCAGATGTGTGTTTGAAATGAATATTTCTGTTTAGAGCACAACTGAACCATGATACTGTATTTTAGCATTTTAAACTTTATCTGAAGCCATTAATTACAGATAATTTTATAAAATCGACAGTAGATTCTTTACAGTGCAATGTAGACTAAAATGTACTGTAGACTAAGTCAATGCAAAGAGGCACGTAAAGTTTCCTCCCGGTGCACTGTGTGGGAGGTCCTCAACTAGAGCTGACAATCAATCTGATTACAAAATGGTCGATTTCACCAATTTCAATGACAATAAAAGTATGGGAGGGTGGAACATTTGTTGATCCACATTCAATCCCGGACAATGCTGGGTCTCTCTGCTAGTTGGTTCATAAGTATCAGATTCGAAGATATTTTAATACTACACAACTGTAGGCATAAAAGAAAAAAATAACAGCAATTGGCCAGTCTGCAGAATATGCCAAACAGACATCGTTATCTACTGAACTAGAGTCAAACCACATGGCACGCCTGGCATGATTTGCATCGTGGAATGTTTCTGAAATAATAAAGATTTCAAATTCTCAAGACTCTCAAAAAGTACAGACTATGCTAACAGTACAACACTGTCAAGTTATACAGTGGAAAATATATAATCTTTCGGAGGACTAAAATAATAAATATATTTTTTAAAAAATGAGTAAAAAGAAAATAAATAAATTTACAAAAAGAAATAAGAGAATTCATAAATCCATAAAAAAAATTTAAATAATATTGCTGCAAAATGTTACTTCCCAATAATAAAATAACTGGTTTGAACTGAATGAATCTTCCATAATACCCCAGCCTTAAATATATAAATGGACGAAGACTACACAGGGTTCACTTGGCTTTGAGAATGAGCTATTTCAAAGCTTAGATCTACATACGCTCTATCACAGATATTGAGCACCCTCATAAATTTTGAATTAAAACCAATTTACTTGATACAAGTTTCTGTTTTACTTGGAAAGTGTTTAATTTATATGTACGAGGCCATTCCAAAAGTAATACCTCCTATTTTTATTCCATCCGAATCGATCAGAGGGAATTGTATTGTTATGATGCCTGAACTTATGCATTCATGACTGAAAGTTTCATCGCTCTGTTGCAGATATTGACAGTGTGAGACTCTAAGATAGCCACCTCAGTTATAGATGTGTGTCAGCAGCAAAGATGCATCATCGAATTCTATGCAAAAGTGCATTGAGGATAATGATGGCTACGTGGCAAAATAAATTCTGCAGCACAAAAGTTTGCTCGTTTTAATGGCACCACTCTCGTCAACTCACTTTGACATTACAGTCTCTAGAACTCTTTCACTTTTTGAGTTAAAAATATAGGAGGCTTACTTTTAAAACAATTTCATATATATATATATATATATATATATATATATATATATATATATATATATATATATATATATATATATATATATTAGTGGCCTGGCAAGATATACCATCTTTTTTGGCAATTTTATTGGTTCCAAATCTCAGCGACTATTGATCAGAATTTAACAAATGAAGCTCGTTGAAAAGGTAATGACCTGAATTGTGTAGTGGGTTATGTGAAATTTGCTCTTAAGGTCACACATTAAGAGGATCATCTATCATTCAGTGCCTATTTTTGGCACTTTTTACAGGCATAAAATGTTTCAATCATAGTCATTTGTTTTCCTAGTTTTGCATATGAATTAAAAAATATCTGATATTTGATAATAGAGATATTGATAATCGTACCTTATTTTCAAAAGAGGGGAGATAAAATATGAGAAATATTTGGAATAAAGTCTCCCTTGCTGTTATTTTAGATCATTTGAAACCATAGCAACAACTTTTAGTCTCCCGCTCCATCAAGGCCGGAGGTTTTGGGTATATATATATATATATATATATATATATATATATATATATATATATATATATATATATAGGGGATTAAAACAATAATCTAAAGAGCAGAGTATATTTCAATGTATTAGTGCATTCAATAATACAATTAAAATAAAATAAAAGAAAACAGTGCTCGTTGTAATGTAGATATATAATAAGCTCAATAGGCATATACATCTTAGAGCTATTTTAATATTGAGTAAGATGATTGATAATTTATAATTAAAATTAAAAATCGGTTTCATAAGGAAGAACAATTTTTAATTTTTAATTTTAATTATAAATTATGAACCATCTTACTTTATATATATATATATATATATATATATATATATATATATATATATATATATATATATACCCTTTATACAAACATTTTGACTACATATATGCAAACATATTTCGGCTACGACTTTATTCAAGGTCTAGCATCATAAGATTATTGACAGAGACGACTCTGGAGTTTCGAAGTTTTTTCTGTCAGATGTCCAATGATGTTAGACCTTGAATAAGGTTTTAGCTGAAACATGTCTGCACATATGTAGCCAAAATTTTTGTATAATTACAAATTTATACCAAAATATACCTATACTTGTTATTGAGCATTATTTTATAAAACTGTAGTTTCATAGGATTAACTATGATGAACAAAAAAAAACATAATTAGCAGAATCAGTCCTTTTATTTCCCAATAAAAAGTAAGGAATCTAAGAAACATGCTCCAAGCCCTAAACCCCCTATTACTATTTTTATTTTGCAATTTCAGCACGTGTGAAGTTTCAAGTTATAAGAAAAGGTAAAACATTCTTATTGTAACACAATTAAGCACCATTTTTCATTTTGATAAATATACAATTGTAAACATTTTACTTGATTTAAATAAGATTTAATCACCTCCTGTCTTCGCACAATAAACAAAATTGTGTAGAAAATTTAAATAAAACATTAATTATACTTGAAATAATTAAAGGAAGAAATCATAGGCACAATGTTATTTTAAGCAGATGGCATTATCAAATGTTCAGCTCACCAGCAAAAACACATTTCATAATAAGAAAAATAAAAAGCAATATATCGTAGAAAAAAAAGCACTAAAAGTCATCTCTGAACACATATAGCATACATTGGAAAAGACGGATGAGCTAGGGTGGTAGCTCTTGATATACCCAAAGCCTTTGACAAGATCTGGCATGAAGGTCTTCTCATGAAAATTAATTTGTATGGTATTACTGGACGAATATTTAATATAATTAGATCCTTTCTATCCAAAAGAAAGATCCAGATTGTCCTCAAGGGCCATACGTTCAAGCAACATTAATGCAAAGGTGTACTCCAATGGTTGATTTTTGAACTCTTACGGTGCCTGATTTTTATAAACAACCTCCCTGATGAAATTTTGTCCAAAATAGGTATATTTGTTGATGATACCGCACTCTACTCTTGACATGTAGGTAAAGCAGATACATGCATATCCAAAGCTATGTCTGAATCCTTAGAAAATAACATCCAATCTTTAGTTAAATGGCAGCATAAATGGATGGTAACATTTAATGCTACTAATACAAAACTCGTTTCTTTTAACAATTATAAGAAACCTTTTCAACCACTAATTGCAATGACTAATAACACCCTATATTAGAGCGCAACATTCAAACTCCTTAGCTTACCATTCAAAGGAAACATGAATTAGAACAAATACATAGCATTTACTGCCAAGGATGCTGCAAGGAAAATGGGTTTCCTCTACAATGCTAGAAAAAATCTCATCAGTAAAATGATTACATTTTTTTGTGGACTGTTGTTTTATATATATATAAGCCAGTAAAAATCGCTGCTAACGTGTCAAAATTTTTAATAATTGGAACTTGGCAGGTGTAAGTCGACTTACAGTGTTCTTGTATGCATGTGCAAATATACATCTATACGTTGAAGTCGGTTCATTTTTAAGTATTTCTTATCTGTCTGACTATAGCTCACACTGTAATGACTAAGAGTGGAGCATTAAATCATTTGGTTTCGATTCTAGCTGATGGCACTCAAGTCAATTTTCCCCCCTTTTTAAACTTTTGAAACCACTACTGTATATTGGGTACAATATAATAGTCAATAGAGAATTGACTCCATAATAATGAATACGAATTAAAATATCAGATGGGTAAGAAAACTTCAAATTTACCTGACTTTAAGGTATATTTTCGGATACATCCAAGAGCACTTTAAGTCAACTTATGCCTGCCAAGTTTCAATTTTTTCAATTTTGACTCCTTAGTAGCTATTTTTAGTGACTAAAGACCAAATCGAATTTGTTTCACAGGCCCAAATCCCCTACATATCAAGTTTCAAGTCTTGTAGGCCAAAAACTGACAGAGTAGTTTAACAGAGATTGTTTCACACCACACTCACACATGCACACAGAAAGATAAGGTCACTTATATATATATATATATATATATATATATATATATATATATATATATATATATATCCCCGAAACAGTGTCTTGTGGTAAACAACTGATGATCCCTTTAAAAACATTGGTACTATTATTTGTTCATGTCAATAAAACTATTCAGCGATACGGGAGATTAATTGACTTACTGACAAAATAAAATTCTAACGAAGGACATTTTTTTTTTTGTTATATAGTTTTAAAGGATTTAGAGAAACTTCCAAGACTATATATATATATATATATATATATATATATATATATATATATATATATATATATATATATATATATATATATATATATAAACACACACACACACGCGCACTAATAACGGTCAATGAGTTTCGATTGAATGAAAGTTGAAATTCCAGTGCTATTTTATCTGTTGAACTCTTGAATAGAAAATGGCAATGGTTAGAGTGACTAAAACACACAGCCAGTAAAAGTGAGTTGTGTTCGAAGGGAAGAGACAATAATAGAAATTACAACTGATGACTAACCTAAAATCACCGTCGAGAGAAACGAAGTCAACAACTCTGTACGTATGAGAGTGACTGAACGAAAAATGTCAGCTTTAAAACAAACACGTATGCGTGTCTAGCTTCTCATCTCGGGTAACATTTGCAGACTTCACGCCGGGGGAAGCTATTCAATAAAGAAGAAAGCGGAGAAGATGTAAAGGTTTATAAGTCTGCACTGAAAGTAGGTGCAAGTTATGTTATACTTCTGAGTGGGATGAGAAGCAGCTATCACGATCACTTAGGCGAGGGAGTGTGACCGAGAGAAGAGGTAAGAGGACAAGTAGCCTGACCCAGAGTAGGCAGGGGGGAAACCGATTGTAGGAGAGAGGTAAGACAATAGAAAGTTTTATTGAAAGCATAGGATTAATACACCATGCACATGCGACATATTTTTTTTTATTACATTTTCACCCCAAAACAAGGCACAGTACCACTTTGATGTAGGGGGCTACCATCAGGGACATATATTGCAGGGATACTATGTAGAGAGTTGAGCAGCAAGATGTCTGTTCATATTACACTTGAACTTCTGCATGTCAGTACAGTTGGGAAAGCAAGAACCTGAAAAGGAATTACAGAGTCTAGTAGTTCTGTGGTAGAAACTATTAGAGTAAAAGGCTTTCTAGCATCTAGGTATCTCTACAAGTAGGGGTGAGACTTTGCTGCTTGTCGGGTTTGTCAGGGTTATTTACGTCGATGGGGTACAAGGGCTTGTAGTTCGTCCGAGCATCCACCATTAAAATACTTGTAAAACAGGCAGAGGGATGCAACATTTCATTGATGGGACAGAGATTGAAGCTTAGATGACAGTTCAGGACCTATCAAGCTGGCGACTCTCTTATGAACTCTGTCCAGGAGTAAGAAACTAGTAGCAGATGCACCAGCCCAAATGCGACAGCAATACTCCATACATGGAGGAATGGTGGCCTTATACAGGTACAGGATACTTTCAGGTGTAAAGAGCATAGTAGAGAGAGCCTACCTTCTTTGCAGCAACCTATGCCATCAAAGAATAAATATTGTATCATTAACCAATTAAAAATTGATCCAGTAGATGTGCTAGATGTTTTTGTTTTTTTTAACAAAAAGTCATCTACAATTATGCTCCAAGATTATGTGTTTAAAAATGGCGGATCCTTAATTTAAGTCAATTTAAGTCGAGTGTTATCTTCCTTCTTTGTCCACTGAATTGATTACACAATTCATCCACATTAAAAGATACAAAAATTTCGATAACTCAAGAAATTGTACTTTTACTTGTAATTATTTTTCTACTGAATCATTTTTTTTCTTGCAATTTTTGGAATTTAACAAATTTTAACATAACATGTAAGTATGTAATAATGTTTTCACCTGAAATGCGTTCTTTAAAAAGATCATCAACCAAACACTTGCATTTCCTCTAAATTTAAATCTTATTAATCAAATTTTACTTTCATTCCCACATTTTTTTTTACATATTTTAAAAATAAATAAATAGCAAAAATAAAATTTCTCTACAACTCAAGTGCAACCAAACTAGAATGAATTTCAAATGATAAAAATTCCGTTTTCTTTTACTTCAAAATTGCATTTTTCTTTTGCATTGAAAACAGAATATGTGAGCAAACCAGAACTATCTTTCTTGGAAATGTTTGGATTTTAACATGATATTGTAAATTCATAAATGAGATCAGTGCGACTTTCAAACTGATCAGACGGTGTTCAAATGTAACAGAGTGCAGATGTGCGTATGACAGCAGCAGCAGAAGCAGCAGTAGCAAAAGCAGCGGTATGCAAATGACCGAGTGGTGTGAGGTGACATTACACCAATGGAGAATGAAAGAAAAAGGTTATGAAAAAAAATGTAGCCGAGAAGGACAAATATAGATATGGTACACATGTGGCCTGAAAATGGCTGGAAAAGACACGTCTTAAACATGGCCGAACAAAGTACCACATGTTCGACATGGTAGAGTCTTGGTAAGCACATTGGATTATGAGAAGACTTTTGAACAAGAGACAAGGTGTTATTCTGGAAAGTACATGTAAATAAGTGTCTGTTGTTTCACTGAAAAAAAAAAATTGAGTCAAATTTTTTCCTCTTTTGTTTCCTTGTGACTGTCTGTATACAACGTGTGGATCCCAAGCGTTGACATATTAAGACTACGTTACACAAACCCATTCTGCTTATAATTTTGTTTGTATTTTCTCCACTATTAAGTAACTTCATATTCTGTATGTACGAGTGTAAATGTCCACTTCTTTATTTTGCTGCTCAAACAAACAAATGTATTTTTATATTGCCATGAAATATTGTATTTATTGGTTAGCATTAATATTACTGGCTTTGTGTATTTTAATCTGTCTGCTTTTCATGTCGGTAAGTAGTAATTAAATGCAAATGTATTAATCAACTGTTTTGCATCTGATGTGTATGTAGTAGTTGTTGATATGAAAATACAAAATAATAATACTTGTCACGTGTATATTGAATACATTCCCAACATGTGGGCAGCTCAAATGGTAAAGGCATTATCGAATATTCAAATTTCGTAGGAGTAAAGCTGCAGACAATGTGTGACGTCATGGTAATCGATGCAGAAATGATACTGCACATACACGACTGGTCCAAAAGTGAAGCCTGTACTCATTTGTATACATGTAAGCCTCGGAAGTATAAAAGATGTTGAATTTTCTTGTGTCGACAGTATTTGTTTTAGAATCATACATATTCCTGCACAGTATTCATTTCAAAAGCAAAAACAAACACAAACTATTTCGGTGTTATGGCTGAAGGAAGGTCCAACCTAAAACTCATACCAGATTATGATGGAACAACGTCTATTGTAGATTGGTTGGAGAGTGTGGATCTGATTTTCAAACTCCTGGGAGTTAACAGGGTCGAGCAAGTAATCCTCTTGCCACTAGCCGGAGGGGCCTTTGACATTGACATCTACCAGCAACTGTCAGATGCAGATAAGACCAATGTGACACGTGTAAAAGATGCACTGTGCAGAGCCTTTGCACTTAACCTGTACAAAGCATACAGGTAGTTTTCAAAGCACTCCTTATATTCAGATGAATTGGTAGATGAGTTCTACACTGCATGTACAAAACTCTCCAGCTTGTTTGAAGACACTGAAGTATTCGTGGCCAGAATGCCTGTCGATACCCAACAACTGTTGCATGCATTTGCCACATTGCCACATCCAAATGGAAATCATGCTCAGTCAAGCGTGAACAACAAAAGAATGGTTGCCATCGTCAATAAATCTGTCACAGAAAAAGAATCCCTCTACCCAAGTTCACAGAGAAGTCACTGCATTGTTTTTAATTGTTCCGGGCCCAATCGTCTGGCTAAGCACTTTCAGTTTGAATGACCAAAGCAGTGCCATAAGCCAAGTATCTGATGTTACAGATGCGTCAAAATGTCCAGAAAACAGAGACAGGGTGAAATGTGAGTGCTTACTTCCAGAGAAAAATAAATATCAACTTACCAGTAATGAGTGTGTGTGTGTGTGTGTGTGTGTGTGTGTGTGTGTGTGTGTGTGTGTGTGTGTGTGTGTGTGTGTGTGTGTGTGTGATGCACGATGCACTGATTGACTCGAAGAGTTCAGTTTGTTGTCCACTGAATGGATGCAAGACAAAGGTGCTAACCATTGACTGAAGAGTATGGCCAGCAACTAATAAAACACTATTAGCGTCTTTCTCTCTTTTTTAAAATACACTTCATTAGAATGGCACACATGGATATGGAATTTGTTATTTGTGATGAGAAATTTCATCATTACAGTATATACAGCAAAAACATTTTTCTTGCCACGGTCTTATTTTTAAATACGAAGAAAATAAAGTAACATTATACGAAGAAGTTATACAAAAACCTAAATTAACCGAAACGAAATTATTTCAATCAAGAAAGTTAAAACATACTGATTGTCTTTCTAATAAAGTCATATGAAACATCTGGATAAATATATAATAGATTCTAACATTTCTTTGTGATCTGAAGAAAAGATTTTAATCATGTAATTGTAGTTTGAATCACGATGTGTGTGTGGGGGGGGGTCGCAGTATAAATTAAAAGAATAAAGGTAATAAATGATATCGTATTCTATAATGTAAGCCAGTGAACAGTTTTATTTTGCAAACACGTGTTTGGCATAAAAAGAGTTTATAGGGCCAGATGATGACTGGCTGATACAGGGTCACCTGTAAAAGACGATTAAATATTTAAAAGCCGTTTCCATTACTTATGATGATGCCTTTTTCAGATGTTTTTTTTGCTGATCAAGGCTTGTGAGCTGTTCGAGGATAAAGATTCAATGGACCAGAGAATCATAAACAATAGGTGGGATAGGACAGCCATAATAATCTTAAAAGGAATTGACGATTCAAAAGGACGACAACAATTTAGCAGTGTCAGAAATTTCGTGAAAATAGTGAATAATTCCACCCCATCTTTCCAAGCTTATAACTCCTCGAAAAATGTAATTCAAGCCCTAATTTTTTTTTTCAATTAAAGGAGCAAGGACCAAGGTTTTATAAAAAAAAAAAAACAAAAAAAAAAACAATGTGTTTTTTTTTTAAAAAAAAGGTTTTAAACTTCGGACTTTACAGGTAAATTTCTAAAAATGCGATTTTTTTTTTGTTTTAAATTTGAATATATTATTTACTGACCTTTTCTCTTCAATTTGTGATATATAAAACTATTCAAAATAAATTAATTATTTACTTTTTAATAGACATTTCAAAATGAGAGGCGTGAATTATTCGACCCCCTGTCTTTTCAAGCTTATAACTCCTCGAAAAATGTAATTCAAGCCCTAATTATTTTTTCAATTAAAGGAGCAAGGACCAAGGTTTCATAAAAAAAAAAAAGACAAAAAAAAGACAAAAAAAAAACAATGTGTTCTTATAAAATAAGGTTTTAAACTTCGGACTTTACAGGTAAATTTCTAAAAAAGCGATTTTTTTTTGTTTTAAATTTGAATATATTATTTATTGACCCTTTCTCTTCAATTTGTGCGACATAAATTAATTATTTACTTTTTAATAGACATTTCAAAATGGGTGACACTTGGGGGGGGGCGTGAATTAAAAAAAAACGTTTGTTTAAAATATTATATTCGGTTTATTGGAAAGAACATAAAATTTCACATTGACCCTGAAAATATCGTAAAAATAGAATCAATAGAAAAGTTTTGATAGATTTTTAAAGTTTAAAAATTGAAAAATATTGAGTTCGGAAAATTCATTACTGTTTTTTAAAAAAAAAAAATATATTTCTATTACTTTTAAAACAACTGTAATAGTTTATTTTGGAAATATAATCCATAAAGAAAATAAATAACCCACTTTTAACAGAGAAATTACGAGATTTTTATATTGTATTCGCAGTTTCGTGTTAGGGGTGTCAAAAATTCCTACAAAAATTCTGATACTGCTACGACAACATGTAATCACGTTAGACTTGACCATGTTGCCGTCGGTTAGGAAAAAGATTTGTGGTTTTTGTTTCAAAGGTAGGATGTTCTAGGAAAGAAACTTTGCTCATAGAACATAAATCAAATCTATTTTGAAATCACTTAATTTTAAAGAGAACCTTTCGTTATTAGATTACAAAGTATATGCATTGCCATATTAATTTGGGTTCTGGTCGTGATGACGTCAGCACTGACAACACTATGTGACTTTTGTTGACCAATCAAATTATTAAATAAAACTTTTCATTTTTCTACTTGCATGTAGAGTTTTTGTCTGTTAAGATTTATACCTTAACTTTCGCATATCCTTTCATCCCATGAAAGAATGAGAACAGAAATAAATAAAAATGTAGAGATAATTTCCTACATTTTTTGTCTATTTTTCTATCATCCAATCTTTTATTTCGGCTGTGTTCACTACATCCCATATAAACATTCAGCAGATGATTAAGGAAACCGACCTTTTGCTGAAGAAATGAGTATGCCTGTGCACTCTTTTTTCAGCTAAATTCCATATTAACATTTTTATTTCTACATTTTTCAATAAATATTTTTTATTAATAAACTAGCTGTCCCTATCCGACACTGCCCTGTATGTCATGAAATTGTTTTTGTTTATATTTGTTTACACATTTTTAAAACTTATACAGAAAACGAAATAGAATTCTAGTTAGGAGGAAACTTTTTATAGCCTTCAATTCAAAATATGATTTATTCACCTTGCTGATTTGGAATTTTAGGTCATATTTGAAAAATGTTTCCATTTTACTAGTTGCCCAAATAGGACTACATAAAGAAATTTTTTAAAAATTGTTGTTCATGAATGCTCCGCATGAACGCAAACTTATTGAAATTAGTAAAAAGTTATTACGAGGCAAATAGCAAATTTTTCACTTTGTATTCTCATTTTATCCTGTGGGAAAACCTTTTACTGCAATTTTTAGATGCCATCTTCGCATTTCGAATTTGCTCATGTTCCATGATCAACCACTCAAATTATTATTACAATTACAATTGAGCTATTTTATTTTCATCTCTAATTATTGATTAACATTTTCTTTGGATTGACACCTTTTTGAATTATTTTTCATTGAGCCTCGATTTCATTTGGAATATTGTTTTAATCTATACATTTCTGCATTATTATCAACTTTTATACAAATATGATTTCTCTCATAATTTGTAGTTTTCAATTTATGTTCTAACCAGCAAGATTTTAGCTTGCCTATGATCATTATTTTACTAACTACTTTCCTCTGAGGATAAGAGACATTTTTTGAAACTCCATGGAATAAAGAAAATTTTAAGTTTTCATTTTGTATTCCTTGTGGAATAATAAATAAGACGGAAAAAGCAAACACATTTGTGTGATGAGGTGGTCTCTCTGAATTGAGATTCCACTGAAACATGCATGCACAGATGTGACCAATAACGTTTGTATAATAAATAGACTATATACCAGCTCTGTCCTCCATTGAGCACTCTTTAATTTCAGTGGATTTACATCTAGGAAACCAATCTATACAACCATATATATATATATATATATATATATATATAAAACAGTGAAAGTGTCTGTCTGTCTGTCTGTGTACATTTCCCTACGCAATAACTCTATCAATTTTCAGTCTACAGACCCGAAATTTGATATACAGGGTAATGAGATTTGAGAAAATCTTTGTAATCCGTTTTCGGCCAGAAATTTGGCTGCTAAGGAATCAAAGTTAACCATTTGACCTTTGGGAACTCTACCAAACTCCTCCGCCAATTTTCAGTATAAACAATTTAAATTTTAGATATAGATTCCTTGGACATGGATCTAACTTAATAACTTGATGTGAGCCCAAAACAATAAATGTTAAGGGGTCATAATAGGGATCAAAGTTAAAAAAAAAAATTGACCTCTGCGGTCTCTACCAAATTACTCAGACAATTTCTTGTCTAAACATTTGGAATTTTACATAAAGGGTATTCAGAGAAAGGGCAAGCTTTTTAATCGGTTTGGGTCCAAAATTTGAGCTACTAATATATAAATGTATGTATGTATGTTCGCATGTCTGCCTAACACTTTCGACAGAGGCGACGGATTTTCACAAGATCAGTATCGTTTTTCAGACTACAAATACCGAAAAATTGGCTAAAAACATTAATTTGTTCACTCTCAACCGGGCACTTTTCAACAGGGAGGGGTCGCGTTTTTTGCCGATATTTTCGAAAGTCATCCCCTCTTTTCGATTGTCTAGCCTTAATTAAAACCTACGTCACTTCCAGTTTGATGGTGGTCGTAACAGCAAAGACGTCATATTTTTTTCCATTCTTTTCCTCCTTCACGGTACGGGTTCGAGCCTGCCTGCCTACTACCACTTTGTTTTTTTGCTTAACACACAGCTCCAAACACCTGGGCAACGCCGGGCTGAAATGCTAATATATATATATATATATATATATATATATATATATATATATATATATATATATATATATATATATATTTAAAAGAGTGTAGCCATCAACAATTATGGGTTTTTCAGCCTTTTATCATATTTTTATTTTAAAATATTTTTATAACGCATTTCAAGCTTTGTTTCGCTCTCTTCAGATATTTTTGTAAAAAGTTTTTTTTTAAATGAGCAGCAGATGTAAAAATAACATTTCAAACTCTCACTTAAAAAAAACTTTTTACGAAATATCTGAAGAGAGCGAAACAAAGCTTGAAACACGTTATAAAAATATTTTAAAATAAAAATATGATAAAAGACTGAAAAAACCACAACCATCACTTTAAATATATATATATATATATATATATATATATATATATATATATATATATATATATATATATATATATATTGTGACATGATCTTTAAATTGGACTATGTATTTAAATCAAAATTTAAATACTTAATTTTAGGCTGACGAGATATATCATTTTTGTTTTTTTTATATTTCGTCACCAAGGTAAAATAAAAGATGATTCCCACAAGGTAGGCTACTGCAGTAGTCGTTTTGGAACTGAGCGAGTCTACCACCCCTTTAAAACTTGCAAAGACTTTACCAACCAGAGATTTCGTCAAGTCTATTTTTAGAAAGGATTGTGAAGCAGAGAAGAAAGGGAGAAACCGGAAGAGTTATCGCTTCCCCTTTTCCCTTTTTTTAACTGGACACTAGCAGAAGTCGCTTTTTTCAGCTTGGGTCGCCGACCTGTTGATAGGTCTCCTCCACGTGAGAGCAGGAGGGGGACAACCTCTTCCCCTCATGCGAAAAGGAGATACCGATACATGAGACGTGAACGACGCGACCTTCTCCAATCATGCGAGAGAATGCGACAAATTTATTTCCTCACGAAACAGACGATGGCTTTTTCTCGTCATGCGAAAGAGATATGGATGAGCCAAACGCACGATGTGATATCTTATCCCTCACGAAAGAGACATATATATAACGCGTGAGCAAGAAAAGAAAACACGCGAGATGGCTATGTGAACTTTTTCCACACCGAAGGAAATACCTTGGATTAACGGCGGCGGCGTCGAGTTGTGAAACACCCCAGCAAAAGAAACAAAAAAAAAAGGGAAAAACAAAAGAAACTTGTAAATGTAAAGACTTTGATTACCCCCCGCCCAAGGACTTTCACTCATTTCCATATACGTAGATATACTTCAGATTCCATAACTTTAAATACATTTCTTTTTCTGGTACTTGTGCATTTAACGAACCAGACGTAACTCAGCATTTGCTCGGCTTTGTCCGACGCATGACGTCAACAGCCGGATATAACCGAGCATTACCGATTAAGCAGGCGAGAATTTCGCTATCAATTGGAAGAGTGTCACAACTCAAGAAACGCTTATTTGAAGAGAGTTTTAAAAAGATAACTGACGAAATAATAATGAATATTACAAACCTTGCGGACCAGCTCCAGACCCCAGAGGCTGCACTAAACTTTTGCCAGCAACGGAAATTGTTGGCAGAAGAGAAAAGGTGTTTACATTTTGGCCAGGATTGTGTACTTGCAAAGAGAACAAGCCTTTCCGACGGTTACGGTTGGAGGTGTAGAAGTGTAACATGTTGTCGATGGACCTCCATTAGGATTGGGACCTTCTCAAAATCCCGACTAACCATCGCGTGTATAATAAAGATAATATACTTATGGGCGTTCGAGATGGCATCTACAAAAAATCTCCATCGCGAATGTGGGTTACGTTCTCGCCACACAATCGTGGATTGGAAAATTTGCTGCATGATATATGCAGGGACTATTTTCTTAGGAATCCCCGGCAGATTGGAGGCCCAGGCCATACGGTAGAAATCGACGAGTCCGTTTTTAACCGCCGGCAGACTTGTGACACTGGTCTGGGTCTTTGGTGGATACAACCCCGCCGAAAAGGAGGGTTTCTTGGTCACTGTACCAAATAGGAAGGCCGAAACCCTCCTTCCACGAATAAATAAAAAAGGGTTTGTATTACTGTACACATAGATTCAAAAAAGTTGTCAAAAAACAAATATATAACAAATATTATCAAAGGCAAGATAAGTTACTTTTCTACAAATCCTTGTTTCTGGCGAAAAAAATGTACAAATAATCCTTGTTCCTGCCCCCCCTTTTTACGTTAAAAATTGAAAAAAAAGCAAAAAAAAAAAACAGTTCAGACAAAAAAAAAAGTTAACAAAAAAAACTTGTTTATATGTATTTATTTTGAAAACAGAAAACAATTTCAAACAACAATAATTTAAAAAAAAAAAACATAAATGAACGGTAGGTTTTTGCTTTTTATTTATCTAATTTTTTTATGTTTCTACATTTTACAATTTCATTGTAGAGTTATTTTGTTGTAGCGTTGTTTTTATTTTATCGCCAACGCTCGGTTTTATCCGGCTGTTGACGTCATGCGCCGGACAAAGCCGAGCAAATGCTGAGTTATGTCTGGTTCGTTAAATGCACAAGTACCCTTTTTCTTTTGTTAAACTCTTCTTTTTTTTCTTATCTATTTTTGTATCGTTTGGAAAAGTTGTTATTTCGTTATTTTCTCGCATTTTTTATTGTGTTCGTCCTTGCGTTTCCATCCACTTGCTTTATTATTTTATTTTTGCTGTGTCACATATGCGATAAAGAGAAAATACTTGGGTTTTTGCTTTCCCGTAAATTCCTTTGTACCCCCACCCCCTTTTTGGGCAACATGCCAGAAAGATAAACAGTTTTCATTCTTCTCGGAAATTTCTTATCATACCCCTACGTTACTTGTTGCTTAAATCTCCCACCTATCATACCCCCATATGTAACAATATATATATATATATATATATATATATATATATATATATATATATATAATAAAACTGTATGTGTGCGTGTACACGAATAGGCTCCAATATGGTTTGCTATTATACTAAACTGACCACATACAATAATAGAAGAAATATCAAGGAGCAAAAGTGGCTAAACAGTGGTGGTTTAATAAAATTGTGAGGGTCTGCATACACGCCCGTTCCATAAAGAATGGAAATAAAAAACAAGAACAAACCTTTTAGAAGGATTTGTTGACATAGATGCACATAAGAATACTTTGATATTTATGTTTCAGCTTGAACAGGGATGGTATGATAAAAGTGTGGGGTCTGCTTTCACGCTTGTCCTCCATAGAATGAAAATATGCCACAAAGTTTAACAAGGTTTTTTAAATATATAAGAATATTGTGATAAGCGTGTTTCAGTTTGAACAGGTGTGGTATAATAAAATAATGGGGTCTATCTAGCTTCCATAGAATGGTTTTTAATTTTTTTACTAAAATATAGTTAAAAAGAAATTAGTTGTTTTTGAGTAATGTTGAAACCAATTTAGGTGACCGAAAGTCATTTGACCAATATATATTTAAATAATCTATTATATGAAAGGCAAAATGTGTGTGTGTGTGTGTCTGTGTGTGTGTCTGTGTGTGTGTGTGTTTATGTCTTGCAAAAACTTCCGACAGACATGTCGGAATTTGACAAAAACGATATTGTTTTAAAGTTCGGTCTCTCCAAATATTGAAAGATTGGCCAAAATCATTAATTCCTTCACCCTCAACTGGGCAGTTTTTAATAGGGAGGGGTCGGTTTTTTCGTCAATATTTCTGCAAGTCATAGTCTCCTTTTGATTGACTATCCTTAATTCCAATGCTCACGACTTCCAGTTTCGCAATGGATTTATCAGCTAAGACGTTAGATTTTTACACCTTTTTTTGCTCCTTCGCACCTGGCTACTACCACTTTTTTTAAACATCTCTCTCCAGCCGGGCTGCCTACTGTTGTCCTGACCCCACCCCCCGCTACTACCACTTTTTTAGCACCCCGCCCTCGGGTTTTCTTACTACACCATCTCTACACATCCGGGACACCGCCGGGTACCCCCCGCTTGTATATATATATATATATATATATATAATTACCATCGCCAAAGAAGCAATTAAGAAAAGCAACAAAATCATGACATGCATCGAAGAGATAAATCTAACTATGTGAGAGTTATTAATATCTTTGATCTATACACAAAAACATCATCAGAAAATTGAAAAAATAAAAAAGAGGTATATACAAAAGCTCTCTATTGTCTTTAATAATGTTTGTTTAAATGAAAAAATGCTGCCTAAATATACACAATTCATATATATATATATATATATATATATATATATATATATATATATATATATATATATATATATATATATATATATATATATATGGACATTCGATCATAAGCAAGACGAACCACGATTTACAGCCATGGAACACCATGCTTTATTTACCCAACAAAAGAGTTTAAAAAGATCATTTCTTTTATATAAATAACACCTGAAAGTATTTACAGAAAAAAAAAAAAAAAAAAAAACAATCATACACTCACACACAACAATAAGTACACTCCTACAAACCATATTTAGAGAGATGGCTTTTTAAATGTATTAAACACAATGCGATAAACTAATGATGTGAGAACAGCTGGCGGATGTTTTTCTGTTTATTTTACACATTAAAGTTTATTTGTATGAAATACGAAACGTGATCCAGTGCGGGGCGGGGGGGGGGGGGCGTCGAAAGATGAGAAAAATAGCGTTTCACGGTTTCGACATCAAAACAAATGAGCCGTCTTGTTTAGCCAGAATAAACGCACTAAAAGGGAGAAAAAAATCAGTTTCTAAAGTTATTTATAGCTGTCTGTCCGATGATGCATTTGAAAAAAAAAAAAAAAAAAAAAGGCCTTATACAATCAAGATTAAAATTTTTAAAATTAAAATTAAATTAAAATATTTAAATAAAATAAATACAATTGTCGTATTAATTTTGTATTAATGAGTTTGACAATAATATCGTGGGGTACCCGTGTGTGCCGGTCATCCATAACTGGCAAAGAAGACATTTTACTTGATTCTTATTTTATTTATCACAAAATTATAGGAATGAAAATACAAAGATAAACATGATACGATAAAGTTCAGGGCTGAAAGCAGAAATACATAGGGTCCTTATTCATTTCCGAGCAACACGGTGGGGTTGGGGTTACTAATAGAAACCATAACAGTGGTACATTTGTCTGCTCAGTAAAGGCATAACACGAAAGCAACGGAATCTTTTAGGACTAAAGATTAAAGCTGAAAGTGACACGAGTTCAATTTATAAGTTGATCATATGTCCATCTGCTTTTTTTAAATATAGATTTTCATGTTAAGTTTCTAATATGCTAGAAAAATTAACCCCTTGAGTCACCCATTCAACTTGCGTTAGATTTTTTGGATGAAGTAAAGAATAGATACCCCGTAGCAGACGACGCCGCCTGGCTGTGCCAGGCGCACAATTCAACTAACACCGGTGATTCGACCTTGACATTGGCACAAGCACATGGCGTCGGTTGTTTTTAAACACGTCAAATAGCAAACATGCTCGAATATTCACCAGCATTTTTTTAAAAAATATATTTACAAAACCTTTGAAGATTTAAAAGAAAAAGTATATATTTACAAAACATTTTTTTAAAATAAGTAACAAAACGAACGTATTTAAATAAAAGATATTTAAATAAACGGGTGTCTCTTTCTGTTTCGGATTTTTGCGACCAAGATTGATTTTTATGTGCCGTGTTTTTTTTTGGGGGGGGGGGTTCTGTGTGCGTTTTTAAGACAATTCAATATTTATTCTTTAAAACATTAACTTCAGCGACAATTAATATATTTTCAAAATAATATTTTTAAATATTACATTTTTACGAATATTCGCGAGCAAGATTAAAAAAAAAAGTTCAAATAAAGACTGTTTGAATAAAACTTTAAAAAAAAAGGTTCATTCTATACGGTTTTGGCCATTTCTTTTTCGTGCGTTTTTAATACAATTCAATATTTATTTACAGTGCGATGTATGTCGGTGGTCAGTGAAGGAGAAATCCTTTTAGGCCGAGGCAATTTTTTATGCATAATAAAATCACAAGTATAAACAATCGAGATAAAAACAAAAAATTATTTTATTCATATCTTTTTTTTATAACTTTTATTCAAACAGTCTTTATTTGAACTTGGACTGTTTTTTTTTATTAACTGTTTTATTCTTTTTATCAAACAAAAATAGAACTTTTATAATGAAATATATATTATGGACTGTTTTTCAAACATCGAAATTTTAAAATTAAAGTTTTATTTAAAACAAAAAAAAAGACGAGGTGTTTTTTCTTTTCGAGATATTTTTTTTCACCATTTATTACTTTGAAATTTTATTCACCATGAAATGATAAAAAAAAACTTTTCGTTAAATATATTTTTAAAAAATTATTATAAAATATCTATAAAGTCTATTTTTATGTCTGTAAAAGTTTGTTGAAAGTTCAAATAAAGTATATAATTTAATTGAAAAAAAAAACACCTCGTCTTTTTTTTTTAAATCTTGCTCGCGAATATTCGTAAAAATGTAATATTTAAAAATATTATTTTGAAAATATATTAATTGTCGCTGAAGTTAATGTTTTAAAGAATAAATATTGAATTGTCTTAAAAACGCACACAGAAAAAGTCCCCAAAACACGGCACATAAAAATCAATCTTGGTCGCAAAAATCCGAAACAGAAAGAGACACCCGTTTATTTAAATACGTTCGTTTTGTTACTTATTTTAAAAAAATGTTTTGTAAATATATACTTTTTCTTTTAAATCTTCAAAGGTTTTGTAAATATATTTTTTTAAAAAATGCTGGTGAATATTCGAGCATGTTTGCTATTTGACGTGTTTAAAAACAACTGACGCCATGTGCTTGTGCCAATGTCAAGGTCGAATCACCGGTGTTAGTTGAATTGTGCGCCTGGCACCGCCAGGCGGCGTCGTCTGCTACGGGGTATCTATTCTTTACTTCATCCGATTTTTTGAATCAGGAAAAAGTGAGTTTGCAAAGCCTGTTAAAAAATCCAAGAGAGAGGGAGAGAGAGAGAGAAAGAGAGAGAGAGAGAGAGAGAGAGACAGACAGACAGACAGATAGACAGAGAGGGAGGTTAACGGAAGTGATAGTAATAAAAACGGTGAGCGCGAATGGATATGTCAAACACGATATAGCGAAAGAGAATGAGAGTGATAGACAAAAATTTAGTAAGAGATGGGTCACTTGGTGAGTTAATTGTAAATTTAGGCTAACTACTCAAACTTGACATCAAAATCTGACCCTCAAAATCGTCATGGGCATCGGATATGTGCCTACATTAGAAATGGCTTTCCATATGAAAGGGACATCTCCAAAGAAGATCCTAATAAGATACTTGCTCACAGTACAGCATTCATATTTGCTCTCTATCGGCCCCATAACAGCAGAGTTACTATCATTGAGAGTATCTCTGAAAATAATTGACCACATTCCGTCTCCCCATCCTTCGGTTAACATTCACGTCTGCAAAGACTTCAATGTTCACAACATTGAATGGCTAGTCCACTCAAACAAGACAGATGATGATAGAAGGTACTGTCATAATTTCTTGATTACCTATGACCTCATGCAAATTGTTCATGAATCCACCCGTATGCCCGATGTCGACAGACAATATGCAAGTCTCCTTGACTTTTTTCTTACAACTTGGCCAGAAATGTGCTCATCCTTAAAATCAAAACAAAATGTAATAAACCCTCAGACGTACCTCCCATCATACTGTATATCGATATTCTATGGCTGACTACGATGACTTCCGAACATTCATATCAAATATACTTCTGCATTCCATTTTCAAAAAGAATGTGTCTGCTATAGTATCAGACCTAACTGAATGATTAATTGTCAGTACAGATCGCTTTCTAACCTCCAAGAAATTCCAGCAAAAACCCAACGGTCAGCCGTGGTTCACCCCAGAATGTGCCACTTCCATTGCACCCTAAAGACTCACTAATCCCATTGGTTCCAACGTAATAAATGTTGTGAAACTAAAGCCACCTTTAGAACTGCTAGCAACCACTCTAAAAGAGTAATAACGAATGCAAAAGATTTGTATGCTCAGTACATCAAGTTTAAAGTAGCTGAGCAGCAGCTTGGTTCCCACCAGTTTTAATGAGTAACAAACAAGGTTCTGAATAGAAGTGTGTCCTCTATACCTACCATCATCAACGAACTTGAGGTAAGCTCGTCAGCATCTGGCAAAGCAAAACTCTTTGCTAAGAAATTTTCATCAAATTCTACCCTTTGCGATCAGGGTCGCCTATCCCTATATTCCCTCCTGCGACTGAAAACACACGACGTGACATACAAATTTCTGTGCATGCTGCCAAGCCTATTAAAAATTTGATTCTAGTACAGCAACTGCCCCGATGGCTATTTAGTCATAATGCTTAAAATCTTCAATCGGAACTAGTTCCCATACTTACAAAGCTGTTTAAATGTTGCGTTAAGGAGAAATGCTTCCCAACACCTTGAAAAACTTCATCAGTCTGCCCAGTATTTAAAAATTTCAGAGATCAGTCATCTTCCTCTCATTACAGACCAATCAGTCTCCTGTATGTCATGAGTAAGTTGCTGGAATCTGTAATAAATGAGAAGTGGTCAAACACCTCAGCAAAAATAACCCGCTCAGTGACATGCAATATGGTTTCTGTTCGTCGAGATTTACAGCTAATATACTGTTATATCACATAGGATTAGTGAATCTCTCCACAGAGGCTTTGTCTCTAGAGCAATAGCTCTTGACATATCAAAGGCTTTTGATAAAGTATGGTATAAAAGTTTATTTCACAAAATCGCTAGCTATGTAAAAGCTGGAAATGCCCTCTTAATTATTAAATCCTTTCTCTCTGATAGGCTTATAAGAGTAGTTGTTGATGGGCAGAAATCAGAAACTCATTGTATTAATGCTGGCGTCTCTCAAGGTTCCATCCTGGGCTTAATCCTTTTCCTGATCTTCATCAATGATCTCCCAAATCACATTCTTTAATTACTCATAGACATTTATACAGATGACACAACAATAATGGTAATAATGTTTTCACCTGAAATGCATTATAATTTGTACTAATTTCAACATGACATATAAGTAGGCAATAATGGTTTCACCTGAAATGCGTAGGTTTAAATGATTCCTAATCAACAAAAGCACTATATGATTTTACTTATTTTGACATGACGCTTAAGTAGGTAATAATGTTTTCCCCTCAAATGTATTGAAATTTATACTAATTTCAACATAACATGTAAGTTGGTAATTATGGTTTCGCCTGAAATGAGTGAGTTAAAAAATCTCTAATCAGCAAAAACATCTTATGATTTTACTTATTTCGACATGATGCTTATGTAGGTAATGATGCTTTCACCTGAAATGCATTGGAATTTGTACTAATTTCAACAGGACATATAAATAATAATAATTATAATAAAAATGTTGGGAGAGGAAATGTTTTAATAATTTTTAACTGATCAAGAGCGACTATAAAGGGAGGTAATTCGTTTCTCGTTAATTATTGTTTGTGATGATGATGTTTTCTTTTTTGTGACTCCAGACGGATGGACAAGTAAATTAATATTTAGATTACAAAATACACCAAATGACGCATATAACAAAATACACAGTGATTTACAGAACGTTTTCAAGAACTGTTGTTATCATATCCGGTACATAAGGACATTTGCAGACATGCACAACAAGTTGTTTAGTGTTATAATCCAGAATGCGAAAAGACTTTAGATATAAATTTCTGAGTTCTTGTGATGGCAAGCTTCTATTTTGCCGTGTTACCAACTCCATTATAACACTGACTAAACATCATCTTGACATCAAGCCCGGCATGCGTAATCAAAAACGACAGACAAGTTCTTGCTACTGGTTCTCTCATTAACATTTATAAATACTAATTGTCCTCCTATAGATCTCCTGCTTGCTTGACATAACGCATATTTACTATTGATTGCACTTTGAATTCATCAACAGTGAAAATAAAACCTTTTAATGAATATACAATTAAGTACAACTTTTGCTGTATAATTTTATCTGAGATATTATTTCATGCAGTGTTGATGCATTTTTCAGATGATTGAAAAGATGATTTGCCTGTGTCTCTTCCACTCACTCTATACTGTAGCAAGACCATGAATTTTTCCTTATAGAGAAATCAATGGAAACTTTACTGGCAGCATTATGGCCTCCCAATAAAATGTTCTGTTTCTACAACACAATATAATTACCACAATCGTTTTCACTATTTTCACACTATTGATTTTTCCGTCTTCTGTTGCATTGTTTATCTAATTCTTTACTAATATCTGTTTGCTTTCCGCGGCATTTTGAATACATTTACTATTTGTTACATGGTTCATATGACATCCAAATCCATTGCTTGTGCTTTTGTGTAGGATAAAAACTTTTATTTCCTGATTATATCGGATACTGTAAAAATTCTCATCATTATATTCTGTAACCTTCTTCTTGTTCCAAAATGGTTTACATACAAGTTACACATAGCCTTCTTTTCATTTAAACCACAGAAATCATTTAAACCACAGAAAATGGTAACAATAAATATGAATTTGTTGATAAGTATACCACCCTGAATACGGTGGTGGGCAAGGGTTTGGTAATGACTTGACCCAAAACACTCAATATTTCAAAGTTTGACAAAGATGCAAATTGCTCCTTTAAAAACATGAACAAAAAACAAAACAAAACAGTAGTATGCTTTTCAATATGAAGAATATAGCAACTATTTCCTCTCCACAATTTCTCTATAATATGCATGTGAGGACATTCTCTTCCCTGGATGAAAAGGGTACACCATGTTAAACGGATAAAGGAGGACACACTGCATAGTATGGTAAATCTCCAAAAGTTCATTTATCACTGCTGAAATTTCAAAATCGAAATCGTATTTCCCTTTTTTACGAATTTGGATGCTCAGGGGTCCCTATCAATTTGCATGTCATTGCTTGGATACTTTGTCAACCAAGAAAACTGGAAGTTCTTTCTCTTTTAATTTGCCTCAGAATCCAACATTTGTACCTTGTGTTCAACTGGTCTTTCATGGTATGCTGCTGCTAATCGTCACTTAATTGTTGACTCATTCACACAAATATTGTAGATGAGTCAGAACTAATTGCTTGTTCAGTCACTTTTCATCAATTAGAAATGTTCTAATTGTGTCGACATGTAAACAATTCTATCTATTAATAATGTGTAGTTTTTAGAATAAGTTCATAACAATGTACTTGGAAAATTGTATAACTTTTCAAATTTCAAGTTTTAAATTGATGGGAGATTCATTCATAATGATTGGATCAAAAGGACGAGCAATATTTGACATGAGTAACAGTTGGACATGTATTTTCAATATTTATTTATGCAATAAATAAGACAGACGCTCCAAAAGTAAGGCCTCCTATTTTTTATTCCATCTGAATGGATCAAAGGGGATTGAAAATTCCATTGCTATAATGACTGAACTTATGCATTCATGCCTGAAAGTTTCATGTCTCTGTTACAGGTATTGACAATGTAAGACTCTAAGAAAACAATCATGGATGTGCATCAGGAGAATAGATGTATTATTGAATTGATGACAAAAGTGCTCTAAAATTGGTGGTGACTATGTATAAATCCTGGAGCACAAATGGTGGCTTCTTTTAATGGTACCACGTGCATCTGCATAGCTTTTCAACATTTTGAGTTAACAAAAAAAGTAGGAGGCTTTGCTTTTGGAAAGATCCTCATATCATATTGATATTACAATAATAGATAAATACCATTAAAATAAGGAAGTGAAGAAGTTTTGCTATTGTCGCTGTGTCAGGTTACCCCTCCCATTTTGTTACAAACAAGCATAAATACATCACGAACATGCATGCTAAAAATAGCGATAACTTTTTTCAACAACAAAGAAAAAAATGCATAAAACTTCATTGTTTGCAAACTAAACAAAAATAATCAAAATTAATTTTGGACTGAAATTAATATATACATAGTCAATAAATACCCCCAGACATTTTCGCCAGTAAGAAATCTGGCCTGGAATTAATTATAATCATTTGTTTGTTTAATGAGCCAATTCCTGTAATGTAAACATCTTTCCATGTAGCCAGAAACTCCACAGTAAATCTTCAGTATGGCCTGAGAGTTAGGAGACTTCTATCCTGACTTGATGCTCTTGTAAAGCCCACTAGCTCAGAGGCAGCTGCCCAAATAGCCCTTTTTAGGGCTAATCAAACTATTAATGCGATTTAAACTGTCCTTTTAAGGACAGCTCACAATGCGATGTACACTCCACTCTCTACTGTTGCCTGAATCCTGGTATGCCCCTCACAGCCTGCTACTCCAATTCCTGCAACCTACAACTGACTCCTGCAGCTTCCAGCGATTCCGGCTCACGCTTGTACTTTTCTGTAACTTCAGCAGTTCCAAAAAGTTTTTAAACAAAAAAAAAAAAAAAAAAAAGAAGTGTTTTTTAGAAATTTACCTGTAACGTCCAAAGTTTAAAACCTTGTTTTTAAAAAAAACACGTTTTTTTTTGTTTTGTTTTTTTAATGAAACCTTGGTCCTTGCTCCTTTAATTGAAAAATTTTAGGGTTTGAATTTGCTCCTTTAATTGAAAAAAAATTAGGGTTTGAATTACATTTTTCGAGTAGTTATAAGCTTGGAAAGACAGGGGTTCGAATTATTCAATATATTTCACGCATTCGTAAGGTCAGTTTCTGACACACCTAAAATTTTAATTTTTAGACGTTTCTTACACCATCATTGTAATTTCTTTTTGTTTGTTTTTTTAATTAATTTTTTATTAAATGAATGTTTTATGAAAGAAAAAAAAAACAAAAAAAAAACAAAAACAAAACGTTTTTTTCCTTTCTTTTTTTAAGAGAGAGGTGTATCCCTCTTCGATCTGTTTCAGACGTTTAACGGCTTACTAAATAGTTTGAATCATAATACTTTAAAAATTACCACTAAAGGGGTCGTTAATTCGTAATGTTTTTTTTAATCAGTTATATATATATATATATATATATATATATATATATATATATATATATATATATATATATATATATATATATATATATATATATATATATATATATATATATAAAAACACACACACGCACATTTATCTGTGTGTATGTGTGTGTGTGCGCGTGTGTACTTGCATATGATTTTCCGGATCCGAAAAAGAAAGTGAAAGCACGTTTTTCGAAAGAGGCTGACTTTTCACTTTTCAACCAGTTGAAAAGACGGAAATGAAACGAAAAAAGTAACGTAATAACGCTGCAAATAACAACGTATTCTTCGAAGACGATCACAAACTATCAATAAAAAATCCGATTAATTATTCTAAAGCAAATATTAGTAAAAATTGTCCATAAATAATACAAAATAAATAAATAAAAAACAATTGTTCGAGTTGTTTGGTTCGTACAATCTCACATTCCTCTTCTTGTAACGACCGAAACAAGGTTCGGCATAAGCGGCTTTTCTTAACGAAAACCTCGTGGGGCCGCACATTCTAGTTGGAACTATTATCCTCCAAACATCGTTGGAAAATATTCATCTGTGATATCGATGCGAACCTCATTATTACAAAGGAATATGGAAATTTAAGTTTTGATTAAAACCAAAAATAGCGAGTGTTAAGATACGAAGAAAGCAGTCGATATTTAATTGACCGGCGCGTCCGTGAAAATATTAGCCGAAACTGCGAGAAATGGATGTTGCATTCTTATGACATCATTGATGATATTAATCTTAAAGGGTGTTTATTTGTATGGAAGAAAAGAACGCCCAGGGCACATCGCTTATGTCTGTTTTGTTTATTTATTATTCTTTCTTTTTAAATCAAACATCGGAACTAACATCTGTCAAAAAGCGGAAGAAATGGTGATTAAAACTTACTGTTTCGATTTTGATTCAGATTCTACATCTTTCACCGGCCACAAAAACGGAAAGTGAGGGACATTTTAATTTCTCCTTTTTTGATTATTTCAGAGAAAAAAAAAAAAGAAAAAAAAAAACAGAAAGTAAAAAAATAACCTTTTAAATGTTAATGTTGATTATTTAATTTTAAAGTTTGGATAGAGAGAGCAGTTAAGTCTTTACGAGGTAAAATTTATATAAGCCTCCCCCTCCCCACCATTCCACTCCCACCTCCAAGATATTTGGTTTTCTCTTTCTTATAACAATATTGATGACAGGAATAATTATTTGGATTCGTAATTGATTATATATTATCATTTTAATTTACAGTCGTTGTGTTAACAACTTGAACAAGTCGACATCGATATTATAAATTTAATTAAGGAGAAACCCAAGGGGCACGTGTTTGCCCATGTTGTTCAGTGTGACAGTGTGACACTTCTCACAATCCGAAATTAAGGAAACAGAAAAATACAATTTTATTTATTTTATAAGCGGGCAAAAACAAAAACAAAACAAAAACAAAAAAAACACCCATTATTCGCATTCAATATACACTCTTAAGCACAAGAACGTTTTTATTTCAAAATTCGGATTTTATTAATGTAATTTACATGTGAAATCCTAAGTACATTTGTTGCCAAATTTGGTTTCGTTTTTCCTTAGGAAAAAAAAAAAAAAAAAAAAAAAGACAGAAAATTGTGCTGTTCTTATGTTTTACATAACTGTGATTAAAAATATATATATATATTACGGATTAATTATTATTGATCTGAAAATATCTAAGGAATTAAAAACACGTTGAATTTTTTGTACGTGAAAGGCGAAGCGTTGGAAGTGGCTTACCAAATATTACCGGTCGGGTTGGGTATCCCCGAGGTGGGTGGGGTACAACCACCCGAGGTACCCACGGAGATAACCACCACCACCCCGACCATCGTAGATTATTCAACGTCTTATAATAATACTATTGCAAAACCAAATTGCATTGTGAGTGTTTCTACTAGTTGCAATACCATACCTGTTGCTACATCTAGTGCCGATGCTACTAAATGCAACACTTGTGCTATTACCAACAACAGTAATAGCAGTAGTACTACCAGTAAAGATGAGGGTACTATATTCTCTCCTGTAAATGTACCAACTTCAGATACTATTACTACGAGTTCTCTGCCCACTACCAAGTGTTTTAGCATTTGTGAAAACAAAGAATTTGATCAAACTAATTTAGGTAATTTAGTCACTTCTCCAGTCACTACGAAACGCGAGCTTTTTACTGGTGGTAGCAGCGTTGCCGTTACGATACCTTCTGTTATTGGTAGGAATTCCGATTCTGATATTCTAAACAGGTGGTCGGATATTCCTCCAAGAAGGGCGAACCTTAATTGTCAGAAAACTCAAGAGGTCCATATTAACAGCTATAACACGACCGCTGCAAACAACATCGCCATTGATGACCCTAACATTATTGGCCAAACGACAGCTGATGCCGTTAGTGGTCACCACCAAAATGATTCTACTCTTTCTGCATCCGCCAATATCGGCATTTCTTTAGGTTTTGCTACTCCCACGAGTTATACCACAGACAAAAACCATTGCGTGGACATTTTAGATGGTGCTTCTGCTTCATCTCCTGGTTCCAGTACAAGTGACTCTACAACGCTCTTTGATTCGACGACGACCCCAAACAATTATCGATTCAATGCCGACCATTTCTTTCCAGACCTCGGATTTAATAACCAGCGACAACAGACAAACAAACTATCTCCGACTTTCTTCGATTTGGTGGATGTAGATCTCCAGGAAGAATACTCCGCGAAAGAGTCCGCCTCCGGGCCCCTTCTTTCGACTCTTCCGTCGCCTCATCATATTTTTCCCCATTCCGGCAAGAAATCATATGCCAGCACATTTCCGTATGCGAAACCTCAACGAAATGACGAACTGCAATCACAAGGGATTCGTTGCCTCGCACACCAGCTCCTATTACCATACAATACCGATTCTTTGATACAACATTCTGGCCTGCATGCGACAACCGTAATAAACTCGAATCGTCCAGAAAACCAATACAACTTCTCACAGAGCCAACCGGATGACCCTTGTAGCAGTCCTAATGCAGATGGCAACACGACTATTGCCCGACGCACTACTGCAACTCTCGTCCCCAGTGGTACTGGTACTGTCAACAGCAATAAATGCCATGAGAAATACAGCCAAAAAAGTAGCTCTACAAGAGCAGATGATAGTTTGTGGCTAGAAAATAAGGCAAGGAGGAATAATAGCGACAATAACATACACAGTGATTCTTGTAGCGGTGCATGTTGCAGTAGCAATAGTTGCTGTTGCAGCAGTAGCGAAAGTAGCCCCGATAACGATATCACTATTAGCAGAAATCGAAGAAAGAAGAAAAGCAGGTGTCGTGTTGGTGGAAGTATCTCCTCTCCAATCGCTAGAAGATCGCGTCTCGAAGACGATCGAAGTGAGAGAAACCGTTACAAAAAGAACGGACGACTTGACGAAAGAAACGAAGGAGGCGGGTCATCGGTGTTGGTGTGGCCAAAACGAGAAGGGGCAACAAATAATAAGGATCCTCTTCCAAACAACCACGCTTCTTTCGGAACCTCTTTGGTCAGTAGTGGTAGTAGTAGTAATAGTAGTTCTACTATAGAATTTAATATTCAGGATAGCGTGAATAGTAATAACAACAGGACAATAATACCAGCTGCTGTTGGTGGTCTAAGTTTATGCAGTGGGAGTACCAATAAAGAGGAAGCGGTCGACGATTACTTTTATAAACATTGCCATCATTCTTCTCCCCAGCATCGCCGTCAGCGAAATGTCCTCAAATTTGCCGCTTCTTCTGATGATAATGATGTCGAAGACGATAACGGAGATGAAAGGGAATTGTTAAAAAGAAGACGACGACGAAGGAGACAAGAAGAGAAGGAGGAGGAAGAAAACGGTTTCAACGACGAAGAGGAGGAAGAGGAAGTAGAAAACCCCGAGCAACAGTTGTTAATTTCGGAATGCCGTATTAATAAAGTCCAGAAAAAAGCAGATTCTCATTACAATCGGTGGTGGGGGAACAGAAAGAATCGGCGCTGGTGGCCGGTTGTTGCTGGGGGCAGAGGATTCAGAAAGAAGACAAAGAAATTACAGGAAGAAGAAGAATTTCAGGATTTGGGATTATTTAAAAACTCGAGATCCGAGGATCCACCAACGGGTGGAGGCGGGCGTCTTGGAGGAGTAACACCTTATACTCCAACCACTACTACTACTACCACCACCAGTAGTACTGTAATTGTTGCTGATGATGATGATGACCCCCGTTATCCCTTTCGACATCATCTCTATTACAAGCGGATAACAACAGGAGGAGAGTTAGGATCACAACAACCGCAAGAGTGTCGTAGACACGATCATTATCATCAACAACAACAACAACAACAACAAAGTCACCACTACCACCACCATCACCACCACCACCACTGCCGGCATCAACATCCACACGGCAGCAATAAAATCTGTCATCACCAACAACAAGAGTACCACAGTAAAAGTGACGGCGACGGTGTACCTCCCGACCTACAGAATAATAATAATCAACCTTCTTACCGCCATCACCAACACCACCATCGTCGTCGCCATTATTATCACCGACACCATAATAAGGATCATTATTGTCGTTTTAATATACGCGGAGCAGGCGGCGGCGGTGGCGCTTACGACGAAAACGGTGGCGAGGGGGAAGAGGAGGAGGAGGGAGAAGAGGAGAGAAGGCGGAGAAGGAGGCGAGCGTGGAAATCTGGAGGGCGCGCGCGAGGGCGATTTCGTCGTGGTCAGGGTGAGGCCGCCACCGCCATGGAGTCGTGTACACAGTGCTTAAAAAATGAGTTTAAACCAGAAAATGCAGGCCTCAATTATGACGATCCTTCAGTTTTTGTCAGGTCTCAAGTGAGTCTTTTTTTATTTTTCTATTTAATTTATTTTATTTAATGATGAAATATATCGTTTTATTTTGTAGTCTACGACACGTGTTCCGAAACGGATTGTCATTAAAAAAATATGCTTTTGCTATTCGTATTATTATTGTTAAACAACAACAACAACAACATAAACAAAGTTTTTTTGTTTACCATAAAAAAAAAAAACTTTATGTTATTGTTTCAAACCTTGTGAAAAGAAAACTCACTGAAAACTTTTCAAACTTCAAAAACTGATAAGCAGGAATAAATTTTAGTTTCTGTTTTAGATTTATATTTTTTATGAGATCCATTAATTTCTCTGCGGACTTGAACGAGAATCACACTCGATTAATTTTAACCGGTATTCTGCAGTTGGTATTTTTTTTACGACCTAACAATGCATAGTATAAACACCATCAACCTCCCCATGTTAAGAACGGCTTTAAAACTTTTCCTACATACTAAAACAAAAACATACTGTAAAAATTAGGGGGGGGGGTCTCATTCAGGTCCGCCAATTTCTTTTCAAGCAAACATAAAAAAATAAGGGATGATAAAATAAATTAATCAAATATTCCACCAATTTACTGAGTGTCGCTATTATTGAATAAAAAAAAATAACTGGGCTAAAAATGCGCTTTTTATGTGGACATTCTAAAAAAATAGTCAAAATGGTTACGATCAAGTTCCGTGTTTCTTTGTTGACATTCTTCGTCAACTGGACCGATCTTATGATCGGGAAAAATTACACCTGATTAATGTTTACCAGGTTAAAAATATTATGTTATTTTGAAAAACAGTAAAGTTCGTTTGCATAAACTCGTAAACATTAACCAGAAATGACTTTTCCGGGCCATTCATAATGTTGTAAACACATGTAATCACATAAAAATCTAAGATCTACGTCTTCTCCCCTAAAAAATATGGCACAGAATGTATATCCCCCCCCCCCAAAAAAAAAAATAGTTAACTACCTTAAAAACACTAAAAGAGGCCAGAAATGATGGATTATTTTGGTATTATTATACAAACACCGTGACAGCGTTAGGGTTAGGATTAGGGTTAGGGTTTAGGGTTAGGGTTAGGTTTAGGGTTAGGGGTTAGGGGTAGGGTTAATTCGCTGTCACGGTGTTTGTATAGTTTTACCATTATTTTACCGAATTTAATCTTTCATTCTAAAATAATTGTTTATCCCCCCTCCCTCAAGTTTGGGTAGGAGGTGTTCACACGTAATCGCTTAGAAAAGTATAATCTCATTTTTTGGAGTGTGTTGTGTGGAGGGATTTAGCTGAGGATGTTGCTCTTACAATAATACTTTTTGATTTTTTCCCCTTCGAAAATACATGTACTAAAACGCGCCTTTTTATGCGTGCGTATTATGAAAGAGTAAAGATTCGAATTGAAAACTTTTACGAAAATCCTTTACGATTCTTATTTTATTCGGTTTCAAAACTCGTGCATTTAAAAAAATCACTTGCTTTGTACGTTTTTATTCAATGTTTTGCATTAATATTGACAGTTGCTCAGTGCTCACCCCCTGCCATTTTCACCGTGATGATCTACCCATTTGAAGTTTAGATTAAGTTTCCCAAACTTTTTTTTTCTTATTTCGTGAATTGTTTATTTTCGGTGGCTTTTTCAACAAAAAGAAATAAAAAGGAAAATAATTTATTCACATAAATTAATACTGTAATTATTAAATGTAAATTTAAAATATAAAAAAAAAGAAAAAAGAAATTTAAAGTTGATATAAATATTTTAAAATCGGGATCGGTGGCATTTTCTTTTTCCTTTTGTTTACAACTCCTCTCCTCTTTTTACAATTCAAAACTTTTTGATTTAGTTTGCTAGAATAAGTTTCCTTCCTCCAAAATCAACCAAAAATGCTTATTCTTTTTTATAGTGAAAGTGTAAATTTCCGTAAAAAAGAAGGACTATTGTTATTTTTATTGGTTTAGTTTTAAAGAAATAGCATTTTCCCCGGCGGCAGGCGTTATCAAAAAGCAGCCACTGATGGGGTTTTATTATTTTCGGGCCACGCAGTTGTGTGGATTAAGCCAGCTTCTTTCACGTGACAATGGTTCTTTTGCCTTTTTATACGTCGTCCCCTCCTCTTCCTATTTTTCTTTTAATTCTTCTCAGTATTTCGTTATTTTTTTGTCTTAACTTTTATTTTTGGTACTTATGCACTTTTGTTACCGTGCTGAAATAATAACGTTATTATTTAGAAAGCCATTCTTTACATGGGGGGAGGGTGTTCTAACACTTTGACTTTACAATTTAATATAAAAGATATCGTAAGATTTGAATTTAACTTGAAAATACTATTTTTAAAAAATAGCGCCGTAACAAAAGTGCATAAAGCACCTTATTTTTAAAATTGTTAGATAACATTTTTTTGTGGACCTGTCTCATAAATTTTATTTTTTTATTTTATTTAATAGTATTTTCGTTCTTTTTAAAGTCAACCTAACCACTCTAAAAATAAAACGTGCTTATTACATAATAATAATAATAATAATAATAATAATAATAATAAAAATTACCATCCTGTTTGACAAGAATGCTATTGTCAGCCTTTAACGCACCTGTCAAAATGTATCATAGCTAATACTGGATTATTGTAATGCCTAGTAGGAATTGTGACATTTTAGTAATCCCTTTTCGCTTTGAGAAGTGACATATGAAAGCGTAGTATCTATGTGATGATGAGGTTCTTCTTGGCAATTTTGATTTTTGTCCCTTCCAGGGTGACCCTCTTGGGGAGGCGGACATTCTCCACACACATAAAAAAATAATCTGACCTTGTATTTAACTTTTCCCTCGTGGGAAGGCAAGTAAATAAATGCTGGTAAACACACAAAGAAAATATTGCGTTTTTGTAAATTTATTCCTGTTTCATGCGTTTTTGTAAAATCCTATAATCACAGTGTTCAATATTTTAATTTATTAACTAATACCACTCCCTTTCTAGTTTATCTTTCTAAAACAAAATCCCATTACTTCCAACTTTATTTTTGATGATTTCATTTTAGGTAATGATTCCATTTAAATGCGTAAAAATCTTTGTGAATTATGTAAACATATGTTTGTGTTTTGGTGGAAGTGAGTAGTCGGAATAGAAAAGAGTGTTTCTAGTTTTCTAAGCTTTTTCATCTTTTTCTGCCGACCCAAGCATCGCGCACTTGTTTAATTGAATGATAACCAAAAGAAAACGATTAAAAAACTCTATTCGCTTTTTATCTGCTACTTTTTTTAAATAAAAAAACATCTTTTTATTTTGCTCTAATCACCTTCTATTTTCTCAACTTCATCTTTCCCTCTTCATGTTTTGTGTGTGTTAATTCCGCTCATCTTTTTCGCCCCTCCCTCATTTAATCTTTTCGTTTATCTCAATCTGTTGATTTTCAAAACATCTGTGTTTTGTCCGTCCATAAGAAACAACAACCAATATCGTCGACATCAATCGATATCATTTCTTTTCTGGCGGTGTCCACTTTCATGCTTGACACCTACATAGATACCTAATCCCGTGACTTATAAAACAGCATGTCGCGACTCTCTAGACTACTGTAGTCGTGTCTTCTTCGAATCTTAATAAAACGACAGCTTAAAAACATGACCCAGTTCTTTAAACTTAAGACCCCAAACAAATAATGAAAAAAATGAAAAAAAAAAAAAAAAAAAAGCATATTTTTCTGAAATTTTAATCTACGATCTAATTAATTATAAATTTTGTAATGTATAACAATGGCATACATATTAACAAGATAATTATTTTCTATTTGTTATACGAGAAAAAGTGTGGCCCTATTTACATTCGCCTCTACAGACGAGAATCTTCGACGCAGGGACAGTTTTTTTATGTTCTCATCTCCCCAAAAAGAGGCACTGAACTAAAGACAATTCTAATTCTAGTTCAAGTGAGGAGAGAGCAGGTGCTACATTTTCAATTAGTTATTTGTGAATAAAAAATATGTTCACTTACAAATTAGGCATAAGGCTATCAAAAGCGATAGTAAAGAACTGATTTATCCTTCTCTTAACCATTCGTCTATGTATTATACTTTTCATTTTACTGGGAAAATGATGGACAATTGTCATATTTACTATTTGTGTCACCTTAATTAAAATTTTTCCAACTATTTGGATTTGATGCTGTTAGCAAATGGAGTCAAAGGTGTTTCGTGGCTGGGTTCGAATCTCCTGACCATCAGTAATTGTCACTTCCTACACTGATGATTGACTGTAGGTATAAGGAATAATTATGTATATGTATATGTATATATATATATATATATATATATATATTATTGCAAAAGAAAAAAAATAACGATTTAGACAACATAAAACACTCAAAAAGAAAGAAAAAATAAATAGATTGGTAAGACCCTTCTAACCCTTTTTAAAAAAGTAAACTGCCTACTGTTTTGTTGTTTGTTTAGAACTGAAAACAAGCGAGCCAATCTCTAAATAGGAGCGGGACATAGCTGGGAGGAAATAAAATTGAAGCAGAGTTTGGTATTGGATGGTATCTGTCGGAGACCAAAATCAAAATGAAAGTTGCGAGTGGTTATTTTGAAGGAATTCTATTGCAAGAAAAAAAAAAATAAAGAAGAAAATGAGTGACAGAATTCTTTCACTCAACTAACTAAAAAGTTACCTTAACTGAACTGAAATCCACCAAGACTAAGAACTACATGCGACATACGCAGGCAGGGAACTTGTACTCATACCTAGATCCCTTTGGTATGAATAAGCTCACAATTTGTATTCAACTTTTTGTTGTATTCGATGGAATGTAATCTCTTTTTATCGCATCTAATTTTAACCATAAGCTGATGCTTGAAGAGTAAAATTAGATCCTTAAGAAAAAGATTCAACGATACATAATCCTCTCAAACGCATCGTCCACGCCATTATAATTGCTATGATTGAAGTGACATCATTCATTTCTCAATATCTGACGACAAGTCAGTGTTATCAATCACATATGGAACATCATGATTGATGTAAGCCATTATCTCGTTGACATATTTCCAGAACTGACAAAGTTTGATACAGAAGTTGTGCTCGGAAGTTTTTTCTTCCGTGCTTTCACAGACATGTTTGCTATGCATGAACCGACTTGTGTGCCATTCTATACTTTGATCTGTGGCATTTATTTAAATATTTATTCTGTCATAAAATATTTAAGTTGCGCATCTGCCATTTTATAGGCTTCATGTATCCTCATCGTACAGATCATTCTCTATGATACCCTCTCTCAAGTCAACTGAATAATCAATGCAATTTCCATATTCTCGAGGTGGTTTCCAATGCGTGCAAGATTAAGACCAGCAGGAATAGTTGCTGCCATGGCTCAGATACATTTTAATAATTCTGAGAGTTTTTTTTTCTGTTTCTTTTAGGAAACTGATTATGTTGCTTAAGAAAATTATTTATTTTCTACCTTTTAATGGAAAATAGTGATTGATTTATTTCATTCGTTTGAATAGGGTTTTTAATATTTTCAAATAGATCAATTGCTTGGAACTTTATAGAGACGATGAACAGAATATTTAACATTTATAGTTAGGACGATTTACCTGGTGTTAAAGTTTACTTTAACTAATGTGTGTGTATATATATACTAGTAGAATACTCATAACAGGATCAATATAAGCAAGAAATATAGCATTAGTTTTAAATTTTTATGTTTTGTTTTTTCTTTGAGGTGTATGGTGCGTTTTCATGGCCACTTGAAATATAAATAAAATAATATGCCAATATGGTACTCACATTGTTGCCTAGGATATATATTCCTTAATTCATAATAAACTCAATAGTTTATGAAGCACATAATTATTATTGACACTCAAGCATAACTCAAATTTGTTCTAGAGCAATTCTTTTTTCTATTAATATTTTTGTATATAACTTATTTCCAAAAATATTTTAGGGACTGATTGAGGTTTCAGTTGGCCTACTTTCCTAAATGTTAAAGTTTAAAAAAATTATAATGTATTCATGCTGGGTATATATATTCCAAAATTCGTAATGATGTGTTCATTAGTTTATCTGTACATAGAAAATGTGTATTTGCTATGCAATTGTACACAATGTAGAAAACGTGCATAATTACAATTGTAATAGTTAAATGAAACCAATCATCCAATAGGAAAAGGAAATGAATAGTGAATTCATGAAAGTTTGTCTTTTAAAATGGTTGAAATAACAGAATAAGGTACAAGAGGAATAGAAAGCTGATCGAGAAAGATGACTTGTTCAGTTGATCAGAATGGCTGATTAGAACTATTAAAACAATGCTTTTCTCAGAACTAAATTCTATTTTAGTTTGTACTTTGTTTTGTGTTAAAGTATGTAGAAAAAAGTCTTAATGAAACAACCGTTGATTAGCTCATAATAATAATAATAATTAATATATATAAAACCAAGTTAAAGCTATTCATGAGTGATAACTAAAGAACTTAACAAGCTTATGAAGAGTGCTCATTAAAAGAAGAGCAAGATATATTTTTATTAATATAAACAAATTTACATGGTCGTGACACTGGACATGCTAATGTTTCATATAAAAGATCAGTTAAAACTGGAAGTTCTCAAATACCCAACATTATTCAAAATTCACTAATGTCCTTTTTGTTTATTTTTTATAAATTTAAAATTATTATAAAAATAATGTTTGTTCCAAAGCCCAAAGTGTAAGGTTGATAACTTATATCTTCAGGAGAAAATAGTTATGTACTTTTTAGCTCATTATTTTAAATTGTCTCCATTTTAATGATCTTTCTTGCCAAAATATTTCATTTTGGAAACAAACTAAAACTAATTACATTTTTATATTTTATGTAAAGAATGTGTAGCATAGGTGAGAAGGAAAAAAGTGCTTATCCAAATCAAATATCGATTTGTCAGATGCCTTGTTATTTATGCTTAACATTAAAAATCTGACTGACATAATGTGTGTGTGATCATTGGGGTAGCATGGGTACTCCTGTTTTTTTTTTTAGATAGTTAGGTTCACCTGATTATTTTGATTGTTTATGAAGTTAAAAATGGGCATTAAATTAACTAGTTCATCAGCTTTAAGAGTCATCAGTACATTGCAACAATTCTATTTAAAGTTGATTTAATTTCATGTGGGATGGAGGGGATGTAAAAAGGAAACAAGATTTCACAAATGCCAATTTCTTCTTGAAACACTTCAAGCCTTAAATTTAAGGCGTATATCAAATCAAAATCATGTTATGGATTTTGATCTAAATTTGATTAAGGATTCTAGACATAAGATTTATGTACGGCACAATCACGTTGACACACCGGTTCTCGCCAGATCACCAAAGTTAAGCGATGTTGAACCTGGCTAGTACCACATAGGTGATTATTTGGGAAAGCTAGGCACTGTATGTACCTTCTGGGAAGGTTGGGCATGGGGCCAGCACCCTTATCCCGAAAAAAGAACTCCTCACTACAAAAGCATCTACAAAATTGTAGATAGCCTATGTCCCTCCAGGGGCTCAAGGCTATGGATGGATGGGAGATATAAGGTTTAGTATCATTATATATAAATTTTAATCTTTGTAAGGGGGCATAAAAATAGTGTAAAACTGTTTTGTTAGGTGAATTAATTTTACTCATCTTGGGACGGGTATTCTAAATAAATAAGTTCTGAAAGTTGGACCTCTTTCTCCCACTCATAACGGTAAAGTCAAAATGACCAATCTCCAGCTACGTCAATTTGCACAATAGATGCAGTGTTTTTATACCTCGCTTATGTGTATGTAATATCAGTAGCAAGGTTATCTAATTTCCATATTGCTTTTGAAAAAAGACATTTTATTAATTAACCATTTTTTTCAGTGCAATGATTGTTTTAATTTTAATTTAACAAATTGTTCTGTCTCACAATATTGTTTTATTTCCTGGACAAATATGTAGTACTAGCAATCTGCCCGGCGTTGCCCGGTCATAAAATATGCATAAATATTATATTTTAATTCATAGACAAACTAAGATACGTGCATACGAATATTATGTTTTTTCTAAACAATTCACTTCTTGAAAGTAAAAAAAAATAAATACTCGAGCTGAAATTGAAGCCAAAACCTAAAGACAGTGAATCAAATATGATGATCAGTAGGTCAGCTTGACAAAATCTTTAAAAAGTGTTTTCAAACCTACTTAATCTTAATGTAAGGAATCTGTCATGAGAATGATTCATGCATACGCATTCGTGAAACAGCAAAGAGATAAAAATCCAATGACCCCCCCCCCCCACCCTACCAATTTTTCAATTGACCCTTAGCAGCACTTGTTTCTACATGAAAACTGATTAAAAAAGTTTTCCACATGTTTGAATACTCTATATACCAAATTTCAAGTCTGTAGGTCAAAAATTTGTTGAGTATATAGGTTGAGAAGTATTCTCATATACACACACACCTTCTCACTTTTAAAGATATATAGATTTGTGTTCAAATGTTTCTTTCTTCTATTTAAACCAGTTGCAATCTATTTCTAAATTGCAAGTGAGAAGGCAAATTAATTTCTTGACAGTCACTTTTAAAAGATAGACGAATTTATATTAAAGTTACCAAGATGTCAACGTTTATCTTTATGAATAAATGAGAAATATTGTTTCGCATTTACAACAAAGTTATGAATGAAATGTTTATTATTTTAAATAATTGTTGCAAGTGATTCAAATAGCAAACTTTGCAAAGCAATAACGAGCCAGCTAAACCTAACTAGTTATGTCTATATAGTGATTTTTGGTGCATTTCTGTTTGCAGTACTTCTGACAAATATACAGCTGCTTATATGTGTGAAAATCAAATTCTGCGTGTGAATACAAGTTGAACACTCCCATTTTTAAACGTCCCATGAGTGATGTATGGTTTCTCTAAGCGTCCCTCTGGAATGCAAGCAAAATATTTTTGAACAATCCAACGCTCAGATATTAAAAAATGTTGGCGATGTAATTAAAGCTTGGAAATATTCTCATGAAAACGTCTCACTTTTTATAAAAGCTAATAATTTCTTTATCCATACAGCTGAACCGTAAATAAATACTTTTTTACTAACGTATTATTTTGATAATTATGTGATCCAATAACCTTCATCTTCTTATTCTATTACACAATCGAAGGAGATTAGAAAAAAAATGCTCGTCTTAATTGTTCAAAACAGCAGCAAAAACAGATCCACTTGGTTTACTTTTTCTCTATTAATTAAATGCAGGCTAATGTACATTTTTCTTTTTTAAATTCCTACTTATACAAAATGGCTATTTTTCACAGGTATTTTCTGGCATCAAGGAGTTTGACTTCATGTTACATTCAATACAGAAATTTTCTTGGCGATCTTCTATAACAGTGCCTTTCGACTTTTTTGCTGGAGAGGAACCCCATGGAAACAGTCCTCTTGCTCTATGCAATAATTTAGTTGTCTTATGCAAAAAAACAGCATTTAAAAATTAAAATGAAATGAAAATACATTTATGATTTTTAGTGCAATTCTTTTGGCATTGACTGTATAAGAATACATAAAAGCAAACCTAATAGATATTAATTTTTCAAATGTAACAAGTTTAATAATGTAAATCTTAGTATATTTAAACATTAAAAAAAAAATATGAATATAATAATAAAATAGATTTTCAAAATTGAATTTTAGTTTAATTGTTCTTTGTTCTAATTTAGAAATTGTGGAACCCCTGCACTCTACTGACGGAACCCTAAGGTTCCGAGGAACCCTGGTTTAAAAGCACTGTTCTATAATAATGATTCTTAACCTTTTTGGAAGATCTTCTTTCAACACGTTTCTTCGATGTGAGTTGCACATTGGCCATGCTGGCACATAATGACTTGAACTTCGATGTACCATCGCTTAAGGTTACACTTGACTGAGTCATTCCAAGTTTTTATCGGCTTGCCTTTTCTGTGCTTATCCTCAATTGGCATGTGATCTCTAAAAATGTAGAGCACAAATAATTTCTTTTAAATTTTTATTTTGCTAATGGAGAGCAGAATATTCTGTCAGACATGTGTACACAGTGTGGTGATGGATAGAAATAAAACCTAACTAGTGAAAGTTGAGGACATGTGTTGCATGGAGAGGAATGATATGCTTAGATCCGATAATTTGTGAAAAACATTAAATCTGCACAGTAACAGAAGACTTCAATAGTATGGCCACATTGAAAGAATGGATAAAAGTTTTTGGGTTAATAGGTAGAACAGTTGTGATAGCAGGGTCAGTTGCTGGTAAAACATGGAAGGAAGTGATAATGGATTTGAAAGAAAGAAGGCTAAAGATCTGGCCTGAGATAGATTAGTTTGGAAGTCAAATTTCAAAAAAGCTGTTCAACACATTTTTTTTTTTTTTTTTACTGCTAGATCACCATTTATCAAGGTGTGAGGGTGACTTGAGGATAAGCGTTAAATAGATTGTTAGTTGAACAATGATGATCGCCACCATGGGTGGCCTGAAAACGATTGGTGGAAAGAGCAGAAGATTATCTAAGAAGACAGTTTAACTAAGCCCTTGTTTACATTAGACTTGAAGATGCTGTAGTCAGTTGGGAAGCAGATTCGAAGTATCTATTCTTGTTCCACAAATGGGATGTTCTAGAAAATAAACATTATTTTCTTAGACGTTTTCTTAGATGTTAGAATTGGTAAAAAGAGAAAGGAAAGTTTGTAGCTAGACGAGTTCTTGCTGTAAAGGTTTTACAGGAGGAAAGGACTATGGATTAAAGTTGAGCAATGCACCTACCATGAACATAGCAATACAAGAGAGAGGGGCTAGCAATATCTTTTCTGTATGAAAAAGGCTGTAGAGACAAGAAGGGATAATCCCTCTACTAGTTTTCTCTGTCAAGACAGGCAGCACCTCCCCATATATGATGGCAATACTCTCTCTTGGAATGTATCTAGCTCTTGTACAGATAAAGGAGTGTGTCATAAGGGAGGTATTTTCTAGAGTGGTAGAGTGATCCAACCGTTTTTTGAATTCTAACAGATTTGGGGCTCTTCTTTTAGAATAGATTTTTCAGTTGACCACTGACTTTACACATTGGAAGAGTAAACTCTGTGTATTCTAAATTGTTACTTAACTCTGATTTACCTCCCTATATGTTGGTAAAAAGTGTTTCCAGCATAAAAGCAAAACTCTCTCACGTTCACTTCACAATTCAATTATCTCATATACATAAATGTGATTTCCGTCTCAAATGTGGTTCTTTTTTTATTGTCTAATCATAAGTTTCAATTCATCAACACTGCCATTGAACAGAGAAAGCGTTCATGTTTTTATTAACTTTTAAAAAGAAACAGAAAATAATATTTGCTAATTCATATTATTTTTACTGATGTGATTTTCTTTAAGATCAACTATGAAAACTTTAATTTGTAGAATTTCCTTTATATTTTTCCAATTAAGCAGTTCATTTATATTAATAAAATTATAAGAAAGTATTAAGTGCGTTTTTCACACCTCAACATAACGTTAAATTAATTTTACACATTGAATTATTTTTTATATTTGTAGCAATATTTATTGAAATAAAACCTACAATAACAAATTTTCAAATAAAAAATCTTATTTTGAGTTCCTCTCCTCTTCACTTGCGTATAAGACTGACACTAAATGGCACCCCTTCTCCCATATTTGCCACATAATCACCAATTCCCCTATTTTTATCGGCCAGCTTGCTCATTGCCCCCCCCCCTACCCCGACTCTTAGCTTATTACAAATTTAGGAGTTAAAAGTGTTAAATGTATTTATGCAATTAAAACAAAAACAAAACAAAAAAAACGGCTACTGCTGGGTAATTACAGCTCGTCCAGATATAAAATGATTGAACTCATTTGTGAAATAAAATTAATAAAAAACATAACTTTTTGAATTGAAAATATTAGTGTCAAACAAAATCTGCTAAGTTATAACTTTTTCAAATTTCACGTTTTATGCTTTCTATTTTTTGTTCTGACAAATACAACAGGTGCTTGAGTAAGCTTCAATCTATGGTCTCCAACCTGTAAAGCATTCACAACAAATACTCGTCTAACTACAACCACAACAAATACTCGTCTAACTACAACTGCCAATAATTTCCCTTTATCTCTATCAGTGTCTAAAACTAAATGAAAATTTTAGGAGCAGCAAAGTTTCTTTTCTAAAACTGTCCATTTGGGTACAAAATACTGTAGGGTTGCTTTCTAGCTGACTATAACGATTTCAAATCTAGTGTAAAGAAACTTTTATTGAACCATCCTCTTAAATAATCAAATGCTATCCAAGTTCCATCATTACCAATCATCACGTAACCTGAGTGGCCCTTGAAGCAGTAAACCTCTAGTAAAAAAAATGAAAATAAAAAATATTTCTATTGGCCTTGTCGAATTGCTTATAAATGTTAACACTTTCCTCCCTTAAGAATGTCACTGCCACAATTATTTCTTAAAACATATTTCCCCCACTATTTAAATTGAATTTAAAAAGAAGAAAATTTACCTTCATTGCATCTAAAATTTGATCTTGATCAAATTTTCAATGCATGAAGGTAAATTTTCTTTTTTTTAAATTTAGGTTTAAATAAAGGATCGATTTAAAATTTTTCCAGCCTTAGGATCAATATGCATTCCCAAGTTAATTTTAATTGCTATTTAATGAGTGGATATGTCACTTGATTATTTGCCTCCAGGTCAAACATTTAATTCGCCTATTTATTTTGGCACAATAAAATAATAGAAAGCTTCAATTTTAAAGATGTTATTTATAAAGTTTAGCTTAATCTTTGGCAGTAAACCTTTGAATCAAACCGAATGGCATTAATTTTGACTTTGCAGCCACCTTGTTTTCCATTATTCAACATTTTGTTGCATTTGTTCATTGTATTAATCCAAACGATTTTGTTGTCATCAGAAGAACTTCTTTCGGTTGCTTTTGAACATTCTCTTAATTAGTAAATCTATTCTACTAAAGCTGAGTTGATCAACGTTTATCAAAGCTTTCTATTTTAATCACACAAAATACATGCTAAAATATTTCTTAATTTTGAGATTGAGGTTTGTTTGGGAAAAAAACATCCATTTTAATTGTTCAAATGAGCCATAAATTGCAGTTATCTCCCTAAGTGATCCACCTCTTACTCTTGTTTGCCACTTTCGCTCTCTTTTATTTTATATTGTTTTTTTTTATTCTCATTTATATGGTATCTATTATTCTATACTTTCATTACTCTCTTTGTTAACAATCAAAGCTAATAAAGAAATGACAGAACCAGAAGATAGAAATAGTGAATTATAAACATAACAGATTATCACCACATTTAATCGATAGTTTGAGAGGAATAGGTAGAAAGAGAGAGATAAATAAAATGTTGCCATTGAACAAAAGTTTTTTTATTTTTTTTTTGTTTTTTCAAATAAGTGCGGATATATATTATCTTTATCTTTATATTACAAATATGTTATTCTGTCAGGCGTGAATGGAGTTTCATTGTGGAATTCCATTTGTAACTTTCAACATATTTCGACACCTGATGCATTTTGTGTTCTTTTATTGATTCCTTATCAATCACCTTTCTATTATTCGTGTTTATTTAGATGTATTTCAACTTTCATATTACACTAAACTTAGCATTACAAGTTGATTTTTTCTTTTTAGATAATTGTTATTTTATCAACTTGCATGAAAAGAGCTATGCAAAAGATGCTTAAAACCGTTTGAATTGTGCAAGTATCATCAGTAGTTCAAAAGAATTTTAAGTGCCAAAATTTAGGCTTTTCCGTAGACATTTTTCTTTAGAAAAAGTGGGTTAAATTATGGACCTCAACATTTCAAGAAATTCGGTAATTTCGCCACCATTTATTTTATTTTTCAAGCTATTCTCTTGGCACTCTTATGTAAAATTGTGTGCTCTTTCTGATTATGCAGTCAAATCTGATGTATCTCTTTACCATAAGCCATGAATTATAAATTCAGATGTACAAATTTCATTTTTTTTTTAAACTGGCGCATGGTATCATACATCATGAACAAAACTAAGTATTATAGTGGTATTTAAAAATAGCTTTATTGAGAGCAGACATTTTCCTGCCTCCTCACCAAAAGAGAGCTTAATCTGGGTGTAGCCATTGAGTACCTAAAGAGCATTCGTAGCCGGTATTTACTACTCCCATCAAAGAAAAAAATAAATTGAGTAAATATGAATTAATCTCAGAAATAAATCAAAGAAAATTTTTCATATAGATTTTGGATTTCTGTAAAAGGTGGAAATTCCCATAGTCGACCAGAACTTATACATTTTGGGACCAGTCCAATTTTCAATTTTGTAAATCCTCTCTATCTGGCCCAAAATATACCCCTATTTTCTGAGATGCGACCATAAATCATACTCTGCATGAATCCTCGATGTAACTTTCATAGTACCAGCATATCAGGAATCCTGATAAGCAACAACTATATATTCACCAGTTGATGGTAATTTTCGTCATTTCTATTCTGTTGCTTTACTGAAAATTCAATTATGTAAGCAAAGAAATAAAACGGTAATTTTTTATCTTGTTTCCACCTTAACATTTAAAATGATTACTTTTATAGGTTATAGGGTATGCTGAAAACAAATATCGCATTTCAATTTTCTGCAAATAAGTAGTTTTCCGGATATTAAGCAATGTCATTTCTTATGTTATCGCTGGTGGCCATCTTAGTGTGCGCAAACGTAACCCCTGAGAAACTATGCGCAAACGCATGTACAAAGATGGACACCAGCAATAACATAAGAAATTACATTGCTTAATATCCGGAAAGCTACTTATTTGCAGAAAATTTAAATGTGATATTCATTTTCAGCATACCCGAAAACCTTAAAAGATAGTTATTTTAAAGAAAAATGTTAAGGTGAAAACAAAGTAAAGTTTACAAAATGTATCACAATGAAATTCTTATTGAACCGCCTAATTATTATTATTATTATTTAGATATATTCAGTTAAAAAGAAAAAAATGGTTTGTTTTACAGATTCGAAAAAATGGTCTTGACAATGAGTTAAACATAAATTCAAGTTTCACAATATATTTTATTTAATTGTTAGGTGAAAGTACAGAATAGTTAACAAAACACCATTCCTTCTCTATGTTAAGAATGGGTTTCTAAATAATATCGTTATTATTTCAGCATAGTAGCATAAGTGCACAAATACCTTTTATTTGTTATATATTTGTTTTTTTTTTACCACTAAAAGAAAAATGTATGCACTTGGTACATTTTGTTGTTTTTTAACGCTTTTAGTACATTTGTACTAAAAGCGTTAAAAACAACAAAATAGTTTTGTTTGGAAATCAAATTTGAAAAACTTGATAATAATTTTTTAAATTGACAAACTCAGAATAAAAAATGAAACTGATTTTTCTGCTTTCATTTTGAAAGCAGAAAAAAACAGTGTTCTATTTTTAAGAGAATACAAACTCGTTAATACTTTGACTGCAGGCAGCTCAGCGATGGTTAACGCATAGCTAGCTGTTTCCCTTTAAGCGGATTTGAATTTCTATAGAAGATAACATTTTAAAGAAATTTTCGCACAATTAATAATTATCAAATATTTACATATTATACATGAAAATAATCCTGAAACTATTATCTATATGAAAATGGATGATATACACCGATTTATCTTATCAATTTTGAAATATTCTTTGTCAACTTTGCTCAGTCGTGACTTTGCTTCCTGTGGTCGTAAAAATAAAAATCAAACCCCGGTAAAGATGAACTTCTTTCGACACTTGAAGAAGGCCAGAGGTTACATTGACTGAAATGTTGTGCAAATATGCAAATAACACTTAACATGAGTACGGTAATCAGAAGAATTCAAATAATACAAACTCAGTTTTTATTTTCATCATTCATTTTCTTGTATATATCTATCTATATATCTATCAAAGTAAGCATACGTGTGAAGACACTTCTCAACCCATATACTCAACAAATGTTTGATATACAGACTTGAAAATTGGTATATAGGGTTTTCAGACATGTGGAAAACTTTTTAATCGGTTTTCATTTGGAAAAAGGACTGCTAAGAGGTCAAAATTGAAAAATTATTACGTGGGTGTGATTGGATTTTTATCTGTCGATTGTTTCACAAATGCACATGCCTGAATAGTTCATTTGACAGATTACTGTTAAAAATAAGTAGGTTTGAAAACACTTTTTAAAGATCGTTCCAATCCGGCCTAATGGTTATCGTACTTGACTCACTGTCTTTTGGTTTTGATTTCGATCTCAACCTGAGTATTTACTTTTATCTTTTTTAGAAAAAACATAATACTCACATCAACATGTCTCAGTTTCTGTATAAATTAAACTATAATATTTAAACATATTTTATGATCGGGCAACGTTGGGTGGCCTGCTAGTATATCTATAAAAGGTAAGAATGTGTGTGTGAGGCCAACTTCTCAACCTAGTAGCACATAAAAGAAAAGTCTGCACTGGTCATTTTCTTCAAAAACTGCAAATTTAAGCTACATTGAATGTAACTCGCAACATCTCTTCTGTGAGAAAGAGGTTGCAGGGAAGAGAAAAGGACATCCCCCACAAGGCTACGAAGTCTATTTTGAACTCTATCAAGGCAGGATAAGTCCTTTCTAGCAGCTCCTGCCCAAATGTGGCAACAGTACTCCATCCTTGGACGTACTTGGCTCTTATATAGATAGAGAATTGCATCAGCAGTGAGATATCTACTGGATCGATAGAAGGATCCCACCATTTTTCCAGCCGCTTTGGCAACGGATTTAATGTATGTGTTCCATTTAAGATCAGGAGTAAAGGTCAAGCCCAGAATGAAAACAGGGAAAACAATGCTATCAAGATCTGCAGTCTCAGAAACAGATTTGAAACGGCACCCAATCCAACAAGAGTGTAATCTTGTTAAAAAGTGCTCTCTTTCTACAGTTTAGGACTGATTGAAGAGATTTAATTTGCGAGGCTGTATTGCAAGATGCAAGCCAATGATTTCTGTAAAGAACAGAAACGCCATCTGGACTTTGTCAGACACAATAAAGATCATGACTTCATATTGGTTGAAAGGATTTTTAGCGATGAAAGCAAGTTCAATAGGCTAGGCAGTGATGGTAAGCAGTACGTAAGGACGAAAAATTTAATTCTAGGTGCACAGTTTTAATGCTGCAAGGTGGTGGAGGTTCAGTTTTGGTGTGGGGTTTATTAGTGCCTATGGTCGAGGGCCTATAGTTTGCTTGCAAGGTCAAATTAATTCGACCAAGTACATTAATATGTTGACTGAGCATTTTCTACCCTACTTTGGTCGGAATTTGGATGATAATCCCATCTCCATGCAGGAAAATGCCCTCATTAACACAGCTGGCAATGTCAAGAAGTTCCTTGAAGAGCATGATATTCCATATTTGGATTGGCCCTCTGTAGAGTTGAATGTAATAATCAAAGAAGAAAGCACCCGCGCGCGTGTGTGTTGTGCAGTCATACAACTTACCTTCGGATGGGATCTGAGAGAAAGAGAAATTAAAGATGGCAACCATGGATTTATAAGGTGTAGTCTCATGAAATCTCACGAGATCTCATCTTCCACTGTACACGTATGCAAATGGAATGAGGTCAGTTTTCTAATAAAATGCCTGTTGGCAGAGGTGGTTGGGAGAACATGTGCTGGAAGCTGAGAGAGAAAGTTGACCGTGACGAATTCTAGCTGAACTTTTGCTTATTGTATTTATTTTATTTTTCTGTTTACCAACCCATTTAACTGCACCTGCACAATCTCCAGACCTCGATCCTATCAAAAACGTATGGGATTACATCAAGGCACAGCTACGCAATGATAAAATTTCAAATCTGGAAGAACTTTTGACAATAATTCAAAATAAGTGAGATGCCCTTTCACCGGAGTATTGCCGCAGACTAATTCAAGAAATGCTCAAATGCCCTGACGACATTACGAACACTGCCGGTGTGTTGGTGCTTTTGCACAGTCATTTGTAATGTTTTCTCATCACAAGAGATTGCAGGCTGTCAAATTGCAGAAGGGCTATGCTACTAAATATTAACTAGTTCATTGTGTACCTGTTGTATTTGTGTTGCATTAATGTTCTAAAGTTACATTTAAAAAATAATTTTTATTGTGCAGAATTCTTGCCTTCTCGATTTAAAGTTAATTTTTTAAATTGATGTGAACACTAAGATACTTCAATTGAAATTCAAATATGAATTGGTAAAATTATAGAGGAATAAAAGGTGAATCAAATGAGGTATAGGTTGTTTAGACAGTTAGATTCAATTGAGCTTAAATTTGCGGTTTTTGAAAAAATGACCAGTGCAAACTTTCTTTTTGGTGCCACTGTATATACTCAACAAATTTTTGATTTACAGACTTTAAACTTGGTATATAGGGTATTCGGACATGTGGAAAACTTTTTAATCGGTTTTACCCCACAAAAAAAGGGTTTCTAAGTGGTCAAAATTGAAAAATTAGTACTTAAAGGGTCATTGGATTTTTATCTGCTTATCAATTATTTCACAAGGTTTGAAAATGCTTTTTAAAGATTGTGGCAAGCTGGTCTAATGGTTATCGTACTTGACTCGCTGTCTTAAGGTTTTGGTTTCGATTTCAGCTTGAGTATTTTTTTTTTTACTTATAAGACGTTAACTATTTAGAAAAAATGTAATACTCGCATGCACATGTCTTAGTTTGTTTTCATATTTTTTTTACTTCACTTTTTTTTTTTAAAAGATTTAATGTTACGTTTAATACTAGGCAAAGCTGGGTACATCTAGTATATATATATATACATATATACACACACATACACAGGGAAGATTTTGCTCAAGAAGTAATTAACAAAGAACATATTTTTAATGAGAATACTTTTTGGGTGGATGTCTTGCTTTGGATTCTGAGATTGAGTCCCACAAGATTGAAAAATCATAAATTTACATTTCCCTTGGTCATATTTAAAATAAAAGCAGAAATGTGTTCACAATAATCATTATTATCTAAAAGAAAAATCGCTTGATTTATACTTTACTTAAAACTTTGGCATTAAATAACTCGCAAAAGGTCGATATACCTTCAAAAAAGAATTAAAGGTTTGAAAATATATAAATGATTAAAAAAAAAAAAAGAAATCTGAAAAGCAAAGAAAGAAATGAAAATGTTTAGTTTGAATGTAACAAACATTTGAATTCACATGTTAATTGCTTGAGTCAGACGTAACAATTTTTAATCAAGGATGTGTGACACATTGACCTCTCTTTTCACTTTCTGGTGGCAAACAGATCCACAAGTTAGAAATTACGTATTTTATCTCAGCAGGATGACTGAACATACCCAACTAATTTCTCTATCTCATCAAAAACTGGGTCAGATCATTTTCTGTTCCAGTTGAAACAACCTATACACTAAGGTTAAGATCAACAAACATTTTGTTTATTATGTTAAATGCTTTTCAAATAAAACGTTTGTTAAACTTTTTTTAATTGCTGAAATTGAACAAAACAAAACATTTAGATGTCATTTTTATTTTCCATTTTTCTGAGATAATTCTAGTTGTCAGTTTAGGTCAAAAGGTGTATGACCATAAAAAGGGGGAATTTTTTTTTTTTTTCAATCTAATCTCCAACATTTTCCAGATGTATTTTAGGAATCTGCACAGAATTTCGAATGGAACACTTTATTTAATCCACGAGGATAGCATGCTCTCGTTCCATAAGCCATGATTGGATAGTAATTCACTGTTGTATTTTGAGTATCACCCACACTGAAGATTGAATCTTCAACCTCCAGAAGTACCTTATCCATAATGCAATTTATAGATCCTTGCGGATAATGCCTTTTCTAGGTACTTGTGGATAAATTCTAATATGAATTTTAGGAGCCTTAAATCTGTTTTTGCACGCCAAAAACTTCTCTATTTTTTTAACTTGTTATTTTTCTGCCAACAAAGACAATTGTAAACTTTTAATTTTACAATAAACTCTTTAACTTTTGCTAACAGTTTCGCCTTATAAGCCTATCCCTTTTTCTGTGTTTCTTCTCTTGTCTTTTCTTTCTTTCTATCTTTTTCTTTCATTCCCCTTTTTGTACATCTCTTTCGCCATGAAAGCATTTTAAATGTCTCATTCTAAAATCGAACTCCTTTTCTTTTCTCATTTGTAAAAGTTTTTTTAAGTGAAACATTTTCAGCCGTCAATCAACATTCCTTTCCATTGCATTTATGCTTCTATAAACGTCATATTGTTAAAAATCTTTGATAGCCTCTTATGTGGGTGTGTAGCATTTTCCTCCATCAAACTTTTTATGCATTATATGTGCTGTTTGTTTTTTTATCTATTATGCACTTGCTGTTTATTTTTCATTTTTATTTTCTTTTAACTTTGGCCTTTATTTTTTTATTTGTTCATGAATCTTGTACAAAATATAACCAAGTTTTTAAAAAATGTTTTATTTCAATAAAATGTCTTCGTTGTCAATTGGCAACTCTAGATTCCCAATTAAGATCGTCCACTACTATTCACGTAATGCATATTTTTTATGACTATCGCCTTTTTATGAGGTTTTCTGAACAAAATAATTTCTGAAAATATCTACATGTATCAAATGTTAAATTATAAAACAAATAGTTTAATAAATATGATTTTTAGTAATCAAAATGTAACATTGTTTATATAATTTATAAATTGTTTATACATTATAAATTGTTTATACATTATAAATGATGTTAACGTTCTAAAAATTGATTTTCTTCTACCTATGGACCATTTTCGTAATCTACAATTATCATTAGTCAATCATAAATTGATTTTAAGGCGTTTACCATCTGTGACTGAATTCAAGATGTTTTTTATAGGATTTGGTGTGGCCATATTAAATAAAATTGTCCTTTTAAAACTCTTAATCATCTCAAGATCTTTCCAAATAAATGTGTTATAAGACAACTAATTTTATTATTGCCTTTTATATGAAAATCTCCAGAGAAAAAGATAATAAAAACATGAACTTTGATGTTAATTGAGGAGAATTATGATTATTAGGGAAATATGCAGTGTTTATTTTGTAACATTTAGTTGTTGCTTGCAATTAATCAACACTTGTTAAAAGGAAGAACATAAGGAAACACTGCATAAATTCATGCTATTAACAGTTCACACACAAAATACTCCATATATTCATGAGTATGAGAAAGAAAAAAATTTCTATTTTAATTTTCCAATTAGAACATTCTAGAAATCTGATTCACTAACAAATGTACATAAATAACATAACAAATGTTGAGTATTTAGATCCAACTTTTAAAAATGGAACCTAAATACTTAACAGGGCCTTCATTGAATAAGTACTATACACAGTAGTCATCATAAACAACTTGTCTTGATCAATTACGGACCAATCTCTGCCCCTTTGGATGCTTGTCTATCTGAAGCAGTAAAAAAGTAGAAATCCTTCAGATCAACCCGGAATATGTTCACATCGTTTCTGTGATAGAAGAACTAATACTATGAAAATACATAAGGAAAACTTAGTAGAAATACACCTAACCCCATCTGAATAATGGACACTCTTAGATTCGATGGTTCAAATTGAGACCAAATTTTACTAGGTCTTTGAAGACTCTTTGTAATATAGTTAGTGTTTGTTTAATCCTCAAACGCAAGATTACATGAAATGATTCCAACTGAGAGGGGGAATGAAAGAAATAAAAAGTAATTATCAAATACTACACGTCCACCACTGTTTGAGCTATTATTTATATTCAATAAAAAATTCATTTTTTTAATTATTTTTTTTTTTGTATCAAAAGAATGTGTAATAAAATCAGTTTGAAATTTTGGTTTATCTACTTCAACTGGATTTGTCTTTTATCTTTTATTTTAAACAAGCAGGGCTTTCCTATGGATGAACAAAAAGTGTGTGTAACATGTAAACGTCTTTTTTCTTTCTCATGCTCAAACTTTTACATTTTGTTTCTATAGAATGAAGACAGAAAGGTGAAAGTGATAGTGATTGATATCAGAAATCAAGAAAGAAAATATAATTGATATCCTACTGTATGGCCTAGTTCCAATGTTGTTTTTCGAACAGCTACAAGTAACAATGCAAGAAAGTATTTTAATTTAATTAATTTAGTTATTGCTAACCCCCCAGAAAACGAATATTAGAGTATTTTTTTATGATATTGCATTTTTATAAGTGTATCGATAGTAGTTTTCGAGTTTTAGCAGGACACGAACACTCACATAGAAAATACAACTTTTCTTTTATATTTTGTAATACTTTTAAGCAAAATTTAAGTAATGGCTATTTATTTTTAAAAGATTGGCATTAATAATAAAAATATCTTCACTTTGTTTTTATAATTTTTATTTTGATCTGTTATTATGCTTAAGCCGAGTTGATCAACGTTTGTTTCTCTAAAACCTTTTTTCCTTTATTTTTTAATCATATTAAATATATGTTAGCATATTTATTAGTTATGGGATTGAGTTATGTTTTAAAAAAATCATTAATGTTAATTTTTCTAAGTAGGTGTAGTTTTCAAATAACTCATCAAGTGACCCATCTCTTACTAAGTTTCTATCTATCACTTTCACTCTCTCACTTATTCTTTGCATTGTTTGCCTTTATCACTTCCAGCTCTCTGTCTGTTTCTCTCCTCTCACTGCTTTTATTTATAGTCAAAAGTAATAAAGACAGGTAAAATGAATAAGTTTGGAATAGTCTGCCATAAACAAAATATCACCACAAGCAATAATGCTATTTAACTCATAGAGAGAAAAAGATATACATAGTGAATATATTTCACTGGCTTTGCAAACTCATTTTTCCTTATTCAAACACTTTAACTGAAACCTAATGGGTGACTCAACAGCTCACATTTTTTCTAATATTTAAAAATAAAAACATTTAAAACAATTAAAATTACAAATTACCCATTTCCATTTTTTCTTGCTAGACAAGCCTAGCTCAGTATCAAAAAACTCCAAATACCATGAAACTGGTTACATGTATACTAAAACTTACATGACACTGTTATATAAAGAATGTTTAGCAGTGTTGAGTGCCTTAGACTTTGATAGTTTATCCAGGATGAATTCAATCTTATCATCTCAATTACCTTTTGCAGTCCTAAGATGTTGTCATTAAATCAGTGTATACATAGCTGTTTCTCGTCATTAAATCAGTGTATACATAGCCACATATAACCGTTTCTCGGATCAACATGGCACAACTGGTTATTGTCCCATGTTGAGTAATTCAACCTTCTTTACAAAACAGTAATGAACAGATGACATTCTTTTAGCAGCTGTTCCAACATTCTCAAACTTTGTTATTCTTGTTTGCATTTGAAAAGGACAGCTAAACTTCAGGTCAAAAATATATCCATATTTTTGTCATGGTGTTGTGCACTGATTTTTTTTTTTCTTAATTAAAGCTTGCTTATTTATTTATTTTTTTTTTCATAATTCCTTTGTGCAAGATTTTCGTATTGATTTCTGCAAAGTTCGATTAGGAATTAATTAATTGCTCATGTTTAGACAAGTTTGACTTCTTCATAAAAGAAACAAAGTCATGCTGTGTAAATTAAAACAAAAACATTTGTTTCTCATAAAATATCCATGTTAGTTTACCTATTGTTTTGCTTTTTTTTGTTGTTGGCAAATCTAATATATATATATCTGCCCGACTTTTGAAGTTAGATCCATATAGCAATGCATCTGACGAATTGATATATGTTTCTGAAGAGCTAATTTTTCCTTTTTATCCTTAAAATTATTTTTATTTATGTTCTTTAAAATAGAAAAAATTATTTTTTCAAAAACTACACTAACCACCTATGAGTATTTTTCAGACACCATATTTTTCAGCAACAGCAAATAAAAATTAAAGTCAACTCCATCTTTGTAACTAGCAACAAATTCACTTTTTGTAATAGTAAATCTACAAACTAATACATTCTTTCTTTTTTTAACGGGATAAATAACATAAATATTACATTTTTTTCTTTCAAATAGAAAAATAAATGGAATAGGAAATTAATTCCAATTTAACCGGTGCATGAAAAAACATTTCCTTTTCTTCCAGTTCCACATCACATTGTCTTCAGATGGTTCTAACCTGAACAGAACTACTTTTTGATACTTTTCTGTTTGCACTTATTAACATTTATCTCTCATTATAACGATTTTCCTTTGCTTTTTATATAGTTTCAAATAGTAACTCTTTATTGCCTTTATGTGACAAATGACATCTTAAGTGTGTTTCATCTGAAAGCAAATGAAAGAAAATGACCATTTGACGTCAAGGAAGATAACTCTTATTTTTTCTTTTAACATTATTTTAACACACCAACATGTAAACATTGATATGTGAATCCATATTCATCCTTTCTTTAGCTATGTATTAAATAGTAGAGTAGACTACATTATCAAGGCTTGGCTGTGCAATTAATCTAAGACAAGGGAAACTTAAAAAAAATGCATCAGTCTTTTTTTTTGTTTATGCTTGCATTGTTTGCAGTATGTACAAGTCTGTATGATTTATGAGGGCCATCTTATTGAAAGAATCTTTTCATTTTTATTTTCCGCCGGATGAGAATAATTCTGTTGATGTGGTTTGCTGCTGTCTAATTCAATCTTGGAGACATGCCTGACAATTGAGTGAAATCACATTTTATTCAACAAGAACTTATGTTTGTAGATCATTACTAAGGGTTTGCCTTCAGAGAATATAAACGACTGATGAAATTGTAGCTTATTCGAATTGCACTATTAAGTTTTTTCTATTCTTTTCTATACCTCTGAATGATGACTTTCTTTTTAATTCTCTAAAATTGTTATACTTTATGAACTGATTAGCTGAAATATTCATCAGTCTCGTATTAAGTAGATGCCATTTATTTTCATCTAAATTCACTAAATTGAATATTGACTTTAAAACATTATTTCCTACAAAGAAAATCGATTGCATGAATGGGTGTATTTCCAGCAGAAAAAATAAGCCACATCCCAAGTTATTACACTCCTCTCCCCTGTGACATCCATATCTCTTTCTACTCCCTTCCATCTCCAATTTTCTCTTAACTCTCCCACCTTTCTTTCCACTGTCTCCTTCAAGTGTGAAAAAACAGGATGAAAAGGCAACCTATTTTCTATGCTAACAGCCATAACTATATACGATTGAGTGATAGATTTTTTCTAGTTTATTTAAGAGATTATAGGTCCATATTCATTTTCCTCCAATCAAGAGAAAATCTAGCAAAGAAGAGTTTAACACAACATCTCCAAACTCATCTAATTTGGAAAGACTTCACAGATTGATTCTTACTATTCGTTTTACTTGGTATGCTAAAATTATGCATTCTTTTCATTTTTTATCCATTTTACTATTTATAGATCACTTCTGTTCATGAAAGAAATGTTGCTAGTCTTTTTCTACTCATTATTTTCCTAACTGTGCTCCAATCTTTGGTTCCTCCTTGTAAGACTTTCACATCCAACTAAATTTCCATGAACAAAGTTTCTTTCCAATAGACAAGAGTTTGAAATACATCACTATAGAAATGTTTCCCTGCAGCCTGCAATATGGTCATCTCGAGATCCAATATCAAAAATACTTGAGAAAAACAATCTTCTTCATTAATCAAATTTTGTTCATTCCTTTCTTCATTTTCAATCCTAATAATATTCTTCATTGAAGCGGCAATCTAGCCACTTTCTTAACGTTTGTCCTTGAATGGCTTTTAGCTTGAATAAGTCATTAGTAAAACAAAGCAAAAGCAGATATCTCTATTATTATTGAATAAATAATTTTTGATTGATAAATAACAGTCCATCTTTTCTTTTCATTGATAACTAAAATGGTTGCAACTCCCAACAAAGTTCCTCAGTTTATGCCGAAGACTTTCCAGGCTCTGAGGGAATCGCCCACATACTTTTATTGATTCCACAGATCTATTAATATTTGGCACCATTAAATGGAATGTCTTTATAGATCATTACCCCCCCCCTCTAATACTAGTCTTGGGAAAACTTTGAATCTGAAAATGGAAACAGTTCTATGGTAATGTGTTTGACTCTTGTCTGTTATTGGAAAGAAACTCTACGGAATTTCAGTTTGATACTAATAATGACAATTATTTTCAATCATTTCATAATATTCATCATCTTTCACCGGTCAATCTATTCATTTCATTACTCAAATGACCTTGATAAGTGTTGAATTAATAATAAAAAAATAAATGAAATTTTGAATTGGAGGTGGCTTTAATTAATTTTAGGGGAGGGGCAATTATATTCGTTTTTTTTTTTTATGATGTTTGCAGAATTAAAGTGAAAAAAAAAATTACTCTGGTTTCCTGTTATCTGATGTTTTCCAGTGAAATTGATAATGTAAAACCCTGAGCTTGCTTCAGTCTCCATGGATGACACTGATTACAGTGTTGAAATCTTTTCACTTAGTTTCTTTCTATCATTCGAGTTGACAGCACATTTCTGTTGATGTGCTAAGTGCAGAGGAGTAGTAAGTGTGTTGCATGAGACGATGTCAAGGAGGCATGGTTCAGTAGGTGCAAAAAGCAGTGTCATGATACCAAAGTAAAAGTGTTTTAGTTCTTAAGTAATTCGGGCATTTATTGTGTCACTGACTGATTCTATTTTGCTCAAGTCATACTGAATTATTTCTTTAAAGTGTTTTTTTAGAATTCTGTTATAGCCTTTCACTTTAAGTAATTTGTTTCAACAACGTACATAGAATATGTGCGTTGCACTAGAATATGGTAGATTCCCTTGTTTTTTGTTGTTGTAGCTCAACTAGAGATCCTTATCATTTATGGCAACAACCAAAGAAGAAATGAAAATGAAAGCCTAAAGGTTACCATCTTCCGAGGCTGTATCACTTAATAGCATAAAAACAAAAACAGAATCATGGCTTGTTAAATACTGTAGAGTTGGACAGTGTAACTGTTTTAGTTTTGGTATACATTTATACCCATCAACCCACCCACCTTCATTGTTTTATTTAGTATTTTTCCTTTATAAAGAAGTCCTTTATTTCATGTTCAATTCAGTTATGCTACTATTTAAATAAAGAAAAAGGCCAGCTATAACTCAGTTATTCTCTTCAGGGGTTAATAGTTGAAAGCAGACTTCACTTTTGATAGCTTATTCCTTTTTTTATTCATTTGAAAATAAAATGTAAAAATAAAAATTAAAAGATTTCTTATTCTACTAAAAACAATGATAAAATGTTTAAATCATATTTTTATTCAATTGTTCCTCTTACTAATAGTATAAATGTCAATGAAATTTAATTTTATTAAATTAGAATTACTTTTGACCACCATATTTTCTTGAACATGACGGCTTAGTAATAATGGCATTATACGGAACAATTTCAATTTTGTATCACTTGGATTATTTGAATGACTGTTCTCATTTTGAATGTTTTTGCCACATCTTAGCAGATGTAACCTCTGACTTTCTTCAGGTGTATTTTGTCAAACCCTGGAATCTTTCTGTCAAATAATTTTGATTTTTGTCAAAAAAATATTTTCAATCTGGTTTCCAGTGTACATGTGAGAGCAGACATCTACTTTTTTTTAAACAGTAAAACCACCCATCTCTAGCCTACAGCATTTTATTTAAAAGGAGGACTAAATTAGTTTGGACTTTTTGTTACTCCCTCTCTTCCTTCTCCAACTGGGTTTTGTCCCATATTTTAGTAAATAAGTAATCCTTCTACTGTAAGGCATTCAATTAGTGGCATTTTACTGTAAGGCATTCAATTAGTGGCATTTTACTGTAAGACATTCAATTAGTGGCATTTTACTGTAAGGCATTCAATTAGTGGCATTTTACTGTAAGGCATTCAATTAGTGGCATTTTACTGTAAGGCATTCAATTAGTGGCATTTTACTGTAAGGCATTCAATTAGTGGCATTTTACTGTAAGGCATTCAATATTGTGAGTCATGAATCAGTAGAAAATATTGAGATGAAATAAATAAAAGCTTGATTGATAACCCTTATCCCTGAGTGGCTTCCGGGCCTTGATAAGTGGTGATCACTGTGTAAAAAAAAAAAAAAAAAAAATTTCATAATGGTGGATTCCATGATGTGCATTCGTTCACTAATATGCCATTTAACATTCAGCCAGAAACAAAACTGGATATGAATTTTGATTTCTAACATCTGTTCAGAGTAAATTTGCTTTGTGTAATAATAATTGATAGTGAATTAGATTCTGTGTACTTTGACAATGACTGATTGGCATCCATTAGTTTAAGGAGAGCATGTATCTGAGCCAGGTTACTAATCTTGGCCAACCAGTTGTTCATCTGCCCCTACCTCTTCTCTCTCCCCTTCTTCCTCCACAAATGCATGATTTAGCTTGATGCTAGTTTTGTTGCAGGATTTGAAAATGCTCTTTAATTATCTTAGGGACTGCAGTTTCTCTGTTATTTATTTTTTTACTTTTCAGTTGCTTTTTGTTTTTATATAAACTGATTATCAATCAAGCATTATTTTGTAATTTAAACTTAGTTTACAAATTCAGTATTTCACAGCACGCTTCTAATTAGGTCTGGGCAAAGTTATGATCTTAAGCACCATCATCATCATCATTTCACATGCTGGCATGTGTGGGACAGCTTTAAGAAATTGACTTCCAAACTAACCTATCAGGTCTTTATTTATATCGTGTCTCTCAAGTCCATTTTAATCACTTCCTCCTATGTTTTCTTTAGCCTTCCCCTACGAACTAGATCTGCTACTTTAATTCCATCTACTAATCCAAGAACTTTCAATCATACTTTCAATGTGGCCATACTATCAAAGTTTTCTGTTCTGCACAAATCTTCGATACTGTCAAGATTTAATCTTACTCTGAGGTCATCAGAACTATGCCTATCTTTACTTTGCAGATTCATATCATTTCTCTCCATGCAACACATGTCCTCAACCCTCACTAGTCAGGTTTCACTTCCGTACATTATCACACTGTATACACATGCTTGACTCTTCCCTTCATAGGCAATGATAATGCTTTACTATTTAGTAAAGGCAGAAGTTTCCTGAACTTACTCTATTCACTCCTAACTCTTGCAAGTAACACAGTAACACTGTAATGGTATCACCAAGGTAACAAACTTCTCAATAGCTTCACCATCCAAATATGCTTTACCTACATCTGAGTTCTCATCCATCTCTTAGACATCTTGCATATAAACTAATTATCCTCTCTCAGCTTACTAGTAATTCCACTGCACTTCTTGCATAAGTACCACAAAATATTGAATTGCTTCCTTTCCACTTCTCTTTTTGGATTTTCTAACACTGAAACTACTGATCATCACTTTAACTCTTGGTAGCATTAACTCTTGGACCTTTTATTTTCATAATAGTATTCTTCCAAGTTGTTAACGTAACAAGCGTTTCATTGTTTCATAAGCGATTACTAAACAGAAGCATACAGCATCTCTTCTAGAAAACTCGTACAAAACCTTCTGGACAATGCTTCTATGACAAATAAAAAGCAAGGCTTAGTACAGAACCAAATTTTAACATTGAACCCATCACTAATTCTAACATGAATTTGATCATTTCTATGTGCTGGAACAGCCTTCATCAACCTTTTATTTACTCCTAGTTGATACAAAGTTCACACAACAACCTCTCAACTCTCTGTCAAAAGTTTTCTCCAGATCCACAAAAGCAAAATACAGGTTCTTCTTCTTATTGATGTACTTCTTTTGCATTTGTCTCAGGATAAATGTAACTGCATTTCATCTATGCATGTCAGACTACTTATTTACTGATCAGTTATTCTCTGAATCACTTTCAGGACTTGATCTACTTTGAGCCTTTGTAATCAAGTGTTTCTCTTTACCTTTATAACAAGTACTAATTTTTTTCTTTTATCCAGTTTGTGATCATCATTTGTTTCACAAGCAACTTTCAACATTTCGGCAACCTTACCCTTCTTCATCTACAGTTTCCAATTCCATTTCTTTTCAATTCTTATAGCTGGAGACTGCTTTTATAACATTTAGATTTTCAGTTTTCAATATTCAACAGTTAAAAAAAAAAAAAGGAAAATTTCTCTTTTGGTTTCTCTTTTTTGGGGGTTTATTTTCAATCCAAGTGCATGGGAATCTTTCAATTATTTTAGTAAATATTATTTTCTTTAGTTGCTATTAAATTTTTTAAAGACATTACACAATATCATAACTTGCAAAGTTTTATATCCCTAATTTTGCATAGTTAAAACAAATTGATGAAAAAAATTAGCAAACAAATTAAAATCTGTAAAGAAAAATAGAATTTAAATCTTCACCAAAATTATAAAAAAAAGATACTCATTATTATAGATATTGAACTGTGCCCTACACCAGCCGCATATGTTGTTCTACTTTTTTCTTTATATTCTTATTGGCTGTGTCAAGATTCTGGTGTTGGTAGTTCCTTTCTCGATCTTTCTTACTTGTCTCAGTTGAACTTTGTCTCTTCAATTGCCAGTATCCCTCAAATATATATACTTTTGACTGGAAATCCTAGAAGTCCGATTTTTCTCAGTTTATTTCCACTGGGAACTTGATACTTATTTCTGAATTCTGTCTTGATCCCAGTTAACTTTGTGTAGCACAATAAATTTATTGTTTTCATATTGTCATTAATTTCCAAGCTAATCTTTTCTGTTAGTATTGATTTTTGTAGTGGGGACAGTCAATAGCATCACACATGGTTGTTTGAAATATACCGTAAATGTATTTTTTAATGAGAGCAATATTTTTTGCCGGCAAAAGTTTTACTGTTTTCTGAATACCTACTTTCATGGCAGTTAAATAATGCAGTAATTCTGATGCATATAGAAAATAGTATATAGAATAATTGCAGTAAAAACAAAACGTCATGAAATAAATTACATAAAAATAATATTTCATCTGAAAAATAATTTTTACTTATCAGTTACATGATTCTTAAGTCAACACGAGTTGCAAATAGAGTAAACAAATGTGGTAAAAAGGACAGGTAATTGTTAGTCTCACCAACACCCATGCTGATTTTAATGGATCAAATAGGAAATGAAAGTCCCCTTCCTGCAAAAGAAGTTTCCCCTCTACTAAATTTAAAACAAAACTGTTCACAATTGGCTTTATTATGTGTAAAGAAACAAAAATGGGACTAATGAGATCGGATCTTTGTCCCTGATTTTTAATAGAAAATTGCAAAATGTCTAATCGCAATTTTTCCTTTTTCTTCATGTTCTATGTTTTAGCAGCTTTATTATAGTTTTTTTTTTTTTTACTTTAATTTTTGTTGCTAAAAATGAAGAAAACAAGTATTTTATTCTGAATAGAACCTAAACGCTAGTACACTTCTTTCCATAAATACGAATATGATAAGGTCACAAATTCAGGAACTGTGTTCCAATTCATGTAAAAATTCTAACCCTGCCTGCTCATATTTGCTATTATTTCCTGCAATTTTAGAAATTGACCAATTTTCCTACACTTTTCAAAAGTGGGAATATCAAAATCCGAGACACTTGTAAATTGTTAGAATTAATGGCATCAATGACAAAACTCCATCTTTTTAAAATGTTTTAAATTCAATTCCTGTTTTCTTTGTCTTTTTTATTTCAATATTAATTTTGATTCCTTAATTTTAATTAGTGAAATATTAAAAATTAATGTTCATATTTAAAATTATTACTTTTATTATTACAAGCAGAAATACCTGCTGTTGTCTGGAATGATTGTCCAGTTGCACCAACACTGGATTCTATCTGATTATATTGTTATTAAAATTTATCTTCCACCAAACGAAATCATCTCAATTGTCACTTTTGTAAAATGAGATGAAGACGAGATCCTAGATTTTGATCCCAATCCCTTCTATCTTTGAGCTAGTGTTGATGTTAATGAGAGTATGTTTTCGACTTCATAACTTTCAACCATGAAAAATCATATTTTCCATTCACACGTATGTTTGTCTGTCTTTACTTTTGATGAATTGTTGCTAAATCCTTTGACACATAAAAACATAAAACTATTTCAGAAGTGAGTGACCATTGGGACAAAGTTAATTTTGATATGAATGATGTCAATTGTCCTTTATTTAAAGGGAAATACATTTTATTGTAATATATAAAAAAGTTTATTTTTTGAATGCCACACCTCTTGCGTTTTCTTCTCCATGCATGTAGAAGTAGCAGAAAGTGCAAACCTTTTGCTTGCTTGATGTGATTTTTTTGTGGCATTACTACTAAACTTCTCTCTGATCCTATGATCACACATAAAACATTTGGGAGGTAGTCTTTTGCACTGTGTGCTTCTTCTCTGCAGTACAGTTACTAGGTCTCCATTAGAAGTGCCATTGGAAGAAGCATCCACTGCATTTATGCTGAGCACCTGTTCACCTGATCTCTCTTCAGTTGTCACAAATCATTCATTCACATTTTTGAAGACATTTCAGAACAGACCATCAGTGGGCCTGGTCTCACTATAGGTTACAGATCTTTTACATAGCGTAGCATTCCAGTGACCAATATGTTCTGTGTACTGGTGATTCTGCTCACACGTTCCACGCCATACTTCGTGGCACATCATGAATGTGGAGCCTTTGTCCGCACTCGGTGACATGTTTTGAAAATATTCTACTGTTGATTGTGCGCCATTGCTGATATTCCATTGATTCCTTTCAGCCATATGCAGTACTGATAGATCATATTGGCAGGTGTTGTAGCAGAGGACACGTCATTCTTTCATATGATGTTGTACCAATATACTGCTTCTAATATAATACACTGTTTTCTGGTCACAATCCTTTTTGCAGTTCTGTGCACTAGCAGAATTAAAATTGGATTCTTTACTTATCTTAAACAAGGCAGTGTCATTACTCATCAGAATCTCTGTTGGCAATGTCTTCAGCTGGTTGATTACTTTTTGCATCTTGCCGAGGAATATCACCAGATAGCAAACTGAGTGGGGTTGCAGTCAATCAGTGTCAAAACATACTGACAGAGCCCCACTTCTTAGCCTGAGTGGTAAAAGACATTTGACGTTGTACACACCAGCTCCACCTGTTCGGACAGAATCTGATCGATCGAGTGAGACATCATGAAATTTCAGAATCAGCTGAATGTCAAATGCTTTGCTTGCCATTCGCTCACTAAAATAGTTTGTTCTGTAGGGTTTGAAAAATTAAAGCTTACAGCATGGAAACTCTTTGCAAGTGTGACGTTTTCCTCGATCACCATTTCTTTGCAAGTGTGACTTTTTCCTCGATCACCATTTTTTTCATATGCCTGCACATATTTTACAGATGGATGTTTATTGATAAGCGAAATATTTGCTGCTTTTCTCTTCAAATTTGCTCTCCTTTATGTTCATTAAATCTCACTACTTCACATGGCTTATCTTCTCCTTTCTCTTTAAAACACTCTACACCTCTTGTGTCATCTTCTAGTTTCCACACAGGGGGAGCTGAGAGAACACACTTTTTGAGGTAAGGTTGTTTGTGGCATTATCACTACAATATGTAATTTATATGTAAATAAATATTAAGAAAGGGGAACTTCTTAAGCAGTGCAATTTTCTTTAGTTTTTTTATGGCAGGTTGGTGTAATCATTTAAAATAAAATAATGTGTTACAAATAATTTAGTTTTTTCTGCATAAGAAAGTATTGTGGGCATGCTTTAAAAATAATGTAACAGATTATGGCCCTATGATTAGCTAGCGAGTAGGTTAGCTAGAGAAATATGCAATTTTGTACATTTAAGCTTGAGATATTTGAGAATAAAATAGTTTAGAAAAATAGTAAAATTTGACAAGAATGGAATTTGTAGCAATAACAGTCAGGCTGAATTCGTAACAACTGGACTAAATTGAACTGTAACAATAATAAAGTTAAGACAATAACAAAAGTTGCCTTCATTTGAAAACGTAAGAAATGATGCAGTTGAGATTTGAAGGACAAAGAAATGTTTCATGATGTTAACGACTGAGGAGACGGTTTAGGTTTTAGTTTTCAGGTAACTTGCTTGGCAATAGCATTATCATTTAGATCCAGGAAGCTAAGAGGATGTTTACAACCAAGATGTAAAAACCAGCAAGGAGAACTTAGCAGCATGACTCGAGCTGACAAATTAAAAACTATATTTAAAGTTTAACAAGATCTTGTCTTGTGCATGATGCATTGAAGTTGGAAATGTCTTTGTTACAGTTTCAAGTCAAGTACTAACTGCCAGCAAAATGGACAGTATGGCGGATGAGGCAGAGCTTCATTTGATAATTCGTTCCACTTCTGCAAGCAATGTGCAGTTGGACATTGTCATGGAGGAAAATTGGGCCTTTTCTGTGGACTAATGCTGAGTGTTGTTGTCGAAGTTTCTGATGCATTTCATCCATTTGTAGACAGTACTGCCATAATGGTTTCGCCTGCATTAAAAAAACACTGTAATAGGTGAGACTAGTCGCAGGCCACCAAACAATCAGCATGACCTTTTGGTGCAACTCCAGCTTCAGGAAGTGTCATGGAGCTTCGTCAGTGTCTAACCACTGAGCTGAACATTGCCAGTTGTCATAAAGAAACCACTTTTCATTGCAAGTCACAACCCGGTCGAGAAACAGGTTGTTTTTGTTGCATAAAAGAAGGGAAGATGACACTTCATAATGGCGTTTCTTTTGGTTGTTGTTTCATTCTGTGAGGCACCCATTTATCAAGTTTTTTTGTCTATCTAATCTCTTTCAAGTAGTTGGAAATTGTCGCATGCATTACGTTTAATTCAGAAGCAAGTTCTTGAACATTTGTGTGTGGATTGGTTTCAACCAAGACGCTTAATTGATTGTTGTCAACATCCGATAGCCGACCACTACGCTCATCATCTTCAAGACTCACATTGCTGCCATGAAGTTTCTTAAACCACTATTGTGCTGTGCATGCAGTAGTGGTTTCTGGGCCAAACGCTTTATTGATATCGTGAGTCGCTTTTCAGTCTAGCTTGAATTGAAATAAGAAAATTATTCAAGTTTGCTTTTTTTTCCATCTTGTATTCAACATTCTAAAAAGAAGATAACTGTTTTAAAACGATTGTAATTTAAACGATTAGATAAAGCGAGAAACACTATTAAAGATGATATATAAAGTAAAGGTATTATAACGAAAACTGATTTGAAAATATATCATTTGAAATCCAAATTAAAAATTCTGCAAGAACTTTCTTCTCAATCTAATAATAATAATAAAAAATAATAATCATCTGTCTACATGCTAGTATATGTTGGATGTCTTTTAGAAATGGACTTCCAAACTAATCTCTGGTCAGGTTTCTTTAGAAGTCAATTCCTTAATTAAGGCAAGGTTTTTATAGGCCGAATACCCTTCCTGACAGCAAAAAAAAAAAAAAATTAATGTAGTGAAATGAGGCATGGTAAAAGTTTCTGTACCACATGGGAAGGAAAATACCTAATTAGTATTCACTCTCTTCTCCCCCCCCACCCCATCCTGCATTTGTTGTGTAATCAGCACTCACACTCCCTCTTTATTAGTAAACTTTCTGATTTGGCATTTGGTTTTTAAGCTTCTGATCATTTAATTTAAGAATTAAAAAATAAAATAAAAACTCGAATGTATGCAATTTAAAAAGGAAAGAAAAAAAGTAAAAAGATTGTAAAAGTGAAGATTAGATGACAGTTAAGGTTTTTTATTGAAATGATAATATGTGATAACTCAAAAACTATATTTTTTAAAGATTATGACACGTTGAATGTATTGGAGTTAAAAAAAATCAAGTATTATGTATTAATAGAAAAAAATTTTTTTAATTAGTAGATTGGTGGTAGATTATTTTCATTGCATTTTTTGAATAAACTTAACAGTCAGCTAATCTTCATTTGCCAAAAAGACCTCCTGCCAATACTGGGTAGGTACAACCAGTCTATTAATATTTTTTCTTTTCTGAAATTTCTATTAATATTGATAAAGATTTCAGTGGAGATGATATTTGAAAATTACTGCTGTGACCGAATTATACCTTTAATAGCGCCCATTTCTGCCAATGATGATATCTTAAGAATAATTATTAAGATATTAAATTTCTTGTATTGGCTTAAAGATATTTCTAGTGTGAAAATAAAACATAATCTCCCAGAGAAATTTAAATCTAATTTGTTTTCTTCTGATATTAAACCATAGCCTTTGAGGTAAAAAGAAAAATGTGAATGTGAAAAAAGTAACAAAAAAATCTTCTAGCTAATTAAGTTTTTTATTTTCTGTTACTTTTTTTTCTAGAAATTCATTTTACCTTTCAGACATTTTTGTCAGCATATTTTTAGAAATATTTACAATTTATTTTATTATGCTCCTTTTTGTATTCTCTAATCAACTATAATAATTAGTGTTGGAATTTGAAATCAGAAGGATTGGAACTTTTGAGGGTATCAAAATGGGTATGAAAATCGCAAAAATTTATGCCTATTTTCCAATGCCAAAAACAATTCTTTTGGTTTTTTTCCTGTTTGTTTCTGTTTAAAACTTAATTTTTCATTGTTGATCCTAATGATAAAATGAATATTGATTATTAACCTACCAGTAAAACTAAAGTTTATAAATCAATTGCCACAAGTGTCTTTTTATGTTTGCAAAAATGTATGCATATACTACATGGGTTTTTTACGATAATCCAAAATAAATAAATAAATAAATAAAAACAACAAAAAACTAACTAGCTAAATAGTTAGTTTTTAAAAGAATCGGAATCGAATGTGGAATTTAGAACAGAATCAACAATTCTATCAGAATTGGGAGAAAAATGTTGGAATCTTCTTTGTTCCAATATCATTTTTATATGCAGTCATTATCCAATTAGCTCAGAGAGTAACATTTCCTGTCATGTTCTCTGTTAAAGATGCCATTATCTTTTGGTTACTTAACACATGGATCATGTCATAAAGGATTTCTTCTTGGTGTCTTCAATCTGTTTTAGTGGATGACATTGAGATTATACAAGTTCTAATTTCATTTGATGTAGGTTTTTAGTATCAGTAGAATATTTTGAAATTCATAAAGTAAGTTTCATTTAGATAATAGTTTCAGAATTATTTTTTATATAAATATTTGATAATTTTTAATGGTGTGCTTTCTTTAAAACCTTTTTACATTACATTACTTAGAATTAAAAAACTTCTGGGCGATGCCAGGTAGGCTCAACTAGTTATGAATATTTTTATTTGAAAAGCAAATAGAAATAATTGTCTTCTTTCAATTGATCATTTTTCAAATAGTTTTGTAATCGTTGTTTTATAAGTCGTATGAAAGGAGTATGATTAAAATAATTTTGAGTCTTTAATAAATGTTTACACAGTTTTCTTGTCTGCCATGAGCTATTCGTTTAATTATAGCTTTTATTCTCATTACTATCTGGTTTTGTGAATATTTGTCAAATTCCCTTCATTGACTTAGTTTATTTTGGCTTTGATTTCATTGTTTTCTCCTAGTCTTTTGTTCTTTTCTCCTTTTAATGAGAAAAATTCTCAAATGTTAATACATGTTGGCCTTCTGTGTCAGCCAATATTCATGTGGTTTATGCAAACATTTTTCTATCAATTCTGAACTGAAAATATTGACTAATTCATTCAACTTCTCACTTGCTCTTTCTCTTTCAACCTTTTTTTTCTTCCTAACTGAAGAGTTCAACAGAGCTAAAGTGAAAAAGTGATCATAATGAAAGAATAAAAGTTGCTCTTCTTCTTCTTCTTCTTCTTCTTCTATTGTTAGAAAGGTGGTTCTTGATTAATAAGAAAAACAAAATATATTGTTTAATTTTTAATAAAATACAAAAAAACATCGCTTGTTCAAAAGAAAATTGCTAAAATAAAAACAAAAAGATCTTTTCAAATGGAAAATTTTATAAACAATATTTCTTAAAATGGGTGCCTCTTATTTTGCTTGCAAAAATAAACAAATTCTATTATAATAATAAAATGATAATTAATATAAATGAAGCACATAACATGATGCAGTAAAGCGAGTGCACATGAAGTTGTACTGATGGATCATTGGTGCATGCAGATATGTTCATCATCATAAAATATGCACACGTTACCACACACACACACATCAACATTCATTTGCATACAAACATACACTCATACTATTACAAACTAACATACACATGCACACATTACCTTTACTCTATTTTTAAAGACATTTTTATTTTTTTATACAAAAATATCCTTTAATCAGTTGATAATTCGAATTAATTTTTATTTTAATAATACAAATTTATTAACTATTGAAATTTATTAATGGAGGTGTATATCAAGCATGTTTATAAAGTAAGATGATGTATGGAAGTGAAACTTGGCCAAAAAGGGTTGAGGACATGTGTTGCATGGAGAGAATTGATATGAAAATGATACAATGGATGTGCAATAGAAGTCTTCAAGAGAGGCTTAGATTTGATGATTTCATACGAAAATTAAATTTGGCAGTACAGGGAGATGTGTGCAGAATAGGAAACTTCATTGGTTTGGTCACATTAAAAGAATAGAAAAAGAGTTCTTGAGTTAAGAAAACAGTTAAGGTAGAAGTCCAAGGGAAACATGGGAGATAATAAGATGGATTTTAGTGAAAGAGGAATAAATAAAGACCTGGCCAGAAATAGATTAGTTTGAAAGTGAATTTCTAAAAAGTTGTCCAACACATGTTAAATCAAATATGAAGATTAATATTTTTTGTAAAATAAAAGTTTTATAAAATTTGTTTATTAAACAATTTTTTTTTTCAGCCATCCTATAGAACCTCTACAGACATGTCAGATGAACACAAGCTGTGTATTTTTTTAGTCGGCACTTGACACATTTTTGTCAACTCACCAATACATGTTCATAAGATTTAAAATATCATTATCATTGCAGAGGCAGTTGGTTGGTGGCAAATACCAGAATTACTACCTTTGCAGAATGATTTTATATGAACCATTTAGACAAAGATCGAAGCATTTTAGATGATAGGTTTGCAATCTCTTTAAAATACTATGATTTTTTTTAATTTAAGATGACTATTTATTTAAAACTAAAAGTTTAAAGAAAAATATCTAATCCGACACTTATTCTAAATGTTGTACAATCGTTATAATCTCTAAAATTATCTGATCCGATGACATGTTTATGTATAAATAAGTGTGATTTATAAATTTTAAATCAATTAATAATTTATTTAAAATAATTAATTCATAAGAAAAATTGAATAAATAAATTTAAGTTTAAAAATTCCAGTCAAAATAAATAATAAATTGTCCAACATACTTTTAGTTCTTTATGTTTATTTAATATATTTATAAGATTAAAAAAAAAAATCAAGTGTTTATGCAATTTAAATTTAAACATTTCCTAAGGTTGTTTGTAATACTTTATTAGAAAACTGCTAGTAATTGTCTGTATTTTTGAGATGAGGTGTTTTCATTTATTGAGATTGTCAAACTGACTTCCTCATCTTGGTTGTTATAGTCATAACATTTCGGCCGTTTTGCCCTCTGGCCTTCATCAGGTGTTTTGTATCGAACTGGGGAACCGTTTGTTAGGAGTCTCGAACCCAACCCTTTATTATTATTACTACGGGGGTACCGTTTTCGGACTCCAGCTAGGCTCTGGGACATAGTTGCTGATTCTCTGTTTTTGAATGTTACTTTTCACTGTCTTCGTTCAGGATTGAACTCAGCACCTTTGGGTAACTGTAAACTTTGATACAACATCGAGGACCATATGTTACTAGGACAATTCTTAGTTGGTTTTTGTTAATGTTAAACCTATGTTGTTATTCAAGGTTTTCCCTCTCTATTAGAGGTGTCCAAATTGCATTCAGCTCTACGCTTGGTTTGCTCAGTAGGTTGTTATATTCCACTCAGACCGATAGTGAGCTGCCGAGGCTCAGCATGCCACCCACTGAGCAGGTACCTTGTGGATATAATAAACCCATTAGCAGGCAAGTCAGCAACACATGTAAAGAATTCTGCCCACTTCACGGAACTGATCAAGGGAGCACTCATCAGTACAAACCAAATGGTAAGCCTAGATGTGGTTAGCCTGTTCACTGAAGTCCCAACTAGTGAGGCACTAGCAGTAATTCAAGGCAAACTAGCTGCGGACTTCTCCATAGAAGAGCACACATGTGTACCATTGCCAAACTTAATGGAAATGCTGACATTCTGCATAGAAACAACCTACTTCAGAATGGGTACTGACCTATATCGACAAGAGGAGGGGCTAGCTATGGGCTCGCCATTATCACCAGTGATGGTGAACATATACATGGAATACTTCAAAGACATGGCCTTAGGTTCAGCTCCCTTAAAGCCAACCATGTGGCTAAGATACGTTGATAACACCTTCATACTCTGGCCCCATCAGGAAGACATCCAGGCTCTCCTAGACCATGTGAACTCAATGGAGAAAGAAAAAGATAACCAACTGGCCTTCCTTGATATACTCATATCACACACAGAGCATGGGTTTAAGACATCCGTATATCACAAGCCTACCTTTACTGGGCAATACCTTAACTTCAACTCCCATCACCCATACAGTGTCAAACATGGAATCGCACGCTGCCTACAACATCGAGCAGAGACAATAAGTAGCGACACCATTAGATACCACCAAGAAATGGTCAGGTTGAAGAATACTCTCTGTCGTAACAACTACCCCGATAGCATACTATCCACCAAACGTGTTAATAGTATAAGAGAGGAGAATGAAACCCAAAAACCACCAACGGTCTGCCTACCATACATACGAGGCATCTCCGAAAAGATTAAGAGAATATGTGGCCCCTACAACATCAGGATGGTATTCAAGAGCGAGTCAACACTCAGACAACACCTGGTACAAGTGAAGCCCCGCATGGAGGAGAACATGACCAAGAACTGCATATACTCCATCCCATGCAGTTGCAGAAAGGTTTACAAGGGTGAAACATGCTGCACCCTCAAAGTAAGGGTGGAAGAAAACCTTGAATAACAACATAGGTTTAACATTAACAAAATCTTCTTTTTTATTCATGTGCTCGTATCGTAAACCGGCACATTGGAGAACAAGAGCAACAACCTCATTCCGTTTTAGCGACTCATTTTTAATACCACATATTTTTGCATCATTCTTCATATGATACACACCTTTTCCCTTCGCATGTTTTGTCACCTTCTAATCTTCTCAGATAATTTTTGTCCCAGTTGTCATTAAATGCTTTCAAGAACAAGTATTTTAAATTAGTTGAAATATTCAAACTTCAAACATGATTGCTAACTTTCCAGTTGGATTCAATAATGATAATTTTATCTGTATCAATCATAAAGAACTACTTTTAACATTTTTTTACAATATTATAATTCTCATAACCAAGATTGGTATTAATGATCAATAGTTTTTTTTATATATATATATAATAGTAATATGTGTTGTTGATATGTTATTTCTAATTGCAATTGAGCAACATATAAAGAGAAAAACAAAATATTTTTTTGTCTTAATTCCAAACATGAAAGATATACGAAATAAGTTTGAATCTTGTTATTTTTTAAGACAACAACAAACAGTTTGAGGTTTTTCACACCCAGGTTTAAGTGCTTGTGAAAATGAAATTAGAAATACAGGATACATTCAAAACTATTTCCGAGTTCCAAAAGGATTTACGTCATCTTTCTTCTTTTGAAGTAGCTATTTTATTGGTCAAGTTGTGATCCCTCACCCCTCCCACACCATCCCCACCTACACTCCCATCTGCCATCTTGTGCTAAACTTGACCTCAAATTTACGCCACATGTTTTCTCCCTATGTACATTTTATATTCCTGAAAACACGAGAGAAACAGGAAGATGAATATTAATAGAACAGGAGTATCATTTTCTGTATGTGTTAATCTGGAAAGCACATTATTTTACATCAACAAATTGAAATTTACTTTTTATTGTCACGGGATACTTTATAAGTGTAATTCATCAACTAATTGATTTATGAGGAATTATATATTTTTTTTTTTTATCTTCACTGGTGTTCTCATTTTGTGTGTTATCACTGCATTGTTTAGTCATTTGTCAGGTAGCTGCAAAACTTTCTGGAAGTTTCAAGCCAAATCCTATATTTCATCTATTGATGTAAATTGTTCTAATATTCACAGTTTGTTTAGGAGATGTCTGAAAAATAAAAGAAAGATCATTTTGTTGTTTATATCTCTAAAAATGTTAATTATTTATGTTCTTGTGAGAATCATTTCAATATCAAATCAACTCCATCTCAAGATTAATCTAAAATGCAGACAAAACCTACCAATTGAATAATTGCTGCTGAATTGTAAAATCGAATCGACAGTGGCTATTTTAAGTGTCTTTTTGATAGCTTTAATATGTGTTAAAAATTATCAAGCATGAAGTCATGGTTCTTCATAACTGCTTTCCTCATAGCATAAGCCAGGTTTACTAGGTCAAGTGCAACCATCAACTTACCCCATTCCACTCCTTCCTTTTAGAGATGGAAAAGAATAGAGAGGATTAGCTTGATCAATGAAAACACTTGAATCAGCAATTGTCACTTAAGCTAATTACTTTTATGATTTGCAATTAATTTAATCTCAGCCTCTCTCTTGCTCAATTTGCCCATTTTCTTTGTTTTTTCAATCTCTATTACATCTTTATGTCTTCGTATGGTCAATGAAATGAACTGAAATTATCTTGAGACATTTCAGATAACCTTTTCTTTTTTTCTTAATGCATGTTTATTCCCAGTTTTTGTTCTTGCAATATTTTACTATAACTTACAAACCAGCTTTTGATTCTTGCAAATTGTCTCTTTCAGATACATTTGTAAAATGAGTAAAATTTTGGCATTAATATACTTGAATATATTAAGTCACTCTAAATGATATAAAGGAAGCATTTTTTCTTTTATTATTAAAAATAATAGATCATCTTCGCTTTGTCACTTATATTGTTTAATAAATACCAAAGTTATATAAGCTAATTATGTAATCACAACAATTCAATATATACAAATATACTTTGGATTTACGCAGATCATGAACAAATGAACCAAGACTTTTGCCTATAATGAATCTTTGATTCTACCTCTAATGTCTTTAATCACTTAGATAGAAATTATAATTCCTTATCTCAGAAGTTAAAAAACAAAATCCATTGAACAACAAAATATTATCCAATTAGAAATTCATTCCAAAAAAAGAAAAACTATTTTGCATATTTTTGACATGAATTATTTTTAATTTAAACGCCCAACAATTCAGTTAAATGCCAGATTGTATGAAATTTATTCAAGAATTCACGGAAACATCAATTAGCATAAATGCATCTGTCATCCATTTCCAATTATCGTCCACTCCCACGTTTTAAAGATTTTCCTCATGTTTAACATTTCTCTTAATTTTTATCTTAAACTTTTTACAAAGTTTAATAAATTTTCGTTTGGTACAACAAATTCGATTTTAATATGTATATTCATCAAGATTCACGCACGTGTGTGTGTGTGTGTGTGTGTGTGTGTGTGTGTGTGTGTGTGTGTGTGTGTGTGTGTGTGTGTGTGTGAGAGAGAGAGAGAGAGAGAGAGAGAGAGAGAGAGAGTTTAATTAAGATGGTACAGTTCAAATGTGGTGCTATTCCAGTAGTCTGTCCTGATATGAAAATAAGGATAAATCATAGGAAGAATGTACAATTTGTATTCTTACCTGAACTCCAACCCTGACCATGTATCATATCTTTGTTTTCCCCTTATTTGATATCTTTTCCTCTGCTCATTTATTCTATCCTAAATATAAATACAAACGTTTGTCATGAACCTTTTTATTAAATTCTGACACAACTTTTCATTACTGTCAAAATTCAAGCTGCCATCTTATGATGCAAGTGCAAGTGAGCATATTTTCGTATTTAACAAAATGGAGCTTTTGTTTATTTATTATTTCTCTCTTTCATACTCTTGAATCTTTTTTTGTTAAAGAAAGAATTGTCCAAATAAAAATGTATAACATGGACTTTTCATTCCAAGACAAAAAAAAAAAAAAAAAAAATATTTTTCATTTTCAAAACTTTTTTCTGCAATTGTCTAAAAATCGTATTTACATCTGATAAATGTTTCATTAAAAAAAAAAAAAAACTTGAAATCTTGTTTTAAGTTCTGATTGACAATAGATTTTTGATAGAACTTTGCTTTGAAAGTTTTGTTTAATTTTTTTTTACATAAATCAAAGTCACTGTTATTTTTTTTTCGATTCAACAACACCTTATGAACACACAACTTTTTTTTTTCTAATGAATTTACTTTGTCTGAGACTTTCACTGCATCTTAAAGCTTGTACTTGAATCATTTGGGAATTGTTTAATTCAAGAATTTTTGTTTTCTTAGGGTATTTGGAGCTTCCTGTTATTGAAGAAGTTTACACATCAACTGAGGAAACAAACTTTCTGTGTCTGCAAGGCATGATTTCTAGTTGATTAATTTGTCTTCTGAATGTTTTTTAAAAAATAGATCATTCTCAATTATAGGTATTTCAATACAAGTACCAGATTGTGAAGTGTTCGCTATTTTGATGTTACGTCTTTTGCTATTTCTAGTATGCATAGCTGGTTTTAAACACGAATTATCAAAGAGACCATATTTACTTGTTAGTATTTTGGCCATGGTGTCATTTCTGTTTCAACAGTTTTTCTATTTTTAAGTCAGGGAAAAACGATTTAATCAAATTCATAATTTTCAATTCATCAGCATCTCTGCTGGGGAATTATTGGTGGTTATCTGAGGTATGTTGCGATACACTAACAAAAATCTTGTTAAAGAATTTTAGCATTTTAAACATGTGGGAGTCTGTTTCTTTATTTTAATTGTTGCTTTGGTGCCCTCTGACCGTCAAAGTTTAATTTGGAAAACTTTAAAAAAAATTTTTCACATGTGTTTTTAAATCATTTTATGTGATCTCATATTCTGATACAGCTGCACTTATATTTAGTTCCATCTGTACAGGTTTTCGTACTACTAAATGTTTGATTATGATAGTTTTTTTTTTTTTTGCAGTATTATTAATGTACATGCTATATAGGCAAAAATGTCTTTGCATGGAAGTACATTTCTCACAACACATGACCTTTTGGTTTGATTGAATTGTATCTGTTTCCCTGCTTGGTTATAACTGCTTGGGGTAGTCACTTTCTATTGTATTGTACACCAACAGTTAATAGAAGAAACACTAATTCGAACACAAGGTTACATGTGTTTTAAGCTTTTACTTTTCTGACTTGAGTCATTATTTATTGGAACAAATGTTATCATCATACAATACTTTCTTCCACAAACTTTTTTCATGCGAACACTTCATTGAAATTTCAAACATGCAAGGCACGGTTTCTGGTGAATAATCTTTACCCAAACTTGTCTTCTTCTTGTCTTTAGTCATCCATAAATTGATGGTGAAACATTCACAAAGTGTCATGGTGTTTGTTCACTCATTGGGTCCAGAAGCTCCAATCCCAAAAGGCCACATATTCTTTTTCAGAAAAATCTTGAGGCCAAACAATGGAATCATAATGAATTCAATTTGTATTGCTTTGGTATTTGGCTGATTGTAGATCTTATTATATTCTTTGGTGCTGTTTAGTGTAGCCGGCAAGTGTCTGATCGTTGTAGATCACAATGTACAACTCATGGACTGTAGGTTATGTTATAGTTGTATATTGGTACACACTCGCAATAGGACAGTGCTTTGCATACAGCACTTAACATTCTTATGGCCATATGACAACAAAGAATCCGTCAAAGATGATTTGAAGAAGACAGCTAACAATATGCTTTCTTCTATTACACAGGTGAGAACAAATTTCGTAGACTTTTACATAGACTTCTATACATTTCCAAAATATTGGTAACACAATGTACCTTTATGAAAAAAGGTTATTTAAAAATGTAATTTTTGTTCAAAATCAAAGTTTTTAAATTAGACTCTACAAAAAGATGTTATGTTTTTAAATATAATTTGAAATGTTGAAATGCTGTTAAAAATACAAATTCAAACTTGTATGAAGAGGAGAGTAATGCATGTGCAGAGGCAATAAACAAGGCATATACCAATCAAAAATATGTTCTCGACAATCAGTCGATCTAGTTTGGTCAGCTTACATATCAGTTGGCCCTTCTCCGTCAGCATGGAGTATTGTGCTGTTCAATTCTAGAAGGTGTATATTCCCAAATATTCCCAATTTACCATCCCACTTTGAAAGTGGTTGATTGTTTACCAATGGACTGAGGAGCTTCTACCAGAGAATGCTGATTGGAGTTGCTCAGGCTATTTTTGCAGGGCCAGAGTGCACCACCTATTATCTGCTGGTTTTTTCACTCCCTCTCACTTTCCAACCTTATGCCACATCTTGCTGTGGTGGCAAGAAATTGTAATAAATGTAGGAGAGAGGGGGTGGATATAAATGATTTTTAGAAAATGAACATGACATACTCATCAATATTGACTGTTGAATCTCACGCTCAAATTTTGATGACCTCAGAGGAAGATTACGTCTTGACAGTTTACAGGAATGTATGCAGAAGTCTGTTGGTATGATCACATTGAAAGAATGGTTAAGAGTTCTTGGGTTAAAACGGTTGAGATAGCCGAGTCAGTTGACAGGAAAAGATCTATGAAAGTATGGGAGTAAGAAATAAGAATGTATTTGAGAGAAAGAGGAAGAAATAAAACGTCTGTCAAGAGATAGGTTAGTTTGGAAGTCAATTTCTAAAAATATTCAACACATGACAGCATGTAAAATTGACGTTAAATCCCATATTATTATGATGATAATTTTGTTAAGTTTTCAGTATTAAAATTCAAATACATTTTTTTTCACTATTTTTTCTTTTGTTTCTGAATTTTCTTGAAATGCACGAATCAAATATTTTGATGAAAATGAATGGAAATCAAATCAAATTATTTTCAAAAGAGTTTAAGGAGTGGGTGGGGGGGGGCAATTACTGATCATATTGAAGCTGATAGTCACCTGTGCATATTATGTCAGCAGCTTTCTTCAGATGTTTCTATTGATATTTCTCTCATTTTCAAAGAATCTGTTGCTACTATACTCCTTTCTAGACTTAAAGAGAATCTTCCCATTCAAGTCATTATTACCACTTTCATGTTTAGTTCTAACAAAATTTCTTTCAATTTTTATTTTTTAATTTTTTATTACATTTTCACCCCAAACAAGGCACATTGCCACTTTGATGTAGGGGGCTACTATTAGGGACACAGGCTACAGGGTTACTAGGTGGGGAGTTGGGCAGCAAGACGGTGGTTCACGTTACACTTGAACTTCTGCATGTCAGTACAATTGGGGAAGCAGGAACCTGAAAGGGAATTCCAAAGTCTAGCGGTTCTGGGGAAGAAACTACTGGAGTAGAAAGCTCTCTTACATCTAGGGATCTCAACTGTGAAGGGGTGGGATTTTGCTGCTTGTTGGGTTTGTATTTACGTAGAGGGGGTACAAGTGCTTGCAGTTCGTTGAAACATTCACCGTTAAAGTACTTGTAGAATAGGCAGAGCGATGCTACATTACGTCGATGGGACAGAGGCTGAAGCTTGGATGACAGTTAAGGACCTATTAGGTTGGCGACTCTCTTTTGAACCTTGTCTAGGAGTGAGAGACTAGTAGCAGATGCACCAGCCCAAATATGGCAACAATACTCCATACATGGGCGAATGGTGGCCGTATAGAGGTACAAGATACTTTCGGGCATTAGTAGCTTTCTAGCAATGTAACAATGTAATTGTTCCAACTCATGTTTCCTGTGAACGTTAGGCCGAGGGGTTTAAAAGATGTACTTTCAGATAAAGAGTCTTTGGCCATTGCTATTGGTGGTATAGAAGGTTTCTTGTAGTTATTGAAGGAAATAAGTTTAGTCTTGGCAGCATTGAGTGTGACCATCCATTTTTGTCCCCATTCCACTACAGATTGGAGGTCATCCTCTAGTGTTTTTGCTATTTCTTTAGATATATGTTCATTTGTTTTCCTGTCGTGTCTGTTATAGAGCGTGGTGTCATCAGCATATATATCCATCTCACAGACAATTTTGTCAGGGAGGTCATTTATGAATATTAGGAATAATAGAGGTCCAACGATAGACCCCTGAGGCACTCCCGCATTTATATCATATTATTTAGATGTACAACCATCGAGGACAACCTGGATTTTTCTCTTATCTAAGAAGGATTTAATTATGTTAAGTATTCTTCCAGTGATACCGTATGATCTGATTTTCCTGAGAAGACCTTCATGCCATACCCTGTCAAAAGCCTTAGATATATCTAGAGCTACCGCTCTACCCTCCCCTACTTTATCAAGTGAATGGTATATATGCTCCGAGATTACAGTTAGAATGTCTGCTGTGGAACAGGCTTGCCTAAATCCATATTGTTGGTCGGTCAGAAGTTT